>NC_091941.1:32056371-32369183 GCF_041260155.1 Ptychodera flava | reverse complement strand
AAACAAGTTTTAATAAATACCCAAATGATGGTTTCATAAAAAGATTTAACTTTGTTTAAATTTTAACCTATGTAAAAAGTTATTCCAGGCCTTGTACAAAGAAGAGTACCGAATTTTAACCAAAATTTCAGTATTTACCTTATTTCATTCACGCAATATAATAAACATCTAACTGCACAATAATCAAAACAGTGATTGTCGCTATTTTACTGCAAAGTCTATTGTTCAAACATATGCTCCGCTTTCACCATTACATTTGTCAATCAGGCTAATGTATCAATCCCATGACAGATATTTTATGTACAAGGCCTGTGATTGGATGGTGACATGGCCGGTACACCTGGGACTGAGTCAATAGGGCCATATGACACAAGCTCATATCATTTTGTCATCAGTACCGAGCTCTGGTGACGTTTCAGGCATTTTACAAATGCGTTTATCTAAATAAATCTCTCTTTAAATGAAACCAAAGTTTGCGTACGTTCATTTTGTTTGTTCAGAAGGAAGCTGTCAAGTTATGAAACTGTTTGCATTTGATCAACTTGAATGGCCATATTAGAGTCATTTCAATAGACACAGTAAATTGCTATTGACACATAGTTTATGACAATTATCTTACTATTAGTTTAGGGTATGCTGTGATTGATGTGAGCTATTCAAACACTCCACTCAGAGTAGAAAGTGCAGCTATTTCTCTGTCAATCACATGATTGTTCACTTTCCAGGAAGATTTACCTTGAATCTGAAAAAATTGCCTTTATTTCTCAGAATATCTCAGTTCATTTAGTCATGTGTACATAGGGCAAAAACACACTTACCTGACACCATCCTACAACACAACCATTCAGAAGTGTATGTACAGCTCACACATACGGATTTACGACATCAAATTCTAGAATGCTCTTTTCACTCAGGTACGGCATCCAATGGTTTACGCTGACATCACAGCAATGAAAAAGCTCTGTTTTGTGTTTTTTAATCGCCAGTTTTATGTTAGGTACCCTCATTTTCTGTGTTCCAGGGCAATTACACTAACATTAGCCGTAGCTCATAATGACTGTGGTATTTGAAAATGGCATTGTTGAAGGAAATCACAGACATTCACGGTGACCAAGAGTTAAAAGAGGTTACTATAAAACAAGTGACGTTGGTATTGTGTAGCAGACCATTATCCACCCACTTAACGAGTCTTTACAGAAACAATTCTATATCTTTAACCGACAGTAGTGCGTTTGTTACGGCAAATGTCCTTTTTGATAGGCTTGGATATTGTTGGTACCAATGCAAATTGCTATATCTCATCTAGCATTCCACAGTGTCAGGACGAAATGGCCTGAAAAATGTTTCATTTGCTGATCTTCTAATTTTTTTTATTCGCAGACATGAAAGTAAAGTATTTTTAACAAATCATTTCAATCATTTTGTGTTTATCACATTCAAAAGTGCAGATATTTAGCAATTACACAAAAGAATCTATTGGGCATGGCCACAAGACGATGCAGTGCTTTTCTTTGGCCACAAAAAAATGTAATTAGATGATGTATGTTTTCTGTGTATCCCTTGACTTGACCTTTGAACTTTATACCTGGGTACACAAAGGATGCATAGTTCAGTGATGGTTGTGTTGAAGGGTTCAAATATAAGGGAATGTGTGTGAACATGGCAAAACCTAAAAGATTCTTGTTTGTCATGATTTTATTTTGACGCTACCGGAAACATACAATATTAATCATTTTATTTGAGAAAATGTTTGTTGCAGCGATTAAGAACAACATTATAAGTAAGAATAGTACAGGTAATGACTGATGTGCTTGTACGAAGAGAGGCGGTGTGTTTATAAAATGTGTACATGCAATGTGCACAAAACAACAATGTTGAAGCACTATTGAGAACAAACTAACGATTCTTTCTCTTTGATGTTTTGTGGCCTGAATGATGTTTATGTATTGAAGAAAGTCTGTATTGTGGTAAATGAATGGTGTGAAACGTGTTAGGCAAATTGCTCATCGAAAAAATTACTCATAACAAATTTTCTGTGAGCAGACTGGACAAAAGAGTGAAAAGTTTTAAATGGACTTATTTCCATAAATTTCCATAATTGTAGGAGCAAATTATAGCATATGAAATTAAGGACAGAGAAAACGCGATGTTTTTATCCTTGTTTTTTAAGTGTTAAGGTTCAAAATAAAGGTTTTCTCCTCAACATGCTCTTTCAAAACTGTATTATTTTCTCCACTCAGAAACTTGAAAAGGAAACCTAAAATAATGAATCACCAACAAAACGCCTAACCATTCCAACAAATTGACAAGGAACTATGTTATTATGATGGTTTCCTTTAGAACAAGTCAAAATATAACATAACAAAAAGGAAACAGTTCAGTACAAAGCAGTGGAAAATACATGACTGTAATAACAATATTCTGACGGAAACGGCTAGTACACTAAAATTATGCAATAGCTGTCTGCTGTAACTGTCATATCCACCCCTCACGTGTAAACCTTTGCTCAAAAAATCAAATATTCAAGTTTGACATTACTACAGATGAAAATTTGATGGAATTTTTAATGCATGGACAGGAAGTAAATATTGTCACCTGTCAGTCTGCATATGGTTGCCATGGTTACAAATGATCCACTGTGAAAATTTTGAAGTTATTTGTAGCTGCTTCTAAATAATAAAGAATATCTGCTTTTATGATGTAAAAAGAAAATATCTAAGATACTAGACTATACTTAAATATATAATATAGCTACTATTGAACAACAGTCAGATAACTACAGTAAGCAATCACAATTTTGCTGCACGGTAAGATGAACCAAATACCTATGAATGTAAATTATGATTTTGGAGCTGGTTCTAGGGCAAACATTGAAAGAAATATCATCTTGATGAATGTAACATTGAAAATTCCCACTGCTACCTCTGTCCACAATGTTACAAATTTCAGGTATCTTGATCACATGTAGTTCTAAAGGATATTGTGTTGCATTGTAAACAGAAAACAAGTATCTTGTTGCAAAATGTGAAGTTTTACAATGTATTCTGGGACGAACCAGTAGATCTTGAAAAAGAGTTTAGCAACAGAATATTAAGACTGACTTACTCAGAAATGATAGAAAAACTTCAGACTTGCTCTTTTTTACGAATAAAATATTTTTGCAATCAGAAAGTGAAGGAAGAAATTGATCAGCAGAACTTTTTTCCTTTTTGACAACCTAATGGTCAATTCCCAAAGACCATTCCCCATGAATTTGTTGCAAGTGAGAAGGTTAGCACATGAAAAGTACATCTATCAACAACATAGGATCATGCATTATGGTTCTTTGCAAATGTATTTCTAACTACAGGATAAGGAAAATCATAGCACTTACACTGTCTACTCATTAGTGATCAACACACTTTGAGGAATAGTATGGACACATATTAAAGGCCCATGAGCTGAAACTCTGCAAAATTTGGCCAACCCCCAATTTCCTCAGATATTCATTGCAATCTGCAAATTGAACGATATAGTCATTAACTATGCCTCGACAACCTTTGCGTATGGTAGAAAAGGCAAGAAATTGAACAGATTTTTTATTCATTTTAATTTCCCACCATTTTCAAAATCTTGTCATGTTTTGTGAAAAACTGAGAATTTTTTGTCAAATTGGAGTGAATCCCTTTCCCATCCTTTCAATGGGTTGCACCATGTTGTATTTGTAAAGATTCAAATGTGTTCATGCACCATTTACACTGTTAATCATGTAGTTGTATGGAGGCAGCCATATTTGAGTGCGGTACCTGTTTATTATCTGTTATTAAAACCTCCCCATGCAGTCCTACTCAGTGGATAATTATGCTTGAGTAAACATCTCTGAGTAAGAATATTTCTATGAAGTAATTTTAATCTAAATATAAAATCATGAAAATAATGCCAAAAGTTGCAGTGTTATGGTGAGTGTGCCTCGGGGACAGATATTCAGACTCTCAAAAGTGTACAATATTATTTTGCCCTACCACTTGTTCAAGCTCATTTTGAAGCTTATGAAATAAATAAAGTTTTTACCAGCTTAGTTTTGTGAAAACCAAAAATTGTATTTTCCCCTATAGAGATAACACAGAGATGGCGGCCATTTTGAATTTCAGTAAATATTGGGTAATTTCTTTCTCTTGTACCAGAATTTTCAAGGTAATACCTGATTTTTTATTCATGATTTTGCAAGAAAGTGGTTGAAAGTTGCTTGGGGAAAGTTTGAGCAAAAGTTTAAGTCTTTCATTTTTAAGGTGCGAACTACCTTAATTGAAAACTTTGAATTTAGTATATATCACTGTATTGCTAGTTGCAGCAGAGCTGAACTAATTGATAACTACAAAAAATACAGTAGAGTCGATTAAATTACACACCAATGTAAGAGTAGGATTTAGCAAAACAAGATAGCGTGGAAAACGTGCTCTGAATCACATGTATATTATACACTAACCTGGGCTGAGGTCTGAATGAATTTCTATAGTACACTGTCCATACTTGGTGAAGAATACAAGAGAAAGATTAAACAATCCACGAGACGTAAACTCTAAGTCATTTATATTGACCAGTAGTTGGTAATATTACGGTCACAATTGACTAGACTTGTATAGGGTATCAAGTATTTTGTTACAGACTACAGTAAACACTACAAGGAGGGGCTTAGGAGATGATTAATCATTATGGTGTGCTTAGAATCTGACAGATATTTACTTTTATCAAAGCTGCTTTTATCATGGTCAGGTTGTGGGTAGGTCAAGTGTTATGTGGGACACCAGGACCTTGACTTTTGGTGTCATTTTGGGCGTAATGACTGAGTTAATCCAGCTGGTCACTGAAATAAGGAGTATATTAAAATGCTATGATTCCAAGGGACACCTATTGGAGTGATACAGAACTGACTGAACAGCCCTCTGGGTAATGTGTATATGAAAGTCATTATGGACTTGTATTTTATTAAGAATTGATATTTAAAAGTTTTCACCTTCAAATCAGGGTGAATCTATCATTTTTTAATTAGTCTACAGTGACTAACAGCGCTTTTTACATTCCCTAGCTGATAATTGAAGATTTGAAAAAGAAATGATTGAAAACTCCCATTTTAAAATGTATGTCAGTGTCTGCCGATGTGGCTTGTACACCTTTCTCTGTACATTCATGTATGTAAAAGCAATTTGAGTGAGTGAGTTTGACCAACGTGATTTACATTTTTTAGCTTTACTGTGACGACCATTACAATTTCCCGTAAATATACAACATTTTGAGACATTTGGAAAAGTTCCACACAACATCCTTACACACAACATCATTAACGGCGGCAACTGTCACGTTTATACGTTTGGGTTTTTTTTTTTCTCTAATTGCCTGGTGAAATATAGCGGAGAGCCTGATTTTTGCTCTTTACCCGAGAGCCATATTTTATTGAATATTGATAGGATGACATTGAACGCATACATGTGATTTATTTAATTCCGCCACGGCGTTTGATGGATGAGATGCTCTTGACTTGGTAGCTAGGCAGTAAATATTAGGTCAGACGGTCTTTTTTTCTTATTCTTTTGAAGTAACTAATGAAAAGACGTGCGCTATATAATTTGTGCGTTTCCAGAAGCTCGCTGCGTATGCCTAAATTCGATAAAAAAATGTTCTCGCAGCGATAATTAAAACATTTTTCTTTTTGAGGTGATAGTGGCGTTATATTCATTCTGAAAAACATTTATTTTGGGGAGTGGCGCAGACAGATACAGCGAAATGATCAACATACTTTTTTTCATTGGGTAGATTATCGCCAGACAATCAGCCTGAGCAAACTACATGTCCGCAACACTGACAAATGGAGCTGGTTCATGAACAAAAATAAAGGTTTAGTCATCAGCAATTTTAAGACGGTCGTCGTTTGTGAACGGAAGGAAACTGGCCACTTACCGCCATTTGGTTTTGAGTTTTGATGATTTTCCCCGGCGTTTTGCTTAGCTCGCCGTCCGTCGCTTGTCTTCGCACTGTCTATGCCGCTATCCCTGTACGTGCTTCTGCTGTCAGGTCGGTGTTCGCCATCAAATGAGTCCTTTTCTCCGTGTTCCCTTTTACCTTTATGGTTATTTGTGATGGTATTTTGTTGCTCCTCAATGTTTTTGTTGTTATTCCGCTTCTCATTGGCGTTGTTCAGCGAGTCTGTGCTAGCGCCAACGACACTCGACGACCCGCACCCCATGTTGTTATGGTCGCTGTCACCAACAACCACTGCAAAGTGTGTACGCGCGCAAAACCCGGTACCCTCGGGTCGAGAAGGGCGTGATTGGTAATAACAAAATCAGTCGAAATCCAAACACAGGTTCACGATAGAGCACATTTGTGTATCTACGGTAAAGTACTACTCGCCTACGCCTTAGTCAAGCAACGTCTGATCGGTTCGGTCCGTTTACAGCACCAAGCTACTACTGTGTACAAGGTTACTTCATGAGCATATAGGTATCGATCGGTCTGTTTCAGCGGACCTCACTGGGAAACATATTTGGAAAGTGGTTACACACCGTGTACTTGGGACTCTTCCAAAATGAGACGAACTTGAGCTTGATCTTGAGTAGACACCGTATGACGTTCCTTGTGTACCTTGTCAGGGAAATTACAGGTTGACAATAAATGACGACAGGTGCTCGGGCGATGGACACCGCTGGCAAGTGTCTTTAACGATTTAGCCACTGTTCGGTCGATACTTTGAATTTGCAAAGTTGCGCTGGGACCTCGACATGGGCGCACAACGTGACCTGCGCAGTGAGAAGCCGGTAAATGCTCGGTTGCTACTCGATGCGTCTACAGTGATGTTTCACGCGGAAAATGTGATTTATATTTGGCCGCGATCAAAACACAGTCATATTATGTTGTGGCACAGGAAGTGTCTGTAAAACTTGGCCGAAGTTGCATACTTGCGACATAAAAAAGGATAGCTGGGAGGAGAACCCTGTCTGCGTAATGGACTGTACCATTATAGAAAGGGTTTCTAGGGCTTCATTTAGGGATTCTGTTCGACATCGTTGACATTTTCTTGAAGAGAACTTAAATAAAATGGAAAACTTGACGAAATTACATATTTCATCTCACAGATGGATATTTTTGTAGGTGTTCGCCCGAGATTGTATGTTGTAGTCGAGTTCTTCCGTTTTGTGAGTAAGTCAGGCACCCAGCCAAGCAATGTGCATACTGGCATACGTGCCATGGTAACCAAATTGTGTACGTCTATTGTGACGTCACAATACCCTATAAAGACACTAGTTTGAACTGCATTTGTCTGTTGAAGTCTGTTAAAATATCAACAAAGGGTCTTCCTATTATTGTTCTCTCCTTCGAAACTTTGATGACATTCAGTGATTCCGAATGAATATGTACCGAAAGTGGAGTATATGCTCGGTCAAACATGAATGACACCGCACAATGTCCACCCGTCACGCATCGGAGACGACGCTAATCGGCCAACAGGTGCATTGCTATTGTTAAACATTTATTCTTCTCTCTCTCTCTCTCTCTCTCTCTCTCTCTCTCTCTCTCTCTCTCTCTCTCTCTCTCTCTCTGCCGGATATAATCTACATCGACGATACTTGTCGAGCTCCTGCTGCACCTGGTCGAAGGAGAACGAAGCACGTAAAAACCCACAGATGCTTACTTACTTAGGCCCTTACGCCTACTTAGCGGTAAAATATACACATTATTTCTTGTTAATATTTGATCACTGTCTGGATCTAAGGCAAAGGAAATGCCCTTGTTTCCGTTCATATTATAAAAATAGTCTGGTAGAAGTAAGTGACAACACGGAAAGGAAAACGTATCATATTTAGGCCTACAGGGAAAATATCCTATCCTGCAATACATACAACTGTTTCATAGAAACTGATTGTGCAAATCAAAAAATGTAGTTATCGTTAATAACGGGCTGGTGGTATTTTGTTTGAGAAGGAAACTCATAGGAAAACAAAGTGTTTTTAATTCAGGAAAACGTGTCGATGGATTAACATGGATACCAGTGTGGTTGAGTTGTTGAATCAGAGGATGGTATTTTCTCACCATCTATGACTAAGTTACTTTTATGGGTCAACTGCACGCCTCTTCTTTCACAACGTGTGACGTGCTTTCCTATATCCTGTAATTCGCTCAACTATTTCAGTTAGATTTCTATGTATAATCGAATCGTTATCAAGGCCAACGACAACAAATAAAGCTTTGTCATTGTACTTTACTCTTGAAGTATGTTAATATTTTATGATCAGCATGCCCAGTCATAGGTCAAGTTGTAAATCGTGACAGTGCGGGGTCAATTACAACAAATATTGTTAGCTCGACGTCAAAAAGCAGACGAGTTTCTTAATCCATATAAACGGAGTGAACGAGAGTTAACTCATTTCGGTTAAATTTGTGTGACTCAAAATCTTACAAAGCGAGAATATTGTCGTTGCCATGGGAATTCCTGGTTACGTCTGTTAGTACCGACCCACTTTGCAGTACGTGAAATGTCTTTCGACTCCACGGACCGTTTCAAATGTATTCCCAAATCGATCTTGATAAATTTCGGAAATGGCGGGTCAAGCAGGTCACACATCAACACACAGCTGCACGTCATGTTCAGGGGGCCGTCATTATTTACGGTCTGGGGGTCGGAGGAATTTCATAGGAAACTCTGAAATTTCAAGTAACCCCCCCCTTGCAAACCGTGATGAATTTGAGTAACCCCCCTCTCCGTCTAACTAAGAAATTTTGACTGACCCCCTCCCCCACTTTGAAGAGTTAAATACCAATACATGTAAGCCCTTATTTGTAAAATTTATAAAAATACAGCAATAGTGAAGATTTTTCAAATCCTGATGTACCATACTAGATTATTATCGGTTTTCTTTTGACGTTTGAAAAAGGTGAAAGCAACAGAATGAAATTCAAAGTGACAAAAAAATACAGATATAAAAGTTTACGCTAAACCAGTATCCAACCATATATATGGATTAATTTGGATGGGTATCATGAGAGGGTTTTCACTAGGATATCTGACTGGACAGAATTTGCAAGCACATTGGGGAGAACGCGCAAGAGGATGAGGGGGAAGGGTCTGAGAGGGATGTCCCTATCTTGCGTGGAATATTTTAAGAAACTGATGTGTGCAAGCAGCAATGGTGCAGCCTGGTGCAATTTAAGAGGTGTTTTCAATTGACTTTTTACTGAGTAAAACTGTTAGAACACCCAACTTAAGGGGGAAAGCACGAGAGGGGATGTCCCCCCTCTCGTATTGAAAATTTTGAGAAATTGATGTTTGTAATGGTGCAATCTAGAAGGTGTTTCAATTCATTTTGCACTTGATAAAATTGTTTGAAAACGACATTGAACACTATTTTTATGACATTTTTGCACGATCATATTCAGTGTTTGAGTCATAATATTCAACAAACAGTGACAATACATATTGTAAAAAACAATTCTCAGTTTGCCAGAGATTTAAGACAAAAGAATATGAAGGAATGGAAAATCTGTGACCCTCTTGGGTCATTTCTCCAGCTGCCGACTTCCAATGAAAAGCCTGAAGTCAATTAAAATATGCTTCTGTGATAATAAATGATGAATTCACCAACTGTGCAGTTTTGTCCTAGATCCTGTGAAAAAAATTGAGTAATTGGTGTGTGCAATGGTGCAGTCTGGTGCAATCTGAGAGGTGTTTTCAATTTGTTTTGTACTAGTAAACCTCTTAGACCACACAAAGAGGGTAGAGCACGAGAGGGGGGTGTCCTCCCACACGCATCAAAAATTTTGATAGAAATTGTGTGCAATGGTGCAATTTGAGAGCTGTTTCAGTTTAGTTTGCACCAAAAATTCAGTGACCCCCCTTCTTCCACTCCAAATTTTGAGCAACCCCCTTGAAGTTTTCAATTTTGTGTGTGACCCCCTCACATTCCTCCGACACCCCCAGGCCATAAATAATGACGGCTCCCTTAACTGGGTGCGGGTCACTTCATTAGTGAATGCACGAGACTGGCATAAACTTGCGACTTCTTGGCAACGATTCTCTTTGTATCCA
The DNA here is from genome assembly GCF_041260155.1 of Ptychodera flava. Lineage (NCBI taxonomy): Eukaryota > Metazoa > Hemichordata > Enteropneusta > Ptychoderidae > Ptychodera > Ptychodera flava. The sequence continues at coordinate 32,359,126 of NC_091941.1, read as the reverse complement.
TGGAGACACTGCTTATCCAAAGTGATGCATGAGGGAAATATCTTGAGATGAAATCAGCAAAGGCACACATGAATCGGTGCAAAAACTTCATCTTGTAAGTATTTGTAGCAATTCAAAGGTCTATCACGACCTCGATCTAGACCTTGAAGTGGGTAGGCCTATGTTAAGAATAATTTTCAAACACAGAGCATAGGTTGGAGAGAACTCAGGAGCAGAGAACCAGAAAGGGCAAAACACGACTTTAAGGAATACCTTGGAGCTCCTGATTTAGTGGGAGTGATTCACCGTACTTATTGTCAGCTAAAGTGCTCCAAGGAACGTGTCAAGGAACCACGGAGAGAAGCGCGGTGTAAAGAAATTGAACGACATTGGATATGTAATGGTTGATTGCGTATTTGCCACTATAAACGATAACGCGCCCATTAAAAATGGAAAAAAGTGTGAATATCTCGAAATCAAGACTTATGAGAGTACTACAATGCTGAAAATGCCCTTCACGGAGTAGTTTTTTTAATACGCAATAAATGCATTCACCAAGGTCTTATTTCTGAAGAAGAAATTGATTATAGAACCTTAGGGCAAACGTCTTCAGTTCGCGGAAGAGTAACAGTATTATTCCTCACAATATTCCATGAACACCTACATCGCTACCTCTTTAAAACATGAACCACATGCTGAGGCAGACATCATGCCCCTTCTAAAATCGGATAAAAGAGAAAATGTGATGACTATTAAATACTGCTCAGGAGAGTTATTCCCGATAATTTTGATAACTGAACATTTAAATCATATGGATTGAACGTGAGATGTTGAACCTTCTGAGTTAAACTCAAAACTGCAATAATTGTTTGATATTCTTTCCTCGGCGGTGTAATTTAAAATTAAGTACAAAATGCGATAAATCCGATACGTACGGCGCGGTGTACGACAATCGAAGTGAAGAACACTTCGATCAGCCTACAGAGGGCGCTAAACGACATTCCAACAACGGGACACCAAGATCACCAATGTTATCTAGCGCAACTGCGAAAATGTTTGGGAGACTTCAGCTTTTATGGCCAGGAGCGGGATACAGGTCCCTGGAATTGCCAGTGTGGTATACACAGGGAGAAGTAATCTGTGTATACCTCGCTGGCAATTCCAAGCACCTGTAGCAGCTGTTGGGCGGGCAGGCAATTTCTTCTTGAGCCTCTGCACAGTCGCTCGAGAGCTATTCAGCTCTGGGACTATTCGCCCCATAGACGAGTATACAGAAGCGAGAAATTCTCGCTTCTGTACACTCGTCTATGGGGCGAATAGTCCCAGAGCTGAATAGCTCTCGAGCGACTGTGAAATAACGTAGCGCCCCATTTGATTCAATGGTAACTTGTTGATGACGTAGCACGCTGCATAGTCATCATTTGAATGCTACTTTTAATTCCCTTCGATGTGACCATACCAAACTTTTACAGTTTGTCGGCCCTGGATTCTGCTTATTTCCTCCCCATTATTTCTAATGTAACCTTACATTTGCTAGTTGTTTACTGACGACGCTTATAGTGCAGACGTTTCAAGGAGAGGTTGTGTCGTAACAAAATACAGAAAGTACGATTAAAATATTACCTCTCGTCGAATCTTACATCTTTTGCAAGTTGACTAACGGATTTCAATCACAGGAAGTCCAACAAGGAGAGTAACTTCCGATCGATCCATTACGACCGACAACACAAATATAGTTATCATCATGGAACTGTCCGATAATTTGGATGAAGATTATTACAGAGGATGGATAAGCAGTAATTACTTGAAGAAGCAAACGACACTCGATGGTGAGTAATGATTTTCAGATTTGTAGAGCCTGTAAAGAAAAATACAGACGTTTGTAGGGCGAGTATCTAACAAAACGTGATTATCTGAGAATGTGGTTGAACTCAAAGAACACGGAGAAACAAAACCATTGCTGTAGTTGAACGTAGAGGGCACTAATTAGCTTATCGGTGTTCGCCCACTGATATCTACTTATATGTCACTGTCCACGGCCTTTCTGCTAAAAAGGCCGAAGCTGTGTGCAAGACTTACGCAACTCATGTCGTGTATTTATGAAGGAAACTCTCTGTTTGTTGATGGGAATTGGTTTTCCAAGTTGATTTGACTTACACTTTAAATAGATGGATTAAGTTTTTAATTTTATTGATAATTAAATGTCGAAGTTCTCGGAGGAACTGTCGAACTTTGACTGTTCGATGCAGGAACGAATGAACTCTCAGGTTCCGACAACTTGTCAATTTCATCAATTTCGCAAAATCATCACAAAACATGTTTGGGAGGCTGATATACCGATTTTACTCATTTTTGACCTTGACCTAAACTTTGGAGAGGAAGGTAGAGCTCTTCGTAACTGCCCTCCCACTGGCATACACGGAAAATGTGCCCTCCCACTGAATTTTGATGCCCACTGCCCTCCAGTATCTATGCTCTCCCCTTTCCCACTTCCCACAACAATTCAATCTCCTCACTGCCCTCTTCCCACTCAGTACTAAAATTCCCCATTGCCCACTATATGTCCACTAGGCAACCCAGATCAACGCTAAACCGTGTAAGCAGCTAGCAGTATACCTTGGAACATTGCTCCCCGGCTTCTAAGGCGCTCTCCTCAAGTTCTATCAACCATGGCATTCCCTCCCTCTAAGTATATTCCGGTACCCACTGTGACAAATTTTCTCCCCGCCCAATGAAAATAATGAAATTTCTTCCCCGCCAACAGTATATCGAATTTTTCTCCCCGCCCGCTCATTATTTTTTGAATTTGCTCGCCCGCTGGAAAACTGCGCACTAACACTTTTTGCACGACCAGCAAAGTTGGCGGCACCTCGACTCTATTCTGCTGTAAGATAGCAGTGATAACAATATACAACATACATGTATGATGTCGTACATGCCAGGAGTGTAATTAGACCCATTCCTAACCACCTGAGCCTGGGACAATCAAATAAATAAACAAACAGATAAACAAACAACATGCTGAAAAAGGAAAACATAAAAACAGTCATCAGAAAGAGGAGATAGCGGCGAGGCAATATAAACTTTTACTGATTAATTGATTGATTGATTGATTGATTGATTGATTGATTGATTGGTTGATTGATTACTATCATAGTTGAATCATGATGCAGCATTCTCTAACAAATTATGTATATGCGGCAAAGAGAGGCAAATAGGCGGCCAGTTTGCTGGTCGCGGAAGGGGTGGCTAGGAAAGGGTATCCCTCTTCCCTGAGTGAGAAAATTTTTGATGCTTGACACATTGGTCCATCAATATACTTCCAATCAGCGTCACCAATTTTTTCAAGTAATGCATCTAGCCCCTCTGTATTTTCAAGTCCCCCTACACACCCTCAATTTTTTCAAGCCCCTTCGAATCTCCTGCCCCTCTGGAGGTGGCAGGCTTATCATAATATTTTTTTCAATCAGCCACTTATTATCTCTTTGTTTGCGTTACTTTCTTTTCTTTTTTGCCTATATTTTCTATATGTTTGCTTGTTTGCTATTCAGTCTGGGCCCGTATCGTTTCATGTGTTGACTCTAAACAACATGCACCGACAGAAAATTCTACGACTTTTATAATAAATCAGAGACGGCCAACAAGGCAGTTACAGAATAAAAGTGTTCACGCGAGGTTTCTTGAGATTTTGCCAACATTTTTTCGCATAGGCAGGTGGGAGCTGGGATAGGGCCTGCATGCAATTGTTATCATGAGTGGATGGTGAAATTTTACTGTTTTGCACATTGTGTAGACTAAATGATCCTTCGCTCAAGGGCGCAACAGAGCGACGGACAGCGTAGAGAGAGTCCTCAATTAGCGACGGAGATTTCAGTCTAGCTCATTGTGCAGTTACAAAAAAAAAAAGCACAACGGAGCGAGGATTAGAATTCGGTTATTTTCGTCGGTTTCGCCGACGGCCGGGTAGGGGCGAATCATATGGCCAGGAGAGGGTATTTGCGAGTTTTGGGGGACAGGAAGGGAAGATCGGCAGGTATTGAGGAGATGAAGACCAGAGTAAGTCTTTTCTGGTAGTTTTGGAGAAGTGAGGAGAACTATTTGATCACATTTAGCGCGAGAGCAGTTGGACGTGGTATCAATGTACACAAACATGCCACAAAACGAAGCCATAAACGCATAATCGCATACCATGAGTTAACATTTATAGGACCAACCAAAATCGCCATAATCGATTTATTGATTACAGAAAGAGCACGAATTTCTTACTCGTCAGTGCGCCCGCAATAGTTTGTAATGTTTTGTTTCGTGAAGTTTTGGAGAACGAATCAAAGCACAGTACATTACAGCAGAGCATATTACAGCACTGCATAGAAAACAACACAACACATCAGAAGGCGGTAAAATACATGTAAATATTGAAATCGCTTCCCATCGGCTCTTGATTATAAAATTCAATTAACCTTCTATTGAACACAATAATAATATTTCCATAAATTGTATTATCAGAACATTTTAAGACAATAAAAACATAAGTTGTCAACAGTTGGACACTGGCGGCGCTCTTTATATGCCAAAAAGCCACCCCAGATAAACAGATAAATCACAGAAAATGATATGTGAGAAAGATCACGTTACGTTCCATTTCGAAGACCTCCTTTTCATTGCAACGGGAACTAGGTTTACATACATGCACAACGGGTTAATATTTAATGGAGAAACCATGGCAACAGGTTACCCCTAGAACAAGCATTACCTGAAGAGTTGTTTGCGACCGTCTTGACGTACGCTGACAGGTGCACGTAGTCAAATTGACAAGGCAGGTACATGTGCCATATAGGCATACTACATGCGACAAGATATCTTGAGTCTAAGTCAGTGTTATTGAAGCCTGCAAAAAAAAATCCCAACCCGATGCTTTAAATATACAGCCAGTGAAATTATGTCATGCAAATTTTCCCTGATGTCAGACAACGTCATTTTTATCAAGCAGTAAGTTATCTCCCGATTCATCCACTCCCTGACTGACTCTGTGGAAGTTGCCTTTCACCGATATAGTTCAGGCTCTCGTCCCCAACCAAGGGTACACAATCACGGTTCACTGCCCACAGCCACTTAACAATATGCAAGAGTGCGCAGAGCGTGCGTTGCAGGAAGGATGACACCGTTCACGTACGCTTCTGGTATCCATGTACCGTATAGCAAAGAGCAACGATTCCGGTCTATGCCGAAACATTTGAGTGAGTGCATCAAAGAATACAGAAAAGGTTTGTATGTTCTTTTTTATTGATCGATAATACTACGTTAAACTTGTTTGCGTCACGTGCAGGGTACAGTTTGATACTATCCTGCCGCTCTTCTGTTGCAATGTTACATGATGACCTGGTAGAGAGTGTCTGGTCTTTTTAAAGATGGAAACGAGCTATATTTACCTCTGTCAAAAATACCATTAATTGGGATTAATGACACCCTTGAAAGGAAAAAAACTAAAGCAATGTCCTTCACATCTCTGTGAGTTTATCGTGAAAATTAGACCTAAAATTGTCATCTGGGATAGACTTTCGTACATTTTTGGCAGAAAGTCACCATGTAGAAGTTTACTTGTAAAGTTGCTGGCAGTTAGGATGCTTTGTTTACACTAGAGTATCATCAGGTCGCCCCTCTCGCAAAGATCTTATCTCACCGCAAAATGTTTCCTCGTATTGAGCAGGTTACTGTAGGTTTATCAAAATGAAATAACACACAAAACTTTATCTCAAGAGTAGACCAAGAGGACATTTTACATTTTATTTGTGGCGGCTTTCCAACTGGGGAGTTTCTAATTGCATAGTAAAGATAAAGAAACAGATGCACTGGATAAAAGAGTTGTTGCATGGCGCTTTTATAAAATTCTGACAAAATTTTGATGTATGAGAGCTAAAAACAATGGAGTTCCATGTTCCATGACGATTAGTTTAGTTTTACGTGCAGTGTAACGCATTTCTTTGAAAGGTACATGTAAGGTCGTGGCTGTGCGTTGATATCAGGGAGGGGCAGTTAACAGTTGGTTGCCGCAATATCACAGGTACAGTCGAACAGTATCTCGCACGTCGTCATAAAACAAAATAAAACAAAACAAAAACACGGCCAGGGTGGACTCGTGCCAGATTCCGCATAACAAGTGGATAAAACTGAATCTTTTTATTTATTTGTGAGCTGCAATAACACTGCATAGATACCCTTGCGCCTACACAGTTGTAACTTTTCTTGGATAACCTAGGGGGTCAATGTGTACGTGCGAATGTGTTCATCAGCTTTTAGGTGAACTGTGGCTGGGATAAGGCGAAACCCTTCCGTGAACTCTCGCAAAATATTCCGGTAATGGCACGTAACATTTTACAAGGCTACTTTGTTTTAAAATTCGTCATGACGACCCGTCGTTCATGTCTGACTTAAATAGCTGATTTCAATCGCAATATTGGAATATTGCTCGCTGCGATGCAAAAGTAGGACGAAGTAGGACGAGTCCGTGTACGGTTGACCGCATTGTATTCCAGGATATTATAGAATCACACAGGACCAGTGGCACGTACAGAGTAACAAACAATTAGTAGTCTTCGTGAGTTTTTTTGATGTGAACTATGCGCGTCTATCAAATGATATCTGTCTCGCCATACAAATATTCAAGCGTACGTCATATTAAACATATCGGTATGTCAGTAACGATTGCATCTGCATATTTGTTTTAGTACCATTTCCTTTTTTAATTTTTAAAAAAATATTCTATGGTTATTTTCAGTTTAAATTTCATTTTCAGTTGATTGATATCATTTATAAAGATGTCAACAGCCCCCGATTCCTTGATATTGGCCAAAGTGATAAATCTGAGTCAAGGAAGGGAATGGAATATCCAGTTTGAAATTTCCAGATCCCCTCTAAAGATAATAATGTTGTTGCGTTATGTTATTATTTATGAGTTCAATTATTAATGAAAGGTGACATAAGCTTTCTACAATTCTCGCAGTTTTGTCATGAACACAATAGCTGTATTATTGGATGCTGTTTTCACTTTTTTGTTCCATAAAATAAATGCAATTATTTCAGTTTCCGCCCTCAATAGGGCTGTTGAAGTATACAGCTTTTGTAACACAATACTTTGTGGACAATATTAATGTAATTGTTGGTAAATTAATTCTCATCCTTAAGAAAAACAAACTTCTGTCGTCAATGATAAAAGTTGACATTTAACACATGCAAGCTAAAATGGCAAGTTGAACATTAGGGCTTTGGCAGGACTTTTGAGCAGAACCAAACTTATTTTACAAACAACGAAAAAAATGTAAACTTTTACATAAAATCTTACAGCTAATGGATCTTTAAACTGTCACTGTGGTTTCTCTTGCCACCTAAAGTCACCATTCTAACCAATTTAAGATGCAAAATGTAGAAATAATTCCATCTTTAACGTTTCCTCATCGTTGCTGCTCTTGTTCGTTTGCTGTTGCATTTGACAACAACAATGATCTAAGCGGGGCAAAGGTAGCGCCGAAAGCTACATCTGCTTTTCATCAGATTTTATTTCTCCGTCGACCTGTTTATATCACAGACTGTCGTGCGGGTGAAATCAACACCGTGACGATAGGCGCAATAGCTCAATGAACATACTAACTTGGTTGTTATTGTTGTTATTTGCCAGTAATATTGAAGAACACTAATTTGCTTTGGCTGCTGTTTTAATAATATTGATGTATAGATGATTCAGTATAACGTTCGGTCCATACTCTATACCTCTAGACTTGTACCATGTTCCATGGATGTCCGGTTTATTAGGTTTTTCCTTTACCTGAAAATGCATGGAAATAGACGTAATTTGGACAACAGGGACATCTACCAAGATTTCTTCAATTTTGTCAGCAAAAAGATGACGCCCATATTCGTCGTATAGCAAGAACAAGGCAAAATAAGACACTATATCAAAATTGTGCAAGTGGAAATATTTTCTCCATATAGGAGTAAAAACAACAACAACAACAACAACAACAACAACAACAACCAGATTTTTAAGTTCAGTGTGACAATAGTTTTCTTAATGATTCGGCTACTGTAAGTTTCAAAAGAATATGATCTAATGACAGTTATCTTTACAGTTTATGATTTTGTTACCCGATTTAATGGTCTGTTTGTCAGATTAATTTCGATGATAAAAAGGTATATGTTTATTCAGACACAATTAAAATGGCGGGTTGTCCCCCTCTACGGTTACATGTAGCTGACACTTTAAACTGGCAAACAATTCGAAATATTATTTACATATCATTATACAATTAAACCAACATGCAGCAAATTCCAGCCCTGCAACTCAATTCACAGGCTTAAGTTTCCCCTAATCATCATTTATTAGTAAAGGCTCTTCTTGAACAGAATACCAAGGCGATAATCAGCTCCAGTTATTGGGCTCTAACGCGAAATCTCGTTTCGTTTTTGCCCGTTTATATTTGCTTGTACAATCAGGAAAATGTCGTTCCGTTTGGCAATTTATTTATTCCAAATTAAAGTTAACAATAAGTAGGATTTTAATGTTATACACGTTAATATCTTATTTTGCCGAGTCTACTTACGTGCGATACTCTCTCTGTGGCCAAACCACACCAACGATATCACTGCAGAGCTAGGGAAACCGATCTCGATATTACTAGAAAGGTCTCTGAAAAACCCACAAATCGCCGCTGGTTTTTTTCCTGCTCCTGTAATATCGCACTCCAGTGAAGTCAACACTAGGCCATACACTAGTGGATTTATGTTTCTGATATGAGAAACTCATCCAAGAACAATTAACTCAGTACTCTTGAGGCATGGAAATTCTGCACGTGTCTCTCGTGTAACGTACATGATATATTAAATGTAATACTCATGAAACATGATCATTAAAAGGAAGAGTAATTTAATGATGTTTTACTCCGCAAACCTTATCCCAGTGCTTTATTCGTGTAGCATGTTTAATCTGAAAACCTGTGAAGGAAAGAAAAGTGGTGAGGACTTCAGTCAGGAACTGTCATAGAATCCCTTGCATGCAGCCATTGGTTCCAGTACCAAGCACTGATCTCTCCACGAGTTCTAAGGTACCTCCGTATTTTCGATAACCATACAATAGTTTCATATGTTACGTTACATGTACTTTATTAATCCTTCCAAATTTTTGGCCAACATAGTGATTTTTGGTACTATGGGATTTGGTTGCCCTATATTCAGTTCAATGCCATTTCGTGAATGTACAGTCCATCTATTGTACTCTTTTTATTCCCAGGAATGCACACGGCTCACATGCCCTAAAGTAAGGTTTTTGAACAGATTAGCACTCGAAATTTCATTCCTACTTACCCTCGGGGCACCGACGTGTCCGTATGTTAACGGATGCAGCATGCATTTGGTGTCTAAATGTAGAAATGCTGTTCAAACAGTATTTAACACGAGGCGACGAGCATTTCGCGGCCTCTCGTTTTTGTTGTAGTTCACCATTCGAGTCGTATGTTTTGAAATCGACGTAGTTTTCTACTTTAATTAACATGTTCAGGCCGGTGTAAAATTTCACATTTGCAACTGAGACCTTTTAAATACCTCCTACGTGACGAAGTCTACAACGAAGACAGCAGGGGGGGATCACCGTGTGCAGCAAAGCTAGTAAATTTTAACAAGTCTCTAAGGCTCCCGAGGTCAGATCAAGCCTCCCCCAACCCCGTATAGCGTCAACAGTTATATTTGAGGACAGCACAAATCTTACAGTTCCTCACTGATGAACTACTGTTTTATAATCTTACAGCGAGACGGGTATCGTATGTATCAAGTATGTATGTGTGTGTTGGGGGGGGGGGGGTAGGTAGGTAGGTAGGTAGGTAGGTAGGGTAGGTAGTTATGTAGGTAGGTATGTATGTGTGTGTGTATGTATATGTATGTATGTATGTATGTATGTAATGTATGAATTCGCACGATCATTTATCTACACTTATGCTTGTTCATACTTTTTCACGTATATTTTCCAGGTATAGTATTAACATATGAGTGTGTTGCGGTATTTTTATCGATACGAAAGGATATTTGCGAATCCTTACAACCACCTATATGGTACCGCAAATTTCGTGACGTGAACACTGGAAAACTACTAATCCTCTCCAACATCTTGACAAATCTTCAAAAAATCTTATAATGGCGAATATCTATGACCATTCTCGGTATAATGTACAAGAGTCTGGCATTGCTTTCTGTTTTGAGATGAGAATGTTTTGTTTCTTACATCCGGGTGAATAAATAGAGAAAAAGTTGCCGATCTCAACAAAGGGGTATATTACCTCAGAATCTGTAACTGGTTTTGGAATGATAGAAATTAAGTTTAATGAGGAAAACTCGATAACGCGATCGTCTTCGCTCAACATCGGTTTCAACTTTTGGCATTTGAGGTGTTACTCGGAGGGTTTCACTTAAATTATGAATCGTCTGTTCAGGTGCCGCCAACTGGTAAATTTCGTGAATTTCGCAAAATCATCACAAAACATGTTTTGAAGGCTGATATACCGATTTTTCTTATTTTTTACTTTGACCTAAAATTTGGAGGGGAAAGTGAGAGCTGTTCGTAACTGCCCTCCCACTGGCATACACTGAAAATGTGCCCTCCCACTGAATTTTGATACCCACTGCCCTCCGTATCTACAGTCTGCCCGCTCCCCGCTCCCCACAACAATTCAAGCTCCCCGCTGCCCTCTCCCCACTACTAAAATTCCCCATTGCCAACTAGATGCCTACTAGGCAATCCAGATCAACACAAAACCATGCCCGTAGTAAGCAGTATACTTGGGACATTGCTCCCCTCTAAGTTAGGCGCGTAATTTCTCCTCAAGTTCTGTCAACCACGCCGCTTTCCCCTCCTCTACGTATTTTCCGGTGCCCACTGTCAAAAATTTTCTCCCCGCCCGCTGAAAGTAATGAAATTTCTTCCCCGCCCACAGTAAATATCAATATTTTCTCCCCGCCCGCTGATTAGTTTTGAAATTTGCCCGCCCACTGAAAAACTTCGCACGAACACCTTTTTGCACGAAAAGCTTAGTTGGCGGCACCTGTCTGTTAATCATTAATATATCGTATCTTTGTCGGCAGTAACTGTCGGACCGATTCCTGCTTCGAGTGAGTGTTTACTGTTTTGTTTTGCCTTCGTGACGGAACCTCTGTGATGAGAAAGGTTTAAAATGTCATCAGACGAGAGGTCTGCCCTGTAGATGTTGTACAGCGAACAAACAATGAACGGAAACAACAGAAAACTATTCTTTAGCCTGTTTGTCTTGTTCGTAAATTTCCACGCTGATGACGTATGAGAAGGGAAGAAGAAAAAAAGCAGATGGCATTGACAGTGTGCAGATCGATACTTGATAGAGGTGATCGATAGGTGCCACAAGTTCTAGAGAGTTTTTCTACACTTTTTCTACTCCTTCTTCAGTCCGTTTCGGTGATGAAACACCCTCTTCTTGATGGCTGTAGAATTAGAAATGCAAAACCCGCGGAGACATTTATTTGTAGGAAGATGAAAGAATTTATAATAATCAAAAATAGAAGCTCAAGGTCACATCCTAACAGATGAAAACGGGCACTAGATCGTTGATGGGAATACAGAGTCTCAACATCAGTGGAAGTTAGGCCGCGTTCAAAAAAAATGGTGAGGGTGGGGGGGGGGGGCTGGAGGAATCGCGATTGAAATCTTATTTTTTTCAGATCCCCCCTCAATACCCTCAAAAATTTTCAAGTCCCCCCCAAATTACCATATAGCCGCATATTTATAAGGAATGCACGCAGAGTAAAAAAGACATGTAATGTGTCGTTCTGCACGCAAATGTTCAACACTATCTCTTATCAGCAGGTTGTAGAGCCATATACCTAGGGCAAGTTCTTAAATTGATTCATTTTTAAATGCATCAGTGAACTTTTTGGATTTCTTAGTCTAAGCCCACTTGAGTTTATCCAACTCTGGCCAGTTCAATGGCACCAGCTGAAAAGCACACAAAATGACAATCATGAGAGAGTATGAAAATTATGTATTCCTAGCTACGTTTAACCAAATTGTGAAAAATGAGCACAGTGACCTACCAATTTTTTTTTCAAAAGTACAAGACATATACAACTTAGATGCCACTTATAAAATGTTTTACAAAATTGACAATACTGGATTGGAAGGTTAAAATATTCCATGAAATTAATGTTTTAATCTCAGAAATTTTGGGTGTAATAATGACAAATTTGATAAAAAATAAAAGATTCCATTTAGTCACACATTTTTCCATTTAAATTAGAGTCTTTACTATTCAAAGTTTTACTTTTGTGTTATTGGTACAATGAGATGTGAAAATTTCATTCACTGCATAAACTTGAAATGAATGGTTTTATATATTGATTTTAAGTGATTTTAGAAAAACTGACTTTTCATCGTATATTTGTATAAGATCAATTATGGTGACCCCATCTTTTTTCTCTAATATTTTATTGTTCTCATATGCCAGAATTCAAAAATCCATGGTAACTGTTAGTCCCCTAGTCTTCTATGTGTTGCTCTCTGGCTGGATCTTGTGTACAAGTATATGTACAGATGTATGTTTCACTGTCAATTGAGTGTCCTATGACCGAAACTCTTTTTAAACTACATCAGAGTCAGAGCTACATGTATCACTGTCACTGCCAGTATGTAGTAGCAGGGCAGTAGTTGTATTAACTTTTTATTTTGACAATATTTTTGTTCAGTTTATACAATTGTGTTCTTGTTCTATTCCCTACAGAATGTTGAGCTATCCAGTATTCAGCTTGCCAACACAGCCTACGTGTACCGTGCATTTGCATCATTCAATTATCACCAATATTTAGGCAAACGGGCTTTGTTGACAAACTGAATATTGTGTTTTTCAGCATGCTGTCGAGATACACCAAGAAACTGTGTTTGATACATTGCATAGAAATATTGAAAAATTATAAACAGTTGTAGCTCCTGCCCTATTACAAGGCAAACTTGTTCTACGAAAATTTAATGGCATTCATACATTTTTAGACTTTTTCGAAATTAAAGACATAAAATATGACAAAACGGTTCTAGATTTTGTTTAATTATTACTAACATTAGAACCATTGGACGACATCAAAATGTTGGGAGTCACAATATTTTCAGGTCCCCCCCCCCTATAGGCAGAAACAAAACTTTCAAGTCCCCCCCTCGACTACCCCAAAAATTTTCGAATCCCCCCTGAATTCCTCCAGCCCCCCCCACCACTTTTTTTGAACGCGGCCTTAGAGGGTTTTCCGAGTAAGTTGGTTTCGTTTTAATTAGTTAGCGTGAAATACAATTCTTATGTTAGGCTTGATGAACAGGCTTTTTTCACGATGTTGTCACAAAAAGTTGATGGAGAAACTAAATGTGGTCACACCAAACGGGAAATCTGAACGAACTTCTACAAATGTCGTTTGCTCGACGCTCATCCCCACATACTCATTGAAACAGAGACAAGAATACGACATTAGTTAAAGACTGAAAAAACAGTTGTACCTGTTGATTAAACTTTATTTCCGTTCAAACAAATAATGTTAACCTTCCGCCTATAAAATATATTACTAGTATTATAAAATATATCGTAAATACACAGTGTTAGCCCTACTAACACGATGAATGGTCTAAAGGCAATGATTTCCAAGTTGTTAATAAATACATTCTAGTCCGGACTAGAAGTTGTAAGCAACAATGTTGGACACTGCTCATGCAGGTAGAGTGAACAAGATGAGAATCGGGCATGCTCAGTCATTTTGTAGAAAAGGAAAGTTTGTCACACAACGAGAACAAAATAAATGGAACAAAAAAACAACGTAAGGTAGAGCCTGCAGCTTTTATGAGGCATTTTAACCAGCCAGAGCTTTATTTCTGTACCTTTGCAAAAACATGCATGTATTTGTCACTGTAAGGAGGTTTACGACGATGCAATTAAGTGAAACACCAGTTAGGATACTATTAATGTCAACAGTACTTACGATGGTGTACGCTCAGCAGCACAGTATCAAATACAGCATGTGCGTTGTTATGGGAACACCTGTTGTCATTCGTTCAAAATGATGAAAGGAGACGTATCAACGAACATTTTAGTACTGCACAGCTATGGCAATGTTTATGGCTCGAGGAATGTAATTGCACTAACCTTTTATCGTTTTCTCAATGTTTATTTTAAAGAAAGACTATTGGGTGTATAGTTTGAGCGTTATACTTTCATACTTCATGTTGACTCGGTCACTGTCCTTGAATTCTGAAGTCTATGGACGTGTTGCCTCCGCAAATAAGCTGTTGTACACCTTTGTCGTTTATAATACAGGAATCAAACCGACAGATGAAACATAGAAGAAGGGAAAGAAGAATGACTAAATACTCACCACGTTTTTCTCTGTAAAAAAATTGTTTATTGTCGAGAGCGTTAGGCCCTATTACCATCCAGTAATTGTTGATGTTGCGAACTTTGTTTTAGCGGCCATTACCTTCTTTTTTATTGGTTCAGTGAAAGTTGATCTCGATCTTTGACAGCGTTTTTCGGTTTGTGCACCCACTCACTAAACTTGTGTGAGTTCGAATTCATTGGCTGTTCGCATCGGTCGAGCATTGAAGTACGCTTACTATGCAGTTTTGTTCAGCAGCTCCCGGCGTATGTTAAGGGTATACGTGTTACGGTGTATGTGACGGTGCATGTTCAGTCCCGGTACGTGGACGAAGTCGATTACTGACTAATCGACTGGATTATCTTTAAAATTCGGTCAGCTTCTAATGACATGTATTAGAAATAAGATAATCATGGACAGTTTTCGCGCAGATATAAATTCCAAATTCCATTTACCTGTTGACGCTTGTGTTCCAACGACAGCAAGCATACAGAACTACGTATCTTTATATAATTTGAAGAACGCTGCGGGTTAAATAAAGTATGGATTTGTTCAAGGTAAATGGGATAGAAAAGCGAATTAACACTGCAATTTGTTTAATATCTTTAAACATTGTGACCTAACGATGTGTAACCTGCATCGGCGTTCTGAGGTATAACCCTCGAATACAGACCATGGATGACGTCAAGTAGTATATTTTGGTCGTTCACGGTTTACAGATATCTTATCTAGGCTGTCGGCATTGCTTTGTGTTCCATCGGAAGCTCATTTCGTGCACCTGTTGACATTTTTATCATTTCACGATAAAACAAACAGTTTCGGTGTGACTCGGTGTATACACTCGTAATACCTTCGTTTGAGTTCGCGAACTGACACTGGAAATGTCGTCTTGCCGATAATCCGAGATTTGACAGCTGTGATCGGTACCACAGCTGTCAATGGGCAGCAGCGATGGGCAGCAGCGATGGACCAAGTAAAATCGCAGTCTCAATGCCTGACTGATGCAGTGAACAAGTGTCCATAGTAAATCTGTTTTACGCGTCATCGCAAGGGTTACATGCAGGCCAGGCGTTTATAGAAATTTCCTAGAACATAAAAGTGTGTTGTATATAGAGCAATTGTCTGAAGTGCACTCCTTCTGTCCCAAACTGTCTATATATATATATATATATATATATATATATATATATATATATATATATATATATATATATATATATACTCTTTCGCTGTTGATTTTGTAAAACCTTTGTTTACTTTATGATCAAGATCCCAACTGGGATACGATTTCGATAGAGTTTACTTTACTTTACATACACCCTAAATATTCATTTATGGAGATTCTGACTATCTCGCTTCTCCAGATGACAGTGACGTCACTATCAACAGGTTACTCCGCCAGTGTTGCATTCAGTCAAGACACCGACTACAGTTATTCTTTCATAGCACATTTTGTCAATTATCATGTATAGTACATGTAATGAGACGATGCGATAATAGAATGAGATCTAACTTGTTGTGTTGCACATTCGAACTATTACTTGAAGTGGTTTTACCGCTCTACTCATCATTTGGAAAAGAAATATATTACTCTCAGGTGTTTACATTTTTCACCACAAAAACTCTGACTGAAAAGTGTGGATTTTGGCCGAATGCAAAACCCGAATACAAGGTACAGGCTGACTTGGTGCATGCCTGCAGCGCATGCACTACTGGAGGTGACTTCAATTGCATAAAAGTTTTACTGATAACCTGTTCTTTCGTGATTTAGTTTACTTAAGGTAAAGGGCGACGAATTCGGACGCGCACACGCTTTAGAACGTTTCTGCGCAGATTTAACTCCAGCCTGCCGCAAATGGGTTATTTTGTAGCGCATGTATTTAACATCACCTGTCATTGTTGAAATTGCGCTTTTACCTAATTTTTTGACCCAGTCTGTTAGAAATACATGTGACCTTTAACCTTGTCATATTTTGACCCCCTAGGAAGCTGGTTTTTATTCAATGTGAGCGCAAAATTAACATTTCTCTCCCATTTACATGGCGCATATTACCCATTCACCTGGAGATATTGTAAAAAGTAGCGTGGTGACACCCTTTTATTAAAAGTGTAAACTAAATGGTATTGTGTCAGGATTTTATTCGCCAAGTTTGGTCAAAATGACACCATTCAAAGCGACAGGAAGAAAGTTCGAAAATTATGTAGTGATATTATTTCGATATCGTCATTTTGTAATCGATACTTATGTTAAAATTTCTTTACAAACATCATGAAAACTATACATTCGATAGATATGGATCTTAAGTCTTGGTATTTATTTAAATTAACTCATTTGCTAAGCGTTTTATAATTGCCCAATTATATCATTTTTATTTATTTCTAACGACGCCATTTTAACGTCCGTTTCCATGGAAACGAGCGTGGTGACCCCCATTTTTTATTTTATTTTTGCACTGGCACAACTTCAAAGAATATTTGTGCAAAGTTTCAAGCAAATGACACCACAACCTAATTTTGACGTAATTCGTAGTACTTAACCTTAAGTCGTTATACAACTCTTGAATGTCCCAACTTCCCAAACTACTCAGCAATTTGTTTACTGTAGATATTATACATCAACGAGAGAGCGACAAGCGCACAATTAACATGATTATAGTACCCGCATCACTTCAGTTTCAATAAGTGTGGCTTGTTGTTTATATAAACATTCAACCACAACAGTATAGATAACATTATAAAAAACCACCCAGGTTTTTACGCCAAAATTAACACCTCCACTTTCCTGCCGGTGACCATCGTTTTCTGAGGCTTGCTAACGTCATCCGGTATGCTCGTTGGTTTGTCGTAACACCATTACTGTGTAAGTCCGAATTTTCTTTATTTTGCTCGGTACACTTCAGCTGACCAAAAGATCTCCAGTCTGCATGGTCTGGGTAATTGGGTTGCCGTGATTATTATGGTACACAATTTGTTTGTAACAACGAAGAAGTAACGATTGTGGCCAGATTAACTGCCCTACGTAGATGATGTCAATGTATAATTTACATCGAGTGATTCGTTTAACTTTTTACATGTCACGGTGTGTTTGATTTCAAAACAGCAACAACGGACAGATTCGGAAATCGTCTTTGCTATCAATGTTCATTTGGAGTTGAACATAGCTGAAGTGAGCAACAAAGAGTTTTGGACACTCTTTGGGGGAAAACTAATCACCGAGAAATTATTAAAGACGGGGCTTGCAAAATTCGAAAAGCTGAAGTGTGATAACGAGGCAAACATTAATTCAAAGTGTATTATTACATTTTTCAAAACCGATGAATAAAATCCGACCATGGAGGTGAAATCAGTCATCTATGGGTGAGATAATCTTCACTGAGGTCAACGACAGGGCACCTCGAAGACGGCACGTAGGCACACAGGGGGATTGAAATCCCAGTCAACCAGCTTTACAACGAACGCCCACTTCTCTTCCTGTCTCCCCATCAAGTCAGATTTATTATTCAGCAGCTATTCCCGTCTACCGGCACTCTGTCATTTTGACACCTTGTCTGTTACACTCTCACACGACCGGTACTGATTATCATTAATTTTAAGACGTTTTTAATGGTTGTGAACAGTCACAGCAAGTGAATCTGAACAAACTTTAATTACTGGTGTGATTCAAAAACAGGGATTCATATCACGCTCTTATGTTCTTTCATTTCAGTCAGGACTATGTTTGAAAATTTATTCCATCATGCAATGCTCCTATAAAATAATATGTGTGATACAAGGTAACACTGTCATGTCATACGTGCGGTTGTCTGAGTTCCCTTTTCAAACATTACAGTATGTTGTACAGTTTGGAAACTCCCTGAGAACACACACACAATATATATACCACACAGACCCTAGGAGATGGAAGTTGTCTCACCAATGGCGGCGCACGTACTTCCGTTGCCATGAACTAAAATAACCTTTCTGTAGGACAGTCTTGATTGCTCCAATATCATGATGCATCTGCGTGATATACCCATCGATAACGAACAGGGGACTAATGCAAGTCGCCCTACTATACATTAATCTTAATTATAAGTCGTATAATTTTGGTAAAAATGTACAGGTAAAGTAAGTTGGCGACGTCAGCTGGTTGCAAAGTCGACCAGCAAATATGTACGCTTTGTTCCCGAGTTGTTTCTATATGTTAATCTTGCGTCTTGCTTTTGCGTTTACTTACGCTTTGCATTCTTTTACCTTCTTCGCTGTCCGATATATTCGTGAGAATGACGACTAATCTGTCTTTCCCTGTGTCTGCTCTCATCATATCTTGTAGCTCGAGGACTACCATGAGGGAAGGGCAGTTTTAAAATGCTTCAGATAAGAACAAGAGTTTTCCTGTTGTAGATATCTTAGGGTTCATAATAAATTACTGATCCCAGCTCTAGTTAGTCTGTCTTGACCGAAGCCGAGTTTTCCACTCGCCGAGATGGACTATTTTACAACTAGTCGGCTTGTTCCCTCTGCATATTAACGAAATACCTCATGACTGTACATCAAGTTATACTCTGCGTACAAGACTACATGTCACTGACATAAACACATAAAGTACGCAGCGTTGATCGCTTATCGTATTGCACGCTTGTGGGTTACGTACACAAATGCACGTAGCTACAGAACATTGAAAGAAATCTAAATCGAGACAACAGTTGCAATAATGAAAAAGTAAATTGTGTAATACTTTACAAATGTGCAGCATTCCGTTTTCTTTTGTTACTGCAGTGAATTCGCTCAGAAGCTCGGCCGACAGGACAGTAAAGCTTTGATATACTTTCAATATTGTACTGTTCCTCCAAGGCTCTCTATTCAGTCAAGCATTTTTAGACTCCACCCTCCCATCAATTCGGCACGTATACAGTTATGTTTGTATTAAGACCGTGTCAAGGTGATTAAAACGCCCGTGAAGAATTTCGTTGACTGTGGTAACAGCCGTACGGGGGCTTCCTCGGCCGTGTTGTCTAAAATCGTTGCAACCATAATGAGCGGGAAAAAATATTGGTCTTTAAATATGCAGGTGACCACGAAAATGAAAGACATGCCAAGAAAGGTCACCTGGAACTCGTTACCAATCGTGACAGTAGTCTGTCTGTCTGTCTGTCTGTCTGTCTGTCTCTCTCTCTCTCTCTCTCTCTTCTTCTCTCTCTCTCTCTCTCTCTCTCTCTCTCTCTCTCTCTCTCTCTCTCTCTCTCTCTCTCTCCGAATCATTCCTCTATATTCAGGGCACGGCGCTCGTCGATAAACTGTTTTAAAATAAAATGATTTCCTTGAAACTTACCCGAGGTGGTGATTACGGTATTTTTCTGAGTGTTTTTCATTTTTCGACTGAAGCGAAGATTTCAAACACTTCATTTCATCAGTGAGACATAGAAGTTCAACTGACTTTGTATTACAACCAACATCGAGGAGGACGAAATACTATCGCTATCATTACATTTATTATTCAAATGTTTTTTCAACTGTGTAGAGTGCAAAGTAAAACGCAGCTTGGAATAGTTTTGTGGTTTTTAAATACAACGTCCCGTAAAAATATAAGATTTTATATGGAGTGGGAAACCCTAGATTGGCCTTCTCTATTTTGCTTCTTTCGGGAGCTAGAAATTTGACCCCGAACACAAACAAAGAGGTACTCAGAAGGAACAGAAAAGTGTTGCTTTCACTACTAAATATAGCCATGCGACCATTGTTCCCAACTGCAAAGTTAGAGCTCTATCCCGGAAAATGGCCTTGAAACTCTCAAATGAGGCCCGTTACACAAACACACTCTGGCACTGATCCGAAGTACGTGCAATGTCGCTGCAAGGGCACACCTCAACGTTGAAGGAATTCTGCCATGTTTTTCACAAGTTTTAACTTTCTGCATGAATCCATGCATCGTCAAGTTACTATAAAGGTAGAACACGGCTCGAGACAGATGTTCGGAGTCTCAGACTTTTATAATATTGTTTTTGTCCAACTAAAGCTTATAGAGTAAATGAATTTTTCACCGGCTTAGTTTTGTAAAAATCAAGAATTTTATTTTGCCCAATAGAGATTGAAAAGGGATGGCGGTCATTTTGAATTTCATATATCGAAAAATGCTTGGTAATTTGTTTCTCTAGTACCAAATTTGCACTATGATCCCCGATTTTTATTATTGATTTTGAAAGAGGGTGGTTTAAAGTTTGCTTGAAGAAATTAAGTTCGGGCAAAAGTTGGAGTCTTTCATTTTCGAAGGCGCTTTCTACCTTATGCCACTTGACCTCAACCGTCAGCCGTGACTGACCCATTTGGGTGGTCCAGGTACGGTGACGTGACAGACGCTGACGATTGTCTTCACCGTGACCTTGGAAGAGATACAACCCATACATCATTTACAACTATACACGTCGAAGATAAAGAGGATTCTACTTCGAAAAATAAGTTTACTAATCTTCTATCGATTATAAAGGATCATCTACTGTTGCATCGCAGCAGCACCAAATGTGAAAGAGAGCTCCGGTTGTCCGAGGATTGTCAACGCTTAAAAACTGAAGAAACATAACTCGAAATTTAAGTAGTTTTTGATAGAACATGAATGTTTTATCATGGACTAAAAGTTTGACAACATTGAACGAGGTAGCGACTGAGGTAGATGTCATGGGGCAGAATACGGGTTATCCTCTGCTCTCCGAGGGGAAATTCGACGTTAGTTTAAAGATATTTATAAATAATTCAGTGTGGGCAGCTTATCACAGACTCGTTGTCGCTGATCAGGAATTCTCCAAAATTGAAAAATAATTTTGTAATAATGGCGCTTAACATACATAATGAAACCTGTCATCTAGGGTTGCCTTGGAAACCACCTAAGGATAGCGACGTGTAGACAGAAACACAACACCAGTTGTTTGTAAAGCTCCGTGCTGTGTCAGGAGTTTATCGCAAAATAAGCTTAAGCTTTAGCGCGTGTTCGGTATCTCTAAAATATCGCTTCATCGTGGGGTATGCAGGATACAGATTACAATGCGGAAATGACCATGACTTGCCTTGGGGCACAAACCCATCGGGAACACACCTCAATGACCAACTTGTCCCAAGGCACATCTCACACGAACCGAATTTTTACATCTAGGTGAGGTTGGAGTCTGTTATAAGCTTAGTTGTAGGCCTGCCTATGGCCTGTTCGTTTTCACCACAGACAAAGAAAACTGTGTTTTCACTGACATGTAGGCCACGCCTGCGGCTTGTGGCAGAAAATAACAAAAACAAAACAAATGGAAAAAAATGATGTCATTCGACTCCGTATTACTGACTGATAAAGTTTGTTGGAAAAGGCAAAAAATAAAAGTAATGAATTTCATGTCAGAGTACTCGTAGTACCCTAGGTGACCAAAATGTTCAAATGATGTAGGTCTGGGTCTATGCCACAGTCGCCTGTCTTCTAAATATTGTTCTGCACGTAGGCGCATCATAGACGTGTGTAGATACATAAGAAAAGAACAAATTTGTCCTTTTCTTGCTTATCTACACACGTCTATGTTGGTGCGCCTAGGCGCAGAGCAATAATTTAGAACACATGCGACTGTTGTCTATGCCTACAGCCCCTCTGGCTGCATGCAACGCAACTCACCGTGAGATAAATTTTTTTAATGAATATGTCTTTTGCATATAGGCCTACACGTTTATTCATATACAATAATAGATAATAAGAAAAACAACAAAAACAATCAAGAAATAGTGACAGACATACTCTATGTACATTTACATGTAGCTCACATACGCCTTACGAGGCAAGTAGGCCTATAACCTACTTTTTTTCTGGACAGATAGGCCTATAGGCCTATTTTTCTCGAAAAAGAAGTAGGCCTAGCGTCATTAAAAATCCATGCCTTAGCATTTTCCAGGGTCCATGCATCCAAAAACATACATCCCACTCGTGCACTACAATACGTGATGTTTAGCGTGGCTGCACGCTTCATATATGCATGATTCATCAGTCGATGCAATAGGTATTTGCATATTAAACATAGTAGGTCACGACCTCTACTGGATGCGGACGTCGAGTCTGCACGTAACATTGTTTCCATTCATTGCCGAACATTTCAGCATCCAACCGTTGGAGATACTTTCTTCTTTGGTTTTGGATCGATTCTTACCAATATTCATGAAAGAATCTAGAATTTCCTTTGTATGAAGACCTAGAGTACGTGCCTTCAGCATTATTTTCACCGTTCCGATCAATTCGGTTTGTTGTTGGCACTGTTTACAGTCAGTTTGCTTGCTCATGTTCCTTGTTATGCTTTGTGTGGCAGAGACAAGTTGAGCATTCTTAGCTCACCATATCGAAGATGTCAATCCAACAATATTGACTTGTTTTGGCTGTCTTTGTCAAGAAAATTATTTGTAAATAATCTTTATATGTATAATTACACTTTTAAGTTATTTTGATCGTTGTAGATGGGAAAAAAATCCCAATTTTGACGTGCCCTACTTTTCTTTTATCAGGAAGCCATTAACTATGTATGCATTAACATGTTCAGTGTCCTTGAATTGCAGTCAATATGGCCGAGGGTTTACGTGACGCACGTGTGACCTCAAGTTGTTGTGAACTTTGTGGGGCGATGGAAGATTTAAAACTGTGTTCCCGGTGCAGGAATACATGGTATTGTTGTCGAGAACACCAACAGTCACACTGGAAGACACATAAAAAGGCGTGTGGACCGAAGAGCACATTCAGCATCGGACCGACAGATGGAAGGGAAGGTTACCCTACCGAGTACAACACGGCCGTAGGAGTAGACTGCCAGCCCGCGCCCGACAGACCATTTAGCAACAATCAACAATTTCAACCTCAGCAGCTGCCTCAAACGCAACAAGTACAGCCAGCAGACTTTAGCAATATCTACGGTTCTAACGAAACAGGTTTCCATCGATCCCCATCATACAACCTCACCCCCATTGTTGACAACACATCTTTGAACAACATGGGTTACAGTCGTACGCCACCAGTATTGGGCGGTGATAGCAGCGAAAAACTCTCTTCCAAAGATGTCAACCAGAATCTGTCTGAGTTGTGTGACTACATAGTAGATTGCATGGCAAAGCACGGGATATGCGTCGTTGACAAATTCTTAGGTGATAAAGTTGGGGATAACATTTTAAAAGAAGTTAAAGACCTCCACCACCGTGGGAGCTTCCAAGACGGGCAGCTAGTGAGCACAAGGGGCGACGGTTCCGCCCAGGGCGTGCGAGGCGACAAAATTACATGGGTAGACGGCACAGAGCCAGGCACAAAAACAATAGCGTATTTGATTTCAAACATCGACACGTTAATGATGCATTGTGAAAGACGCCTTAAACCTTATGCTATCAGAGGAAGGACGAAGGTGAGACTTTTTTCTTTTTTTTTATTACATGTAAAAATGATGATGCATTTCCCGGTGAGTTCTGTAAGCTCTAGTAAATGATCTCGCATAACGTTGCCCTGCCTTGAATAGTTGTTGCATGTTGTTTTCTCAGCGTCAGAATGTCAATATTAACTTTCCAACCCAGTTGAAAAAAAAAACATGGCGAAAGACCTCCCATAAGCTACTGATTACTAAAAACCATTGAAACATGTAATCTATACTTCATTGCAATAATTTTACAGGACTAAAATAGACTCATTTCATATCCTGTTTGGTGCGATGAGAAAATGACATATGTGATACTCTGTACAGTATAAAGGGCGGGTCTGCTCTGCTGTAAAAGTGTCAGGTTTATTCATATGATAGCTGGCAATACAATATCATCTCAGTTGCTGTTTACTTAATTTCTCATATTTAGCAAAACAATACTGGTAAAAAGTTTTTCGCGGACCAAAATTTAAAAGGTGCTTTTTATCCATGCATAATACAGAAATTGTTTTGGCTTCGTATTTGCACTCATACAGAGGGTCCAACTTTGGTCCCGCAAAGACACTTGAATCGCAGCGAGGCTAATTAGTAAAATATTATTGATCTCAACAAATTTGTTATCATGACAGTGCTCTTTTCATCCAGGTGAAACCCTACCTTTTGTAGAGTCATAACAAAACATGGCAGCCCAGATTTTTTGAAAAAACAGACAGAGATGAGTGTGTCTGAACCATGTGAAGTGATGTAAGGTGAAGTCAATGGATCATTGTACAAATTTCAATTATGATGTATTTTCAGTATCTAACCAGGGAGTTGCCATACAATCGATTTTTGATTCTTTGCCTCTGATCAACACAGCTGTCAGCTGTGAGAGGAGTTACAGCATTGGTTAACATTCTCATCTTCTGTAGAAAGTTCAGTTGAATAATTAAATTTATTTGAAGATGAATTTTCCTGGAAGTAAAGGAGTTGCAATTAAAGGACTTTTTCTGTATCATATAGTGTAAAAACCCTGAGAAATTGCAACTTTCGCTGTCCCTAAACTTCAGGATTTTTTACAATAGTGAGCTGTATCTGTCTTTAAATGCCTTTTTGATTTTTTCATCGCTATCACAGCCAGCGTTTTGACACAGGCATATTGTGCAATACAGGGGATTTCTGTCATGATTTTGGTATGGGAAGATATGCTCCATTTCGTAGCTATTGTGATAAATCCATATGTGCATATACACACATTGTGTGCAGGCAGAATTGTTTTAATAATCAATATGTTGCTTCAAGGATGACATCTGTTGACAGGAAATTCAATCCTGTGAAGATACTGTTACCTGGACAACTACAGACATATTTTGTATGCATAGTGGTATTAAATTTTGTAGGTAATTTGATGAAAGATGGTATGTGTGTTCAAATACAAAACTGGACTCGGTATTGTTTAACAAGTTATGTCTTCATGTCAGGCAAACTTTTCTCCAACCCCCACCACATTTGCCTAAATTCCCCTGGATAAACTGACATTTTTGTTCCCCACCAACATTTCTGTATAAAATCAAAATGTTATGATTGAGATGAGCGGTTCCAGCAATGCTAGTATGCTTGTTGATGTCATCTGAAGATGTATATGGTGTTATGTGTATTCTCTACCATCAATTGAGTGCCGAAAAGAAAATTGCTACATCAGTGACCTAGGGTCATTTAAGGTCACTGTCTGTGGTATATCTATTTGCCTACCAACAGCAATACATTTAGTAGTTGCTTTTTTCTTTATTGCTCCCTTCCAAACATCTTTGCCAATGAAGTTTTACCATTTCTTATTGCCACTGTCATTAGTAACAGGGTTGGACATGGCAACCACAAAGAATTTATTCTATAACGATCAAATGAACTTTAGAGCTAAAATGTAATAGCTGAACGTGGGCTGGGTGATGAAATGTTTTCATTCCATTCAAAGTTCATTTTGTTTTGATAAGAGATCACAGGGCATTAATTTGTCAGAGAAAGAGGAACTATGGCTGGGAATTCACTTGCTTTGCATCAGAAAACGATTGATATATATTGTGATGGCAAATTAGATTCAAGAAATTAAAGTAAATATTAATTGATCTGAATCTAGACCACTGGGTCACAAAATTGATCTTCACTGAATCCTGGGATGGTACCTGGGATTTGATAGTATATCTCTTAAGCATGACCTCAAACCATAAAATACAGTATATGGATTTCACCTCTTTGTTTTTGAGTACAGTACTTTTAATATCTATTTGGGTTTAATTTTTGTGGTATCGATGGAAAAGAATTTTTCATTGAACAATGTTGTGGTGGATGTGTTTGTTGTCGTATATACAGTACTCAATCCATTAGACCTTATCTCATACAGGTATAAGTATTGCAAGGAAACCAGTGGTGTGTGAGTTTGCATTTTATGCCTTTTGCAAGAAAACACATGAAGTACACTTTGTTCATGAATCACTGACATGTAGTCTTAGTTCAGAATGAAGTCTTGCCAAGTACGGCGTGTACATATTAGAAAATATCCTAATCTGCAAAGTATGAATAAGTTACACATATGTGTTTTCGCATACTTATTTGAATAACACAGCTGTGCTACTAGTAGCCCTGGTAGGTGCAGTACGCTTTCAACGGCCAGTGTACTGACTGTTGGCATACTTAAATTCCAGTGTCAAGTACCTAATGGACTGTTATACGCCACTGGGTCACAAACTGCTGCCCCTTCTGTGTGTTAGTTAATGTCTTCTATTGTTGAAACTTTTTATCGGTATTGGTAGAGAACATTTATGTCAGCGTTCTACCTCAGAACCATTCTTTGCATTGTAAACTCAAAGAACATGGGGTGAGAATCTTTATAGCATGTCAGAGAATTGGAGAAAAAGAGAGGTCAAAATATATCTTCTTATGTTCAATCGGAATTTCTCAAATATGAAACGTAACATCTTAATGGAAAGATAGTGGATTTTTTACATTCAAACTGATTGTTACATGTGTAATAGCCAGGTTGAAGTTGTTAAAGATGTTCTATATTTGTTGAGAAAATATTGAATTTAGTGAATTTTGGCATCACTAGATATGTAGATGTATTTTCTGTAGCTTATCCCCTTGTAGTTACACTCTCTATCCTTCAAACATGACTTGTATACCATCCTGCAAAATTACATAAATAGAATCATCAGACATTACATTATAAAAAGTTAGAGTAACCTCATTGCTTTGACAACCAGATACTGAGAAATTGACATTGAATTACTTCCACAGTCATGAGCAGTGATACAAGACTATGAAATGTATGTCATGAGAGAACAGAATTGAATGCACTGTCATTGCTGAACTCTGGTAAATCTACTTGAGATGAAATTTGTCAGGGAGAACCATGGGACTTTGTGCAAGTTTTTTGAAATTTGAATAATGACAATGAATTCGGTGTTTTTTTTGAGTATGTCAACATCGAATGAGGTGTTTATTTTAGGTTGTTTACTCAATTGTTGAGGGGAATTTGCAGAATGGAGCCATTGTAATTCCATGTGTGTGCATGGTGGTGATGTATGAATTCCATGACAGTGCGACTTAATCCTCAATTGACCTTGAACAAAAGAAAGTGAACACACTTCCATAGTAGCAAGATAAAACGCAGTGTATTGCAAAGATCTCAACAGTTATTGGTCTTTCCTTTTCTAAACAGTTTCCACGGTTGTGGTGTAAACATAACTGGTCCAAAACAGAGTATTCATTGTTGTAAATACATATTCATGGCTTTATTTCGCCGATTAGAATGTAATAGGAACATATGGGTCAAGGGGAATAGCCAGTACTTTTACTTATCACTCAACATTGACGCTGATCAAATTTCATCATAAAAAAGTACTGGTGAGGATCCACAGTACAATCACCGTCATATGACGTTGAAGATGACTAAAGTATTAATGAATGTCGACAGGGTCCCCAGGTGGCAGGAAGAAGTATGCGATAATGGGATATGAATAGTTTATTATAATGGCAAGTTCATGATGACGCATTAACAAGCTTGTAGACAAAAGTTCAGTGAACCTATTACAGCCATCTAATAAAGTGGTTAGAGACAACTTGGAAGTTTTTTTGCAGTTGAAAGTTGTGTTGACGTGGTTGTAGGTTTGCAGACTACGTTATTTTCCTTGAAAGTGGTTTGTAATTGTGTCAAGGACTTCAAATTGGAGAGATACAGGGTTGATATGACGTCAAATTCTTGATACTATGAACTTTTTACAAACATTCTTCAGTTTTTCCAAATGTATAAATGTATCCTTTTGTGTTTTGGAAAGTATCAGCTTTTTGAAGTACATTGTATTTTTAAAAAGTTTGAAATAAATAAGGCTTGGTAGAATTCCATTGCGATAACAGACAGAGTGAGCAGTCTTGGATGCAAATTTGAAACTTGAAAGCTATAACAGACCAGCTGTTTGCAGCGGAATTTCTTTGAAGAGTAGTGTTTTATCTATGAAAGGTTTTACTCTGACAAAAACTAGAATCAGCAAATGCTTTTAATAATTATCTATCAAGTTTTCCTACTCGGTAAATTTTGTTGATAATTGCAATTAGAAAGACATTGAACAGCGGACAATTCTTTTTGAGTTTTCTATCAAGCATATTAAACACATGTACAAAATCTTTGCTTTGAAGGAATTAGAATATATTCCATTTTTTCCTCATTCTCTTCCTTGAATGGACATCTCACTGCGGAAAAGAAAGACATTGTGAAAAAAAAGAAAATAATGAGAAAATTGATTATCAGGAGTTTGTTATCTATCTTGATGCAAATACCTTGTCTGATCAGAGTGAAGTTCATTGTCATTCTT
Source organism: Ptychodera flava (assembly GCF_041260155.1). Classification (NCBI taxonomy): domain Eukaryota; kingdom Metazoa; phylum Hemichordata; class Enteropneusta; family Ptychoderidae; genus Ptychodera; species Ptychodera flava. Next base: position 32,330,505 of record NC_091941.1, on the reverse strand, counting down.
ATCTCTAGTACGTTTCAACAGTTGTGATAACAAAAGAAGATTCTGCATTCAGAGGACTATTCTCTGTCACATGACCCTATGTAAATTTTATGCAAATCAGCCAAACTCCTGATGGTGTTTTGCTAGAAAATGTTTTGAACGGGGATCATACTTTAAGCACAATCACTCCTATCTACTCAAATTAAACACACTTTCTTTCTGAACAAAGTTTCATAGTAATATACACATTTCTTGTTTAAAGTTTATTGCTGCCAAAAAAAAATTATTTCTGATATTCCACATTGTCCTGCCAGTACATGGCTTGGTCGATACCTGTCTTTAAGTTTGTACGTTACAGATACAAGACACTGAAAAAAATGGATAAATAAGAAAGAGTAGTGGTCGTCAGTCAGAGTGTTAAAGGAGAGAATGCAGGACATGGTCAGTTGTCAGGCTGTCAATTCTATGTATTTTTACAGGTGTGAAATTGTGACATCTCTCATCACTCACTGTATTGTTGTTATTGTTTGTTATAACTTCAACAAAGTATGGCAAAGGTGATGTGGATACATGTATGATCTATCTGTCAATGGTGACGTCTGTCAGGCCCAGCAGGCATACTTAAGTATGATTACGGAATGTGTGGGGTATGGACGTGTTAGCAATGTACAGAAATGTCAGGCAATGGTATTTAAGGTTGGATGTCAAGATGGTTATGAATTACATCTATCAGGTTAGAGATTTACTCCCTGTACACACGTAGGCTGGGTTACTATGATATCATGTACTTTTCTGCAAACACTAGTGTTGATGCCTTTGAAAGAAATGTGCCTCGCATACCCTAGACTAATACAAAGGGTGTATTCAAGGAAAGTTGACAAAGTAAACATATTGTTTTAAATTAAAAGTTACAATGATTGAAACATTCCAGAAAGTGATAAATACAATAGCAAAGTGCTTGCCGTTGTGAGAATACTTGAAATGTTGTATCGTGATGTGATCGGGATTGTTGCCAAAGTTTACACAATATCAGAACCAGACTTCATGAGAACTTATCCTGAGTCAGCGAGTGCTGTGTAGATGATGTCATCTTTATGATTAGAAGTTTACAAGCAATAATAATAGGTTTCTTGTTGTGTAAACAATGCAATAGACAAAGGGAATACTGCACAATAGGCAGTGGTGAGACCCTGCTAAATTTAATACCTGGAATAAATGCTTGTACCAGTATTATGCTACTAAATTTTTCAATTTGAAAGTGGTTGACAGGGACTGAGTGGGCATAGATACATGTATCCTTGAGGGCAGACTTTCTCTACCATGGTATCAATAACATCAGCATCTGTTGGTATAGTACAGGAAGACCTTGCTTATGTTTCATGTCTCCCTGAGAAACTGGAGATAGGAGATATGATCGTGCTTGGAACAACATGTAAGAGGGGGGTGTTGGTGTTTCAGTTCAGGGATTTACATAGCCTAGATCCTATTCGTCGCTTACGACCTCCGTGCCTCCAACCCCACTCCCGCGGAGGCACAGAGGCCGTAAGCGATGAATAGGATCTAGGCTAGGATTTACATGGATATATGAAAGGGTGGCTGGAAATTTGTAATTTCAAAAATCCATCTAGGCACTCCTTGACATTAATCAGGAGTTAATTTATTCAAAGGGTAATACATCAAAAAATGACAAAAATACGCACAAAAGCATATGTATGGTTTCACTGAGATTAATGCTATCATTGCCATGACATCAGCCAGTGCCGGCAAGTGTCTTTATGCTGACACTGATCAGAAGAACAACATCATCTGTGAAGTGAAGTCTCTCAGTTTCCAACATTTTTGCAAATTATGGTGCAGCTTGGACAAACACAAAGGGCAGGATGGGGGAGTTTTGTCATCAAAGACATGAAATTTACGGCCTTCCATTGCTGCTCTGCAATATTGCTTCTTTGCAAGCATTGTATCTGTTCAACTACTCTGGTCAGTCATCTACATGTAGGTCACTTTTACGATTCCTCTTTGTGAAGACGCTCTTGGGTCATGATTGGGTCGGAATTTCCATAACTCTAATCTCATCCTGGCTGATATATATGAGTGCTACGTGCACAACTACACGCAGTCACAGGTTTCTTTGTTGATAGATGTTCCAGTCAGTGTTTGCCCTCCCTCTGAAATGACTCCCAAACACATACATTTGTACTATTAGGCCAAAGTAATTAAATTCTTTGTTTTGCGTCCCCACCCGCTTAGGTTTTTAAGGTTTTCATGAAAAACACACACAGTGTATTTGAATAGGAAATTTTAGAACATACCTGCTTAGCTTTTCTAAACTAAAAATTTTGTTACAATTTTTTATTTGCTGCAATCAAATTACATTGTGTTACTTTTCTTGTGTGTGTTTTTCAGCCGCTTAGACGCGTACCTTTTCCCATTTTGAGTGGACGCAAAACAAAGAATTTAATTACTTTGGCCTTATTAATGATCTCCAACTCTAACGTTTTGCTAGCCTTGTATTTCTATTGTAACCATTGGAAGAGTTTTATGAGATCATTAGGCAAGCCATGTAGTTCGTTTTATTAGGTGTGTATTTTTTTTGCTAGCAATACAAAAAAGCTAGGCTCAGCCTTCACAGGTCAATTCAAATGTTGTTTGACTTTTTATTGGCTTTCTTTACAGTTTCTTTTCATAGAAACTGAACAACAAACAATACAACGGCCACCGTGATGATTTGTCGTCTATTTGCAACTGGTCTTTCAACTAGCCGCGATACAGTTGCTATGAAAAAAAACAACAGAAAAATTGATGAGGGCCAGTCTATGTTTTATCAATTATCCAAACGTTGTGCAAAGCTAGTATTTCAAACTGCAGTAGTGATGTCTGTTGACACCTTGTTTGATAATTGATGTTGTGTATAAGAACTTAACACAGTTGTAGACCTTAGAGCATCTTGAATCAACAACTGTACCAGATTAGTATAAACCTTGAAAAGTTTGTATTAAATATACATGTACAGTACATGTTCCAAATGTGGAGAAAAATAAGCTTTCCAGGACTAAATTTAGAAAACAGACACATCTGTAGATCTTATTTATGCCTTTTTCACTCTTTTACTTTGAACATATACTTTTGGTTCATGTTTACATGCAGTCTAATATTTTGTGTGTGATTACACCGTGATAAGGACTCTGTGTTTGATTTATGACCATGTTGTAATTGTCTTGAAAACAAATTTATGCCTCTATCATTAGACTTTAACAAGTTAAGTTCATTTGATAAAATACTCAACAGAAAAAAAAAACTTTTTGAAAGTAAAGTTATTATTGAAATTGAAATTTTCTGTCCATAACAAACCAGATGATACCCAGCATTTCAGACCATGAGGGAGTGTGAGTGAGAGCGTTATGTCAGTGTGCTTATTGAAAGGTAACATTACTGTGTTGAAGAGCAATAAAGACACCATCACATTTGACTGTCGCGATAGGTGGGTGGCAGTGTAAGATGGAATGGCGGTTGCAAATAGTGCGGACGTGCAGAATGATGCGTTGAACTTTGCAGAGTTCATGTTTGAAAAGTAGTGTAGTAGAGGAATTAGTCTGCAGTGCTTGCAATGTGCCGCAAATAGTTCATTCTTCTGAGTGATTTGTGTCTCCACATACATTGTGATCATGTTTTACAACATGCATGTATCCTGTGGGTTAGTCTGTCAGTGCCTGTGCCAGGGTGTGTGTCAGGATGTGTTGGAATTGTGCAAACTGAAATGACTCTGAGGGTAAAAAAACATTTGCTAATGCTAAAATACAATATTAATGAATTGTGCTAGCCTGTAGGCAATGCATGTATATACATGTAGTAATTGGGTAATTGGAAAATTCATCCACAAGAATCCAAAATTAAAGTGATAAAACAAGACCATTGCCCGTCCCGTTGAGCAGGTGCGTCATCCCTGTGATGTTTTAAAACAATATTGCTTTTACAAGAAAGCGATTCAAACATGTACATCCATTGACTGATCTAGACAATCATGTACATCTAGTGAGATATTTCTCCCTGTAGTAATGGCACTGTGAATGTACAACTGCAGAACACAAAGATGACATTACATAGTTACTGAAAAACAGCCCTTGGTGGAGTCAGTTCTACAAGGAAAAGCTTGTTGGAGTAAATTTTTCATGTCAAAATGTTTTAATTTCCATCGGTTGAGCAAGTCATAAGCAGTTGAGTAAAATGAGGTTTGTTTACACTCAGAGAGGATGATTCTGCAAATGACAGTAAAATATTTGGAACAGCTGACTTCCAATAGACATAGATTTAGAATGTACATCCTTGACAAATTCAATATTGGATACTGAAATAAGACATGAAAAAAGACGGAGCGTAAAGAGAAAATGTACTGCTGTGTTGATACATGATCACATTCTATGCTGACATCTCATGGACTTTGTATTCTCATGCGTTACTGGTTACAATTCTTTGCTTACAGTATACATGTGATCTTTATACTGAGTTTGTTGTCATTTTTAAACACCCTCAAGGGTTTGAAAACAAACAATATGATCAATAAGTTGTACTCTCCTGTGACAATACTGCTTTCGTAGACTGACATGTCGTAAGGACAAATAGATAAGTCTTGAAAATATTAGAATGAAAATATCAAAATGAAAATATTAGAATGAACCGGAAAGCAGTGAAGTGTAGTTTTTTATGGCAGAGTAAATTGAAAGGAAAAAATCCAACTCTGTATGATAGATTTGTGTTGATACGTAAGATTTATTTCAAAGTTACGTGATTCTGTTCTTTGATTACGACATGTACGATATAAAAGGTTATAAGATGATAAAATGGGTGTGGCAGTGTTTTATTTCTGTAGCAATTGGAATGCATCCAAGATGTCAGGTTGTAACAATCATTGTGTTTGCAGTAATTGTGTACTTCAGATCAACTCCCTCACACACCTTGGAGTTACACAGCTGACAGCAATACATCAAATCAGATCAGAACCGTGCTTTCAAAGCTACAGCTGCATTTCACCATACATTTCGTCGAAAGGTATATGGGAACAAAATTTTAATAATAATAAATGATAATAAATGTTTTTCCAAGTGTCATTCTTATTAATATTTGAGGGTTTTCAGTGGCAGGTATTTCACAAATTTAGACGCAGCAAATGACAGGGCAATAAAATTCTCAAATTGGTCATTCACTCAAAAAGTCAGCGGTTAATTTAAGTATAGATAACCAAACCTACTGCATGCAAATCAAATTGAAGAGCGAGATCACATTTTTTTATTTAGAAATGATTTCATGTAAACAGCCTTTCTGACGGAATTACATATGCTTCAATGATTCTTTGAAAAATATGTTGAAGAAAGTAGTAGACATGTGACATCAGTGTCTTCATCAGAACTAGGAGAGTATTACTAATGTAGATAGACGTACTGTACGTGCTACACACACATGAAACACACATGAAAGCGTTGATAGCCCTTCTGATCAGATCCTTATCATGTGACCTGATGAAACTAGATATACTGTAATGTCACCAAGGTTACAGCTCCACTGAGGGGGAAAAAGAAAAAGAAAATGCAAGGTGGTATTATCTGAGTTGAGATGTAAAAAGTCACCTAGGGCTATGTACATGTAAAGGAACATGTATTCAGCCAGTGTGCGTAATGCATTAAAATAATATAGGTGGTCAGTTGGGAACAGCATAAGAGCTTTTGGGATGGCATGAACCATTCCTTGGGCAAAAGTAGGTTGCTTGTAGTATTTCCCTGAAATGTCACGTATCAGTCAACTGAGAATTTATTTCCACAAGTCTTTCAATTCTTCTTCAGAAGTGGGTTGTTTTTGCTTGCGATGTCCGTTCAGGAGGGATTTGTGAAATGATTAATTGTGAATCTTTCAATTCTTGGACCATATCCAGAATACAATTTTACCTTATTTTTGTCTTTCTTCCCAACTACTCTTGTACTCATCAGCTACTTTGAATAAGTATGCATAGCACAGCTGTTCAAACGACAAGCTTTCATAACTCACTGTGTTTTGATAATAAATGTGTTTCCAAGTGTCATTCTTATTAATATTTGAGGGTTTTCAGTGGCAGGTATTTCACAAATTTAGACGCAGCAAATGACAGGGCAATAAAATGTCAGATTAAATGACCGCTACATGTAGCTGACATCATCATTATAAATCTTCTTGTCCAGATTATCAAAAATGATGTTAGTATGTAACTGTGCCTGCTTCATTAACATTTCATCAGCGACAAATTACTGGGGCACGTTTTCATAGAAGTGACCTGGGTAGGCAGGAATGCGAAATGAATGGTGCCGACAATTTACAGTGCTAACAAGCATGAAAAGACCATGCAATAGCTTCTTATTGTGTCACCATGACAACAGACAAGGATTTACCGCCGCTGTTAAAAACTTTCACAAGATTATCTCTATTTTCTGAGTTAACATGCTTGTATTTTTTTTTTCACTTTTAGGCAATGGTTGCGTGTTATCCGGGTGACGGTAGAGGTTATGTTAAACATGTTGATAATCCAAATGAAGATGGAAGATGTGTCACTTGTATTTACTATTTGAATAAAGGCTGGAACAGCAAGGTAGTGTAATCAAATATATCTGTAGTGTTTATTTGATTTCCAAAGAATCTTTATCTGCACCAGTTTTGTGGAAACATTTATTAATCTTTTACTGCAGTACTTGTTTTCCTTTGGTGACAGTCAGGGTAAACTTAGTTCCTCTTGGTTAATACACAGAAAACAAAATTGAAAAGATCTATGAACAATTTCATGAATCGTCACAGTGATTATTTTTTGCAAGCAGGTTTGGCAAGTGTCATATTTTCTTGAAGCCATGCTTGGATGAGGCTTACCAAAATCAGCATCATTTCCATTTTATGGAATGTCAACTCTGCAGTCATCAAAAAACAAATTACCAAGCAATGATTTTCATAAATTTCAAAAATCAGAGTCTTATCATTGTTGAGGAAATGTGTCTGTTCATTGCCACAATTGTTTGTCTGAAAGTCATTTGGAATGTCAACAATACTTTGTGTGATCAACATTTTGATGAAGCAGAAACACTTGTTCATCGTTTTACATATACTAGTGATGAAAACCATCAAAATAACCCTTTTTACTTTTATTTTTAGGAAACTGGAGGTTGTTGAGGATATATCCTGAAGGCAGAAGTAGGGTTGCTAATATTGAACCAGTTTTTGACAGATTGTTATTTTTCTGGTCAGATAGACGCAATCCACATGAAGTTTTGCCAGCCTATGCAACCAGGTGCGCAATCTCCAGATATCCATGTCACTCAGTCTCTGTATCGTATTTGTATGTTCCTTGTAGCAGATCATCTGTCTACTTCACACCACTCCATACAACTCAGCTGTCCAGTCATGGTTCTTCTAGGGCTGTTTTTTTTCACACACAGTAACTTAGTGCCACATGTTATTTTCTCACAAAGTTTTCTTCCTCAAATTGCTGATTTGACCCTTTTCCTGCCAGACAGTATTAAGACTATTACTTCCCCATCAGCCAAGTCAGTAAAAAGCGGTATTGAGCCAAAACATGACGTATTTTCACCCCCTTGACTTGGTCTGTTATAGCGTCTTTAGTCCAAAAAAATCAAGTTGACAGTATTTACATTTTCGACAGCCTTCAAAAGTACAGTATTATGTTAAAATACACCATATGGAATATGTTGTGTTTCATTAATTTTAACCATCTTGACCTTATGGTGAAATATGGACTTGGCAGGAAAAGGGTTACATTTTAGATTGTTATGGCTCCTTGCAATAAGATTTGTTGTTAGAGTGTCAGATGGTGATTTATGGATGCATAAACCTTTGCTGTAAACATAGCAAGATCCATTGACAATTTCAACATCCATGTACGTGCCACAAACCCTTGACATTGAGAATTAAGTAGGCACATAATTATTTACGAGTGTTTGAGTATCTGAAACTTTTATTTGACCCCCTAGGTATGCAATCACAGTATGGTACTTTGATGCCGTTGAGAGAACAAGAGCCAAACAGAGGTTTTCAGGTAGGTCAATGTCATATTTTACTGTCAACATTTTTTTTTCTTCAATGTTCAGAATAAAGTTTTATGTCTGTCAAAATATCAGTCTAGTATCTTGCTTGTCATGTTATGGCTTAGCAAACACAGAATTTTCATGTTTGAAGAGCCACAACAAAAATGAAAGTGTAGATTCTAGACTGTCTTGGCATCAGCACCTAGTCCAGCCGTACAAGAAGAAAAGACAGCCTAGATTCTAAACTTTTTGGCATCACCACACAGTCTGACTGTACAACTTTGGGAGAGGTGGTTGAATAAAGTATAGGATACTTGGCAATTCCATTTCAGCATTGCAGTGAAGTAGTCAAACATTTCTACAAGGTTATCTTGGCAAAATCTTCATTTTGTTAACATTGCTAATCTCTTATATGAAATTAGTGACTGTGTACCATCTCAGATGAATGATCAAAGAAATCACAGATATAATAAAAAATATGAGAGTTAAAGTCTAGCACATCCCTTCAATTTTATCAGTTGGTGTTTTATTTGAGACTGAGAGAGGAAATAAAAGACAGGAAATAGCTATGACTTGTTTGCAGCCACAGTATTGACAAATGTGACCTCATTTGAACTCTGGCCCACATGATTTATACTTTGAAATGGCATGTCACTTTGGGGTTATTTTTTTTTGGAACACTGCCTTCAAGGTTTTCCTCAGATTTTCTGGCTTCAGTGTTCACATTTATAGACTGCTGCATATACCAATTCATCTCTCATTTCAAATTTGAAATAGATAAGAAATCATACCATGGTAATGTCTAGCAAATGTTCTAGAATAGCATGACCGAGCCGTACAGCATGCACAGTCATTTGAATAGAATGTCAATATATTTTTGCTGATTCATTCTTTTCAAGGCTAGACTTAGCAGCTTCATATTTCCTGTGCCAACACGTTGTAAAAGCTTTTATGAATTATCTTTTATGCTGAATGCTAACGTTTTTTTTAATTATCGAAAAACTCAAGAAAATTGATGGTAACTGTCAATGAAAATGCAGTGACATCATTCTCTATGCAATTGATTTAAAAACATTGTTCATATTTGCTTTATTCGACAATTCATTTTCCCATCCTACGTGTATTTTGCCCCCACAAAGATAATAGTTCTGTCCAAGACATTGGATGCATGCCCCCTGGGGACATGTACAGAATGCTAAATTTAGGATCTAATTGGTTGTAGAGTGGGAGGAAATCAAACCACAGTGTTTTCACAACCAGTATAAAGAAGCTGAAATGGGAGTGCCATGTAATGGTGTGTGTTTTGTATTAGATAGACATAATGTGTGATCTTAGACACAATACATGTACATCAACCAGCAAGGCGGTGACATCGCTTCGTCTACAAAGTATCCATGTGTGCGTGCTTGCTCCGTTGCTGCACATCAACGCTGCTAATGAGCTTTGTTAATAATATACTATAATGGCTGTTGTGCTTGCTTGACGTCATTGCTTTTACATATCATAGCATATCACCATCGCCCAAGTCACATCTTGCGTTATTATAAGAGCATTAAGCCGATGAAAAGTCCCTACGAGGCTGTGTTTGCGTCGTCATACATTGATCTCTTATAAAAGACAGGAAAGTAACAGAAGTTTAAATAATAATGGATTAGTACTCTAGTACCAACTGAGTAATTGAAATTTTAACAAGCATTTTGATAAACTAGGCCTGTTAATATCTCTGAATGCTAGTGTTTCACGTTATAGAACACGAAGGTATGTTTACAAGGAAGAATGTAAATTTATTGTCACTTTTGACACAGACAGTATTGGCCTGTGAACCAAAAACTCTGAGAAACTTGTTTATTTATCGCTCTCTGCCAAGAATCACATATCCCTTTACTTCCATGTGGAATATCTCTGGCATAATATCATCATCATTTAGCACCCTCTGTGCGTCCCTCTATGAGGAATATTGTCTATGCTAGCCATGGGAAGGCCAAGTAACTGGACACAGTGGTGACATCTGACCCACTTGACCTCACGTGTTGAAAACAGATCAATGTGTTCCAAAAAAAACCAAGACTTTGTTTGATGACTGGTCAGACATGTAATGTTAGCTTGTAGTGTCTGTGTTGCAACGTTGAGAGTCTTGAAAGGAATTCTGTGTAAAGTCTACTGACAAGTCAATAAACGTGAATTGCTTGTCATGTATACAGACTCACATTTTTCCATGGTGAAAAATAAGTGTGCCCACGCTAGGCTTTCAGTATTGTTTGAGATGGTAATGTCAGGGTAATAATTTAACAAGCAAATAAACTTTGTTTGAGGCAAAAATCTGAGAGGTTCACGATAATTTATTACTCTAATGAACCCTTGTCTATTCAAATGTCAAAGATATAAAAATTCAGTGTTATTTGTAGCTGATGGTGACTAGGGCAATTGACTGATGGAAGCTGCTAGAGTAGTCAGGGCCTTCTAAAGGATATCACAAATGTCAGATATTTGTTTCCTGGTGATGCACCTATTAGTGAGTGTTACATCTCTGGTTTATGTCTGATTTGGATAATGTGTGTTCAGTTGCCACAGTTCCCATAATTCCATTTTGTAAAGGTCAAAGGTTAGATAAACAGACCAGGTTATCACGGCTACATCAAACTTCAGTTCAGGATATTTATATTTGAGTGTTTTGCATTATCAAAATTAAGAAAATTTTGTGTTGTGTGTGCAATCGCTAAAGTTTAGCCACCAGGCTACCTGACGTATAAACTGCTGTCATAATCATATGAACATCGCTATGGCTGCATTTATAGCTGCACTCATCTAGCTTTGCTAATAAACTTTGCTTTGTTGTGCTGGTGGTAGCAATAACGGTGTTGTTTGATACGGCTTTGACGTGGCATGTGCATGTGTTTTCTGTGACATCCAATCACTGACACAAATGTATGTCACTTCTTACAGTTGGAAGTCCACGACCTGGAGTACATACCGAGTCACCGCGAATCATATCACAATTTAACGGACCCATTCCTTAATTGAGGCCAACGATGAGCAGTGTGATAGAAGGATTCCGTTGTGAGACACAAAGTAGCATGACGCTGTGACATGGTCGTTTGCCGTGACGTAACATGCCGCTGTACTCGCTAAACATCATCTAAAATGATGTCTGTGTCTTTTGACTGAATTCAAAGCTGGGATGTCACACAACCTGTTTTGTGTCATCATCAGTGATATCTGTTGAACTATTCAAACACTTCGTGCAAATATGTCGATAACTTGGTGGCTATTTCATAGGAGACTTAGAGTCGTATGGATGGAACTAACTTCAAAAATATCAGACTCATGTACACGCAGCAAAACTTTTTTTCTCAGAAATAGTGACTTACAAGTCTCCCAATGTATCAAGACATTGAATTGTGTACAGATGTAATAGTGTTGGTCACCAAATATATGCCCTTATCCATATTTCAATGGTTATTTACTGTATTCAAACATTTTCCTCACCTACTTGCTGCAGGAATTTTTTTTTTGTGGAAATACATTACCTCAGTGTCTGCTGAAATGCCACTTTATTTGAGCTCATCATTTCACAGCATCTGAGATGTATTTAATCAAGTCTGCCTTTGAAGTGATGTTTAAGGAGCGAAAAACACAACTTACCGAAGCTTTTCAACTAGAAACTGTTGAGTTGTAGAAACACCTGAACTCAAAAACTTATTTGTTTGAAACTTTTCAATACTTAGTATGTAACAGTTCCAAGGCGAGTCAAATCACAGAACATTGAAATATAGATCACATCACTTGTACATAGTATCATAAAAATGTATGATGATTACAATAAGATATTGCCCAGAATATGACTTTACGCACAGATATCCTTTTTCGAGCTTGCCCCTGTCATAACGTGCAGCCTTTTACTTATAATGGCATTTATTGGCTGACAGAACTACATACGTAGACACACGCCAAATCAAAATATCTGTGATGGCCGAATGATAACAAGAAAGATGGCTGCAGTTGTGAAAAAAAGGGCTAATCAACAACAGCGAATGCACGCACAAAAATTGAAAGTGTAATAATTATAGGATTATTTATCATTAATTCAACTCAGCCTTTGTAAAGCTGAAATTTAACTCATTGTAAATGTCAGTAATATTTATAAGTAAGAACAGTCATTTTGTGTGTTATACTGAATTATACTCGAAGTGGATTCAAATTCCGCATGTAGATTGTCCCCTCATAATATGGTCAATTCCCCCTCCCCCTTTGTTTTTAATAGTATCTTCTCTTTTTGCCTTCATTGTGGACATTGTTGCAATTGTTGGATCATCTGTTCCATCGCTCAATTTCTTTTTTTGGACATCTCTGTCAATGAAGCGGTCCTTCATTCATTCATTCATTATTTGACATTTTTGTCCTTCAGCTGACAGTTTTGACCTTTGACCGACCCCACAAATCCTGTGAAATGTATAGACGCTCTTTGGATTGCCCTTTGCTGACCCTAGACACATGGCAATCCTCTGTTAATACATATTCTGCCATCTTTGCCGCTGTTTATTTGGTCGCCGTCGTAGTTGCAGCACTTCTTGGCCATTTTCTGGTGTGACCAGCCATCTTTGTTCAGCCCATGGATGGTTATGCCTTGAAGTGCATTTTTTGTAAGGTTTAATCTAGGATCTTGACGTGAAGAGTCATTTTAAATTTACTGTTCCTATAGTAACCAACATATCCTACTATAATTGCATACAATACATGAAAAAATATGTATAAAGTTCATTTCTGTTATAGCGATACTCTTTCACCTCTGTAGAGCAAGCTAAACAAACTAACAACATTAAACATCTATTAATGAGAAAATACCTCAAACAGCATATTCAAAGTAATTTATTGATCATTTTAGGTTGATTCATATATTAAGAGAAAAAAATAGAGGATATTACAGTCCGTGTTATAGTGATATGTACATACGTGTGCAAGGTAGCATGTAGAAATATTGTATTACCCATCATCCATGGTTGCAAACGATGTAATGTAATTGACATGCCATAATGACTGATATTGTTGGAGACAACCATGAAGTAACACTGATAGGAGTTTTTAGGTGTTCTTAGCAACATATGTGTATTTTCATATAGCAGAGCACTTTATTCATGTTCAGTTGGTAAGGTTCTATAGATTCCTATAAGTTTAAAACAATTTCAGTTTTGCGGGTAAATTTTTGAAGGAAAACCTTGATGATTTTCATACTGTGCCTCACTGCTGTTTTTGATGAAAGTCTCTGTTTTGATGACTCATTGCGTGGCGATTTGTCAAAATCTAGCTCATGATTACACACTAGATTATGTTATGATGAAAAATGACCGTGCAGGCATGAAGATATTGATAAACCCACCCTTCATTGACATGAAAATTACATGCTTTATTGTACTCAGGTGTTGTCTTGTAACGTGAACAGAATGCAGAGATTGATTTCAGTAACACATGTTTGAATGTATTGTCTGCTTGGTCTGGAAAGATTTTCACAGGAGCTTCACTCAGTGGGAAAAACAAACGCCATACAGTGCTTGAGAAAGTTGTTGGTATATAAATGGCGGTGTATGCCTGACATTGAGATAATATCTGGGCAATGGTTTGCCATGCATCAGATCCTACCTACTGATGATGTCTTTATGTCTACACCATAGTAAAGCCTCTGATCGCTTAAGTCAATTTTTGTTGCCTTTATGAAAAAATATTGCTGAAAATTGTTGTTGCAGACAGTATTTTCTTCAGATTTTCCACAAAATTTTGGTCAAAAACTCATGCCAATGAAGAGTTACATCCATTTGGTCCAAAATCATCAAAATATTTGCCGAAAAATTCATAAAATTTGGTAAAATGTTGCACAAAATTTTGGTGGGAAAAATTACCACTCATAGGGTTAACTGCATCCCCTTTCTCTTCAATTTGTCATACATCTTAGAATGAAACTGTTCAGTCATTTGGCAAAAGTCAAGTCTGCAAGTATTATCTCATTTCCACACTCAAATTTTTTTGCCTTTTTGAATTGTACTCTTTTCTGTTCCAGTATCTGATTCATTTGATCCAAGCTTTACATAAATGCTGTGTCTCTTTTAACAGGTCTTTTGATAAAGAATGTGTAGATCCATCCTAGTCTTACATAAAAGGTATTGATATTTGTATTTAGGCAGTGTCTTGTGTTCTGCTGAAGGCTTTCACATGTTTCAAGACACTTTTTCCCTTTCAATGTAAAGAATTGATTGAGATATCAGTTTTTCAACAGCTACCTACATAATGTGACATTTTCTCCTTTCGTCTTTTAATATCTAAACCTCATAACTTTGACTGTCTGAAACTTGATGCTTTTCCATGAATTTTATTCTGTGTTTTCTTGTCTTATTCTGTGTTTTATTTCTGCTTTGCATTCTTGAAGACAACTTGTAGATTTATTGTATATTTTTTGTGTAGAAATGTTGTGCACTGATTATGTACTGTTGATGAGTTGGTGCACTATGAATAAGACATGTCCACAATCTATCTTTCTCAATGTTGTATTATAAAAAAATATTCAATATTATGTACTGTATCATTCATCTTATAGAAAGTCATGGTTTCTCAAATTTTGTGTAATAGTAATGTCTTTGGAAGAGCATAACATGTCTCAAACTTACTTGAGTTATCTTTGGAATCTCAACGCACAAGGTCTGAAACAAAATATGTATTTACATAAAAAAGAGAAGAGTTGATTTTTTGAAAAGAGAAGACGTGATTCCCATTAATGAGAATCATCTAGTTGGTGATCTTTTGTCTATTTCATTTGTGAATGAATGCGAAAGTTGTTCCTCGTGTTTTATGGCTTATTGTTAATACCGCTTGAAAATTTGCAAGCATTCACAATAAACAAAGCCATAATTATTAAAATTAGACAGATTTGTGTCGTTTTTTCATCAGTGAAATCTTTATCAGTGATTGGTATGATGATGGTGATGATTAATTTGAATTTGATTGTGACAAAAAATAATTTCGAAGTTGGTTGTCTAGTAGAAGATTGAGCAGGATGGAATTTGGATGAAACACAGTCACAGCTGTGATGCCATTCTTAACATGTGTTGGCTGACATAAGTTTGTGGTTTAAAACAAATTAGATACATCTGGCAGACAACCAGATGGTGAAAATTACTCAATGTTGACGTGGCATGCAAAGAAAATTGCCAAGAAATAACTGAAATTGTGGAGTACTGAATTGAATTCAAGATACCGTACCCCAACAATCATAAGCATTGTCCCCTGAGACCTATGATTTACTTCAGTTGATACGTCCTTGACCTATGGTAAGTTCTCAAGGACGCAGCCTCAAGGATGGCCAAGATAAAGTTATGGGTCATTTAGTCAGCTACTGCCAAGTTGTGGGACTTATTGAATGGTGTTACATGTGTTGCTTGCTATGATCATATATGTAGAACATTGAAGTGAAATCATAATTGTCCTGAAACTTTACCAAACACTTAAGTGTTTCCATTGAAACAGCACATCACTGATGGAGTGTCTAGATGTTGGGCTAAAAGAGGAAGTCACTTGCTTTCAACAGTGTGTCAAGATTGTGTGCAAAATACTTGCATGTACCGTGACCCAAAGTATAATCTATGTGTTAGGAAAGTAGACATTCCATGCGCGTTTATTTTTCATCTTGCCTATAGAGGGCGTACTTTAGAAAGTAGGCCCTGTCTCTCTGAGAACATGATTATGTTTGATCAACTGTTTCTTGACATACTAGATTATGATTCTTCAAAATAGTATATAAGTCTAAAATGAACCATGGATTTTATTTTCTTTGGTGTACAAGTGGACTATTGCCTTGCAGACTATTACCTTGCAGACTATTGCCTTGCAGACTATTGCCTTGCAGACAATTACCTTGCAGACTATTGCCTTGCAGACTATTGCCTTGCAGACTATTGCCTTGCAGACAATTACCTTGCAGACTATTGCCTTGCAGACTATTGCCTTGTCATTTTGGGCTATCAGTAGAAACAAATTTGTCAAAGATGGCTGCAAAACATTACACAACACACACAGTAATGAATCATAGATCAGCCAAAGCACATACATTTATGCTGACTTTACAGTACACATACTGGTATGTAACGTAGTGCAGAATCATGTAAGTTGCTGCTATTGGTCATATGGTAGAAAATGTCTCAGAATTGAAAGATTTAAACGTGTGCTCAGACATTCCTCACGGAAACTTTACACCATACATATTTTTCAGAATAGAGAATAAAAATCAAATCAGCTGTCACTGTGCAAATATTTGTACTAAAAAAAGCAAATAATCTAAAATTTATCAATATTTGAAATTCAAAATTGCTGCTGTTCCTATGTTAACTCTGTGGGATCATTTACTGTACTCAACAAACTTTAAGATAAGTCCATATAAACAGAATACCAGCAAAGTATAGTAAAAGTTGGAAAGTCCAAATATCTTTCTCTTGGTGTGATTCTACATTATTAAAAAAAATGGAAGAAAACATCGATGTGTTGTTTTATTCAATCTCATATTCAAAGTGTCTGCTGACACTACAGTTACAGGTTAGTAGAACTCTAGGCAGGTATGTATATCGGGCAGAAAATGAAGACATTTATGAACAATGGTATATGTGATAAGTTCAGGGCTTTAATGTTCACAAATTTCACACGCATACTTGATATGATTAAAGTTTGTCACTTAGTCTTTGAAAAAAGAAAACAAATTTAATGCCATTTTGCTAGGAAGTCATGTTACATTTTGAGAAGAGAAACCACATACAGAACAAAAACACCTATAGTACACAAAGTCACAACACTTGGGCAGCAAGAAGTATGACAAGTTTGTCCTGTCAAAATTTACAAGCAACAGGTTTGATGCAATTTTTCAACACTGTTGAAAGTTGTTTAGTTATTGTCTTTCTTTTTTTACAGCAAATGTCATTGTGATTAGGTTGGTAATATTTCCCTGTTTTTGTCTGGCTCTTACTTTTTCTTTTTCTTTCCTTTGACTTCTTTCAAATGCTGACAGAGTGAGTTGCAGCTGGATTTTTTTAAGCATCAGCATGTGGCTGTGTGAATTTTGGCAAGAACAGTCCAGGCAGGGCAAGATTCTATTGGCTTGTACGAGAACATCTCAATTTGAATCTGAAGCTGATGTAAACACAGCACCTGAAGTCTGGGTGAACCATGACAACAAAACAGGCAAATATTACCCAGAATTCCATGCTGGATATACAAAGTCCTATTGAAAATACTACATTATTAAGAATCAAAACAATTCTTGTATAATAAGGTCTATTAATTGCATCATATGAATGAGTGGATTCAATCTGTAACCTTGGTTTGCTTGTTTTTTTGGTCACAAACAAATTTCTTAGTAAGTCTTAATTACACAAAAATTTCTACACACTGAGATCTACACTATTATCAACATTACAACTGAGGAGATTTTCATTCTCACTCATCTTTACATACACAGTTCTATAATCATTATTAGTTTTTTTTTGACATTGAAGGTTTCCCTGGCAGACAATTCTTGTCCCCTTAGCTGCCCCGTTTGAAATGTCGCTGTACCACTTCTGTAACAGTTCAAATGGTACTGGCAAGATAGCAGGTGTCATAACATTTTGTTTATTTAACAATGTGGTGAACTGTTCATATTTCATGTTGTTATTTACATAGTTCAGTCTCGTAAGAGTAAAATACTGACAAAAATATATGATTGCATACGCTGTAATTGCTTTCGCTTGAATGTGTACTGTAACCTCCGCAGAGTATGGGGGTCTGGTCGAGATATTTCCACTAAACTGTTGTTTTAGATATTGTGGTGTCGCTGTGTTTCAGACTACTAGTACTCATCATAGTGTATATGTGTGGATATCGTTCTGTTCTGTGCCAAGTAACATACACAATGGAAGAGGTTTAATCTGTTTAAGACAGGTGACACATACATGCTTCTAGAAGAAAAAAACATTGTCTTGGAATTGACAGTCTGACAGACTGCTGTCATTTTGTAATAAAACACGCTTGGTTGGAGAATGTGCTTCAAGCAGTCAGAACAAAAACAGTTGACAACAGACAAAGAAATGAAATTCAAACAACTTGTGTGGTACACTTTACACAGAGAAATTTCGTAGACAAAGACATGCTGTACTGTAAAAACCGAAGATACATAGCAAACTTCAATCATGGCGTGGGACTACATCAACATACTTCTACACATAAAAAATTACATCATTTCATACTCTTTTGGGAAGGGGATGGGGGAATAGTGATACTATGAGCAATATAACAGTAACAAACTTAGAGATTTTCATTCATG
Source organism: Ptychodera flava (assembly GCF_041260155.1). Taxonomy (NCBI): domain Eukaryota; kingdom Metazoa; phylum Hemichordata; class Enteropneusta; family Ptychoderidae; genus Ptychodera; species Ptychodera flava. The sequence continues at coordinate 32,312,145 of NC_091941.1, read as the reverse complement.
ATTTTCACTGTTATATGGATCAGTCTTGCTTATAATGCTAAATAATGCAGTCTACTTGTTGTCTTGGTAACATAACACTGATGTGTTGTTCCGAATCATGGGGACAGGGACATGTTCATAGCAACATGCTGAACTGTTACACAAACAAAGCTTATAAAGACAATTCAGGACTTTGTCATACAGCTACAGAATGTCAATCTGTTGAATAATGAATATTGCAAAAGATGGTGTGCTTAAACTCTTTCTGTGATCACATCCTTTGATATTAAAAATATTCCAATCAAGAAAATAGGTTCTTTTCAATGGAAAATGTCTGCCCATTGCTGTACTTTGAAGTTTTCTGTTTAGTTCATGTATGGTACAAGTACCATCCCATTAACTCCTGTCGTCAGCAATAGTGAATTTCCATTAAACATGGAATGGAGAACGAAATTGAGTACATAATGAAAATCAAAATATGATGTTGATAATAAGAGCAAAAACAGGTTGGAAGATGACTTTATCAATATGTTGTTTGTTTTTTTGTCGTGTAAAGACTGTGGAGGTGCAAGCTAGTCAAAACTTGTCTGTCGGGACAAAGACCTACGACTGAAAATTGGTTGTAATGTTGCCCCGTTGTATCATAGTACAGTGCATAATAACATAATTGAGGCTGGAAATTTGGTGTTAATACTCTGAAATCAATGAAGTCAACTAAACACTAATGAAATATGAATATGTCAACCTTGTTTGACTATTTGTATAACTGTAAGTTGTGGAATAATGTAGCACTATGAATAAAAACTCACCAATTCAGGTTTCGGTCTATGAACACTCTTTGTCTTGGCACTGACTATAATATTTGGCCTCTAGTTTTATTTTGGCATGTTAAATTGAGTTGGATATTTCAACAAGACACAGGACAGGCAATTGCACTACAACAGAGGAAAAGACAGACTAAATTATATCATTCAGAACTTGGTCTCTGTGTCATTGTTATAACATTAGCCCTTGATACAATCATATTTCCATTTGCTTTGGAATAATCTGATCTTGGCAAGCTCAATGCCTGATTAATAACACACCCTGTAAACAGTTCACAGGTGTTTTAACTACTTTTACAGTATGCTATCATTGTCGACTACTCAGGAACAGACTGTTCTGTAAAATCTTGAAACAAAGTGTACACTATTAATCAACTTCAAATTGTAACTAAAATCTTATCTATTGGCAAGTATAATGTTTTTAATGGCAGTTGCTTCTGACAAGCAACAAAAATATCCAATAAAACAAAAAATAAAACAACAAACAAAAACAAAAACGTGGATATTATGAAATGTTTAAAATAGACAGGAACACGTTATATTGGCTTTCAGCATGGATATTGTGCCTGAATTCAAAAACTAAACTGAAATATTTTTGCACAATAAAAATTGATATCGTTTCTGTTCTAAAAATTTGCAGCATTATACTTTCTGTGTCTTAGAAAAAATATTTTTTTATAAGATTTGTCAGGGAAAAAGCTAAGGAGTTACTACATGAAGGTCTCTAGAAATGGTCCGGGAATGAGGTCTATTGAAATCTACAATACTTGGTAAAGTAGCTGACACATCATGAGTTGATTGATAATGGAATGCAAATGAAAATGAAAACAAAAGCATTTAGTCTCAATTAGATTGAGGGCATTTTTCTTTTGGCTCACAGCACACTACTTCTCAACATATAACACACCCAATTAGATTGGGGATGACACATTGCTTCACAAGCGTTTACTTTGTTGTCGTCTTTTTTATAGTACTTTGCAAAATTGAAATGAAAATTGCTTCTGCAGTCCTATTCCATAGGAGAAAAGGAGAAATCTCAAGCCACATGTACTTCACACTAGCCTGCTTAAGATTTCAAAAGTTTTTGTCGTTTATTAAAGTGGAACAGTTTCTTTATAACCCAAATGAGGGATTTGTTAAAAAGTTTAATGCACACATAAAATTTGAAATATAAATGAAATTTTTTGCCCTTTTTTTTCTTTCTTTGTACCAAAATGGAAGCTTACTGAAAAAAAGGAAAAAATCAAACAGTGTACTCTGCAAAGGAATGGCAGCGAGACTGCACACATGGTACTCAAACTGCATATATGGGAACTTTTTTATTTATGTCATTATTTCAATTTTTTTTTGACTTTTTACAATTGTATTATAGTTTTTGACTCTATGTTCATCTTTGTTGCGTGCTAACATCTCAAATCTCTCACCTGCTAGTCAATGTTTTACTGGAAGCAGTACATTGTAATTCTAAAAAAACAAAATGCTGAATAGTTTGGAACAAATTGTCACATAAAGTGACAATTATTGAACTATTTTTGAGTGAATTTGAAAGAAATTCTACCTAACTTTGTGTCATTTTTATAAAATGATATTATTATGTGATAATGAAGTAACTGCATATCATGTCTGACATGTTGGCAAATGTGATCGAAAATAATTATTTTCTCTGGTTGTTTCTGATTTCTATTTAAATTTTTTTTACTTGGCATGGTGATGTATGAATCAGATGTACTTTTTTCATCCCATACTGTAAATTCAAACACAAGAAATAAAACAAAGGTGATGATATGTGTACAAAATACTGATACAGGGAACACAAAGAATCACAAATCACTATCATCACTTTACAGTCACATTTTTCTTCAATTGCCGTACCTCATAGAGGATTGTTTGGGGTACAAAGAAGGGGGGAGGGGGTTTAGGGGAGGAAGTACTCTTCATTTTGGATAGGAGACATTTTTACATGTGTCAAACTTTCTGCTGGCCACCACCAGAAACATCAGCGTTGCTCTTACTGTGTAGCTTGGACAGCTGATCGTGTGCATCTGCGAATGCTGCATATGGTGACTTGGCCCCGCCGAGGTACTGCTGCTTGGCGACATTCTGTAAGATTTCAGGTCGCACAATTTGCATGTGAGAGCCGTAGCCACTTCCGTAGGTCAAGTCCATGGGAGTCTCTTGACTTTGTGTGTAATTGCCATAGGGTGAGACATGGCTGTAGTGGTTACCTTGGTAAGCCGCTGCGTGGGTGGCCAAGTTCATAGCAGTTCCGTATGGCGAGTATGTGTACTTGTCGTAACTAGCGTAGGGCATGCCAGCATATGCTGTGGTCACCGAATCAGTGGTGAGTACGTGTGGATGGATGTTTATCACAGACTCTTTGGCAGCTTGGGGTGTAAGATTGGCTAAGAGACTAGCATGTGCACTCGCAATGGCACTGATAGATGTCACAGTTTCTGAAGAGGGTTGGTTGTCTTTGCTTGTCTCCATTGGAGACAGCGATGTCGGTGGGTTTAAAGGGTGGTGTGAGTCATTGTGGGTAATGTTAATCACTGATGGGGTCAACGAACTAACTGGTGGCAGAACGAATCCTGACTTGGTGGTCTCTGTTGCCGGTGGTGTGAGCACTGATTCTGGCACTCCTGTACTTGGACTTGATATTGATGATGTCTTCTGAAAAGGGCTCTTTGGAATGTCATGTATACTCATCGGTGATTGGCTAACTGGCGACTGATTGATGTTTCGGTGCAGGCTTTGATTTCTGGTGAAGGGGCTATCTGGCGTGTCGAGCAGTGTGGCCTGCTCGCGAGTGATCTCCCGATTTGGTGGGTTGTCCCAGCTTTCCAGCTGGAAGTCAGTCTCCTGGCGTTCTGACTTGACCCCTATACCGTTGTCGAATTGAGGGGACGGAATACAGGGGTTTTGATCATTTGTGATGGGTGGAGAAGTTTTAGCACCTTCAATATGAGGGGCTACATCTGAACTGCCAGCCCCTGTACTGCTCTCTCGGCTGTTGCAAGAATTGACATGTTGGATGACTTTGCGTTTTCTTGGCCGTCCTCTCCTTTTGATAGAATCCTCACTGATAACATCAGTTCTTTCAGACTGTTGTGTCCCTTTAGACACTTTTTCTTCCATCTCTTCTGCTACATCATTCACTTTTGGTTCCTCAGAATTGACTAATACGTGCTGTTTTACAGCTGTTATTACTTTTGTGTCCCCAATGTCCCTGTGTTGTCTTTGCTCATATTTTTGCTTTTTGGCACCTTTCCCGCCAGGTCCCTTTGCCCGTTTCTTGCCTTTCTTTGAGGTGTGCTTATTCTGGGTGGAGTGGTTTCTTCTTTTGGAGCCATGGTCTCTATTTTCACTGTCATCACTGTTGTGTGAGCTCTCCTTGGGATCAGCTTCCTCATCTGTAAGCAAAGACAGTATTGTTAAACAGGCTTGTTTTATGATCTCACACATCAGGTTTGTTTGCTGTCTTTTGTTTTCCTCTGAAACTTAATTTCAGGTATGCTTCAGCTTATAGTTATAAACTTACAAGGACATATGCCGTTAAGGCAATTAACAATAAAATCTCACAACTGAAGTTTAAACTTTTCACCATCATAGTTTTGTGAATATCGAACATTTAATTTTTCCCCATAGACTTGACATAGAGATGCAGCCATTTTTATTTTCCATATCAGAAATTTTTGTACATTTTTTTCTCTAGTACTAAAATTTGCCTGGTGACTCCTGATTGATATTCATTATTTTTGTAAGAGAATGGTAGAAAGTTTCCCCGAGGAAGGTTTGAGCAAAAGTTATGAGGCTTTAGCTTACACTTCTCTATGATAGAAATAGTTAGAAGCAGTGTTCACGTGCAGATATTGTTGATGAGAAAGGCAAATTTAATCAGTATTCTACTGCTGATGACATATGAAATGATTCAACTATATTCTGTATGTTTTCTTCTGTATGTATTATTCTGTATGTTGTAAAGAGAAAAAGTAATATGCATGAAGTTATACCAAAGAAGCATAAGCATTATTTATCTCTATGTCTGCTTTATATTTATTGTTTATGAAAAAAAGGAGAGTTGTGGTGATACTGGAGATCAACAACAATATCTGAGGACCAACACTATAATCGTAGAAGGATCACACTGTGTTTGATGTGATGTACGTGTATACTATGCATGGGACCTTCTGACTATGTAAAAGCAATGCAACTGAATGACAATGCAGTGTCCCAAGGCCAGATTTAACATTCATTGGTTTTCTGTAGGTTACTGGTCAAGGGATATCCAAACTTGGTATGATTTTGCTCTCCCCTATCTGACAGGTCTGTAGCATGGAGAAAGGCAGCACGGCTGTCATACCTGAGTCACTACTTGAATCAGCTTCACTTTCTGATGTATTGGATGACTCTGAGGTTTCATCGGTGGGTCTGTTTGGTAGCTGAGAGATATCCATCACACAGTTTTTGTATTCTACTTGACTGAAAAAGAAACAAGATGATTAAATGATGGTATTGACTTTGACCATAATTTGCTCGTGTCTTTACAAGTCTGGCCAAAATATGGAATGTATTCTGTTTTGCATCTTTTACATCCTCTGCATGTTGGTAGCTTTTCATGAAATGCAAACGTACAAACGTTTCTCACAGAAATTTACTTCTTTGGTGATGTCGTATCTGAAAACCATGCCATATATGACTTTTACTTTGTTTGTGGCATTCGTATTCCCACCATCGAGTTATACTGACAGGTGAAACAGTACCCAATTTCTGTTGATATACATGTATGCTGTTCTGTTTATCAACTGAGAAAGCCAATTGAACCTGTTTTCATTTTCCTGTACGTGTATTCAACAGCTTACCTATCTATGTTTCAAAATTTAGAGTGTTGGCAAAACAGAACATTTACTCACTGAGACCTGAACAGAAATTTACTAAGGCTATCTGAAAGAGCACAATCAGGTATACCGTAACTTGCAGCCTACAATGTATAGTTCTACTATAAAATTCATAATTACAACCCAAACTGCACATTGATGTAAACATATATTTTTGGAACCCACACTGGGCAATTTTATGTGTGCATGCAAGTCAAATATAAAAATGCACTATGCACTATATATGAAGACTTTACTACATGTGTTTGCCACTGATGTGAATGCAAAATGCACAAAGTGCCAATGGAATACTCTGACAAAATATCAAACACTCTGTATATTGTATGGAATAGAATGATAACACTATATTGCAATCACGTAAACAATTCAGTGATTTATAGGTTAGCTACAAAACAGACATGACACGTTGAAATATCAGGTGCTCAAGTTTTGAAATAAATGAACGAAAAAGGCATGGCAAACCTCCCTTATTTTGTGGAAACAAAACAATTGTAGATATTTCATGAAAGTTTAGGTGAGGTCCAGCCATCAAAATAGTAGTCCATACCTGAGAATGTAGTTGATACACACAACCAACCGTTCATTGGTATTCTTTGTAGAGGTGATGGTTGCACTAGTTTGGATCCAGATATAGCCACCACTTTTGGTCATCCATCTGAAATACTTGGTTACGACTTGACCCTTGTTCAACACTTGGAAATGGCACAAGAAGCAAGAGGATAAAAATGATGAAACGTTAATCCCTACAAGTTTTGTCATCAAGTTCCTGTCTTAATCATTATACACAATGTCAACAAAACTTAAATAATATTAGGAAGTTGGACACTACAGACTATATTTATTTGAATACTCACGGTCAAAATGACTCGTTCTCATTTCAGCAACATCCTCTGCATGTAGGAAATCATATACACTCTTTCCTAAAACATCACTAGGCGTCAAATCCATGTAGTGATTTATTCTGCAATCAAACAGCACGGAAATTTTGTTTGTAAAAACGTTAAATGTTGTTATATTTCATTTATGATGTAACTGGAAGGTTAATATGTCAGTTTATATGTGTTAAATTCCCATTTTATGTTCCTTGAACTGTAAGACTCCTTTCCACTGACTGAACAAGGCTGCCCTCTACAGTTCACGGCTCATAAATTTCAATAGTCTGGTTCCCTGACCCATTTCCCCGGTAGAGGGCGTGGGAAATATAGGGTCAGGTACCGGCTAATGTAAACATGGACGCTATTGGGTTAAAATAAAACAAGCTGTTATTGGATGAAAGTAACACTTGTAACGTTTTCTCATCTTTCTTGGGTTTCGCACTTTCAGGCTCACTTGACACCAACTTCTTGTTTGTACCACAAAGCCGTGGAGGTAGAAAGAAAGACTTTCTACCTCCATGATTTAGCCACTGTGACTTAGCACACCTCTTAATACTTTTAGAACGTCGACATGATGCCTGGCATTTTTCACGAAATTCGGACACCATTCTATCCATCGAAATCAATCGTCGCTCACAGTTCCAACAAAGTTTGCTTTCAATTAGCTGTGATATCGCAGCAGTAGTTGTGGCGTGTATCGAACGTGCTCGGGTCATAGGGGTCACGCCAAAGTCTGCGATGACCTCAATGACCCTAGCGCGTTCGATACACGCAACAAGTACTGCTGCGATATCACAGCCAGCCTTCAATCACCTCTATTTCCCCATACTTCTGGATTAATCCTTTCAGTTTATGTTTCCCGTCTCGTGTGCCAATGTTTTTGGTTCGGATACCAGTGTTCGAACATAATTCTGATCCAGTCGAATTTTGACCGGCGTTTTCATGGTAGCAGCCATATTTGTTGTAGCATGTTCTGTCAGGTGACTAACCTCAGCCATCTTGAACAAAATTCTGTTCAAGATGGCTACCCGGTACCTGACCCTATATTTCCCCACGCCCTCTACCGGGGAAATGGGTCAGGGAACCAGACTAAAATTTCAATGCTCTCCAGAATGAGGCTCTAGGGGGCTCATTCTCAGCTTCTCACATCTGACATCCTTTGTGAGCAACACGGAGCCCATGATTTTGTCTTCAGGTCTGACATTTCTAATTTGCTAGGTGACTGATTTATTGATATCCCGTCTAAACCAAAGCTGACAGTTTTATTATTTTTACGAGTATCAAATAATGGAGGAACAGGTCAGGAAGATGTGTCATTGACTATCATCTTTCCACCATCATCCATTTATTTAGCATCTGAGAAGGACTGTAATCAAGTCTTTATGAGTGTCTGCAAATGTCTCCCTATGGTTATTTTATATGCAGTGACACTTTCTAATAGCAACTTCTGTGTCTTGTCTCCAGCCAGTACTTTATTAGGCCTATATCCAGCTAAAAAAGTAACAAATTTCTGAAGATGGGTGATATCTGCGGGTAGATCATGGCATATCATTGGCTGATCTCATCTTTCCCACGTCCAACTGTTTTATAGTTACCCTTAAAATATAATGTCATAGGTATATCCTGACATTTATGCCCTGAGTAGTAAAATATTGTCCGCACCTTCACAGTAAAGCTGACTTTATTAGGGTCAGCTAGGTGAACTGTTGTTTTTGCCCCTGCTTGATCTCGGCATAGATCTTGACTTATAAAAAAATACCTTGACATGTAGGCATTACAGTTAAATCCACAGTGAGAGAAAGCAAGATATGAATCCCATATATTATCAGCTAACATACACGATATGTGAATGGTAGTTGGGAACAGTGAAAATTATGAATGACTTTGTCATATATTGTCTTTTTGTCTTACATCTCTTTTTCATGAGCACTCATGCATTTCACTATTGTCTGATTTTTCACATTTCAAAATTTTTCTTCTTCCAAGCAACAAAACTAACATCTGTCAAAAGATTAAATTTTTGGTCAAAACAAATTATGTGCACTATTTTCCTTCTTTTTTTGCTTTTTTTTAAATTCAATTTTCAGTTTTCACAATAAACAAGTTTAAATTTCGAGTGATGCATTCATAATGCAACTGCTTATGCAGAGGTGATGAACTAAACAGATGGTTTACATTGGTCTCATGTTTCACATTTAAAAATGTTGAAATGCCTTCCTGAAGTGTATGGCACGGTCGTTCACAAGATTATTGCCCTTATTTGTCTTACATTTACCTTTAAGATGCAAATTGTGGTAATGATTGTATTTTGTTATAAATATTGTTTTGTCACAATTTTATATTTGTCATGAGGAAGACAGCATCAGTGATTCAACTATGAAATGAAAATACTCAAAGGAAAGTCAAAATATTGTGATTTGTCAGTGAAGGTTTTACCAGGTTTGATCATTTGTCAAAGGTTTTTAAAGTACAGAAAAGTTGTGAAGTTTGTGCTCGAATGCAAGTCTGAAGTTTTTCTGTTGGGAATGTGGCCTGGTTGATTAGGAAATTGTTCTTTTCCTGTTCTTTGCAATTTGGTCAGTGTAAATTTTAGTGAGACACTAGGATTAATAATGTTATCTGAGTTTTGTTTATATATTGGGCCGATGGCCCGGAAATACAGAATAAAGACCACTTATTGATACATTAGGATCAGTGCCAAAAAAGAAGTTGACGGAGTCTGAAATGAAGGTAAGCACTAAGAATTTTGGACTCAATGGAGGGTACGTGTGCATGGTGGATGTATAAGAGGAGTATAGTTATTGTCAAGCTTGGGTTTGGGGACCAGATGAAATAGTAATCCTGAAATTAACATGTGCAGTTTACTACATTTGACAACTTGCATCGTACAAAGTCAGTTGTCAATGTTGGCTGAAGAGAAACACATACCTTGGTTCACAGAATGAAATTTTCATATCCAGATTGGCTTTGCTGACAAACATCTCACACTCCATGCGAATTTCATTGATGTTCGGGGATGGCAGTGAATGAGCTAGTGCGACGAACCCTATGATTGTGACTGGCTGGCGCTGTGTGTGGGTCAATATCATTCGAGGTCGAAGCCTACCAGATATTTGAACAACCTGGAAAAATGACAAACAAAACCTGTAAATATGCTCCGAAGCTGGATTTCCTGTAACCAAATTTTACTGGTTGTGTTCAGAACTGATGGTCCCATTTCAGCAATCTCGAAAAACAGCAATTATCCTATTCTACTTCAGTTGAAAACAATACTGCTGTACAGATATAGAAGTGTAAAAAGCTTTAAATGTACAGAACCATCCATCTGAAGTCCTCTTCTAAAGGATTTCTGAATATTTCTGATAGCAAGGGTGTTTTTGCACACGCCATAAACCAGCAGATATGACAAAATGAGTGAAAACTTTAAATTTAAAATCAATGAAAAGTATCAATGATACAGCCTACTGTATGACTTATTTGCTACATGTATCTTAAGAAATTGCAGTGTATCTGAATGTTCAAACTAGACTCACTTGATCATCGGATGCAACAAAAAGAGGTGAGATAATTTATTTTTTCCAAAAACTATTTCATTCAGATATGTATGTTTTTGAGGACCAAACTACCTGTATGTAATCGACATGTACATTGCCTTGTCATTACAAACTTACTGTACACGTAGACTTTACATGTATCTTTGCCGCATTATCTCGTGTTTTACATTTGCTTACCTTATAGCCCGAAGACTTGATATGTACTCCCCTCTTGGTGAGCGTTGATTTCATGCGCAAAAAGAAGCCCCGCTCATATCGGTGGTCGGCTGACATCGTCATTGTCATTCCTGTGTGTGAAAAGACAATCAAGTCAAAGCCCAATCAAATCCATTGACGAAAATTGAGTAAGTGATTTGGTTGTGTTGATCTAATTGGAACAAGTGTTGAGGGATTTTAGAAAGAAATCCACATGTGATTATCCAGGCCTCCCAGAGGTCATTTACTGTCTGGAGGAATTCTGATTCAATGAGAGTTTGTTAGTCACATTCAGATAATCCCAAAACAACTGATGCGTGTGGTAATGACAGTGAACATCATGTACATGCTAAAACTGACTCTAGTCTTGGAGGATGCGCGTCCCCCTTGTGTTTGAAGCAGTTAACGAAGTCTGATATCACTGTAGTGCCGATAAAGTGTGAAACACCGGATGCGCTCCGTCACGAGGCAGTCGCTGTCGCCATTTTATCTAAGCTGACATGTTTACATGCGTTGCGATATAACACGCAGCTCTTGAACGGTAACTGTGTGTGCAATCACTATGTGGTGTACTTTGGAAGTCTTTTAAACCTACTCGTTTTCCCCAGTAGTCAGAGAATTCATCGACCAGCTGTGGAAAACAATGTGATTATTCCATGGTTGATGGAACAAAGGGCGGAAAGGTTAAACTCTTTATGTCTGCAAGGCTTCTTAGCTTCTTGAGCTGGCGAGGCACAACTCACATAGGCAAGATACTAGCTGACACAGAAATCTTCAACAGATTACTGCCGATGATAGAATGTAATTTGAACTGATCGGTTGATGATAACAAACAACTTTTCTATTGAATTGTATTTCATGTTGATTTTGTGCAATGAATATACTGTTTGTCCAGAAATTAATCATTATTTTCTGTCACTGAGAGGTAAGACTGTATTTTGTCAGCTAGTCTCTCCCCCCTCTCTCTCTCTCTCTCTCTCTCTCTCTCTCTCTCTCTCTCTCTCTCATATTGCAAATGTTGTGTGAATATAAGTTTTATCATGATAAAATAAAGACAAAGTTCAATGTCCATACAAAGGGAAAAGTGAAATGCCAACAAGTGAAGCTATCATAATATGATGGATCTATTTTTTCAATTTAATCTAGTCAGACAGTCAAATAATCAGAAAGCATGTAGTTCACAGTGTTGTAAATAAATAAGTAAATAAATAATTAATGAAAAAATAAATTAAATAAAAACAATAAATAATAAATAACAAATGAAAAAGCAAATCAAATAAAACCAGTAAATAAATAAATAAATAAATAAATAACTAAATAGATAAATAAATAATGAAATAAGATCAAATTGTCATACTAGTCCTTTAAAAACCCAGTGGAATTCAAGATAATGGCATCCCTTTCTAGATTGTACCCAGGCCTGAATTTCCAAGACTTATCAACAACAGTCATATCCATACATACAGTTGTATACCACCAATTTGTGTGGGCAATTTCACAGGTTTCTGTATCTATACATAGAGAATCACCCTTTCCTCAATGCAGTTTGATGTTCATAGTCTTTGTAAAAACAGTCAGTGGTAAATTGTAGACAGACTGTTTACATTCAAAAGTAAACCTGCCTACCACCTAATCAGAGTGTACCTCTCTGTGAATACCGCTTTTCGTTGTCTTTTTATGTTTTCCCAATTCAAACAAGAAGTCTTTCAAATACATCCAATCTGTACAAATTTTACCTGGGTTTCACGAATGCTACGCCTCTTATGCAAACCTATATCTGTCACACAGCAGTATTGACGTCAAACTTTGCCTGGAAATGTGTGAGGGCACTATGTGGTTGAGGCCAAATTCTTTTAAAAAGCGCAGTCTGGTGTGGGAAAAGTTGCTGTATGTTTTTTGGTGATATTTATCTGCTGGGCAGGGCATGATGAGGGTGATTTGGAGAAAGTGACTCTGTTTGGTGGAACGAATTCTCAAGAGATGAATGGGTTTGAGACATTCCAAATGACAGATCCATTACAACGTTGAAATGGTACATTTGTCCAACGTTGTAAATGTCACAATCAATTGCACCTCTATTAATTTCTTGGATTCCATCTGAAGGTGAGCGGGGAGCGTTGATTAATTCATCTCTGCCTACCATGCAGAATTGCTTTCCTTAATTACCAATTTGATCAAACCAGTACACCTGCCTGTAATCCCTACCCATTCCGTTCCAATCTCATTATTCTGGATTTAGCACTCTCTGCAAACAACTCTTATACTCTTTTTCTAGTTACATTAAAGTAGCTGTGCATAGCAGTGGCCATGTCAGACAAGCGCTCCTACAGGGATGTTAATACTCTCTATAAATCACTAGACTACCTTGTAGCTTATACTAGCAATGTGCTGTAAATTGTCCTCATCCCTGAGGAGTAACAGAAGATATGAGGCAAGTTGGAAGTAAATCCCTAGTGCAGTTCTTCTGATCCACCCCTAGTTAGCCCAGATTAGTCCTATTTTAGATCCACCCTGAATAACATGTATGCCTGGCCCATTACAAAATGTTTACACTAAGTCGTGGCAGTTGCCCCAAGTTCTTGGCTGCTGGTTTTGTCAATCTTGTCACAAAGAATTGGAGAAGCTTTGTTGAAGGGTATGTTCATTTTTTAATTTTGTCATATACCCAAACGAGTTGCCCTGTTTTATATTTTCATTCACCCAGTCAAATATGATGGTACTAGTGTCGGCAGGATAGTCAGAAATTACGCAACTTTCTGGCCTATGGGATTTTCTATCAGATGAGGGATTTTAAATTTTAATCAGTTTTCAGAATCAACAATCATTAAGCTGACATACAGAAAAGCAAGCTTGTCAGATTGGAAGAGAAAATGGGACTGGAGAAATAGAAGCAAGTTGTGCTCCGACCACCTCCCCAGATAAATGGAAACATTAATATGGCAAGGTGAAAGAATTCCTTTTTTCATTAATTTCCCATGTGCATCGTTTGTTTCAAGTTTCTCTTTCTTGTTGTGACTTCATTAACTAGAATGCACTCACAGTGTAGACGACAAATGGCTGTGAAAAATGACGAGGGGTGTCATCAAAGTTCTCTGGCTGAACAAAGAAGAACCCTGACAGGACCTCTTTGAAAAATAGCACACCATCTTAAGTAATGCTTAGAAACAGGAAAGAGGCAGAGAAGGAGAGGCTGAGAGACAGGGAAATGAAGAGATAGATACATCCAAATGACAAAGACACATTTATTATACTGACAAAGTGATGTCAGCCATAGTACGATGGAGATGAAATTTCTACTGAGGCCATTTTCATGGGCTTTTGATGGAAATCATTAAAGTGTTAACTCCACATCGATCAGTAAACTTTGTCATCAGACTATTAGTGAATCTAGACTCGTTTCTAATTAGTAACCATGACACTTCAATAACTTGTCCCGTTGGCATGACAACCGGTGTTCGGGATTTACTCCCAAACAGTTTACACCTAATACTACAATCGTTTTAATTTCCTTAATTTTTCTTTCAATTATTTCCTGCTGGCTTTGTTGTCTTTGATCGTGTTTGATTGTCATTCAAAGTGTTTCCCTTACACTGATCAACTGATTCTAGTTCCCCTGGCAACTTGTCTTCCTCCTCTTTTCGGGGGGCACTTATTTAAGGTCAATGGGTTGAGATCGCCATGGAGAAACTAAACACGGGTGAAGATTGCCCTAAACTCAAACAACAGTAATTGCATACCAGCTTTTCCACAGTCCCTTGTGAGGGAGGAAATTTATGTTGATAATTGTCAGCAGAGTGTTGTTGATCTTCTGCTATTGAGAGAGATAATGAACAGAGGTACTTTGATTCCGTGTCTGAAGATGACTGCCATTTTCTGTCAGTTTGAGCTGCAAATTTCTGTGATAAGTAAAGCTCTCTTTTAAAAGGTTAATGGATATTGCCATTTTTCATGGTTTGTTAGTTTGTGCTGTCTCCGTGATCAGTCAGTGTTTTTTTCCTGAGCACACATTGCCTCCCAGAAGCTTTCAGCATCATTCCTGATGCTCCTGCCAACAGTAAAAAGGTATAATATATTGCACATGATGCTCTTCTTTGGTAATAAGTTTTCGTTACTTAACGCCAAATATATTGCTTTAGTATGGATCTTTGTATCATGTTTATAGCCCATCATGCCATCATCAAGTGTGAGAAATAGTAGCCATCCCAGCTGGGATCGCATCTATTATACACTGTTCTCTTTATATTGCGCCAGAAGGCTGCCAACCATGCATCTTTATACTTGAACCATGAAATTCTGAGTCAATGGAGAAGGATTTAGTCAAGCTCCGTGTTTGAATGTGTGTCGAGGTTTTTGACTGAAGTTATTCTCTGGAAAGAAGAGGAATTTAGACACACGCACACAGAGATGGAGCTCCTTGGAGAGCACTTTTTCAAAATAAATGTCCTCATTCGCATGTAGATTGTTGTACTATGGCTACGCCAATATTTGCCAAGAATGCTAATTAGCTCATTAACATGTGATTACTTTGAACCAATCAAAATGTGCTTTGCTGCATTATGTTAATGCTTCACAAGTCAGATACTGGGATGATGTATGGTATGTCTGACTGCCAGCTTGGATTGGCTGCCTCAGTATCGAGTATTCCGCCTGCTTAGAGCAGAAACATACCAAGCTGACAAAAGAATGGGTGACATTTTCCTGTTCATGCTCTGTGTTTTTCTGTGTTGTAGTGTACAGAACCTTCAGGCCTACAATGACTGGAATGGAGTATGTAATTAGGTAGACAAATTTGTAATGGTCTGAAAGATATTTATGTGTGACATTAGAAAGTAAGATGTCTGGCAGAGAAAATTCAGTTGCAGTCTATTCAATTTGACATTGTAGAATACCCAACTTTGTTGTGGTATTATTTTAGAAAATTTTATAAGTTACTGCTTGTCATTCCTGTAATAAGAGCACTGAGAATAAAAAACAGTTTTATTTTGCATTGAGTGCATTGGTATTGTAATCTGTAAGAAACAAACAAAGATGTTTTCTTTTATAAATTTAAATGTTTTGTAACAATGCCATCAAGCATTGCATAACTACAGTTCTCTCCTCAGTCTTGAAACTTGCCATAAAAATATTACTGTGCATGTTCTATTGGTTCATTTGTTTCAAAGATATGGTGCTTGTTACTTTTTATTCAACTTTTTATCAGCAGTACATTCATTTGTATCAATTTCTTTTCCTGTTGGTTACATTGTATCGAGTTCTTCTGTATCAAGTTGTGTTTCACAGGTTCATTTACTGTTTCAGTGTAGGTTATTCCCTACAAGCTATTATAAAGCATAATTTATAGCAATGGTTGTGCGGAATTTATCACTTGAATTGATGATTAAAGTTTCAGAGGATCAATCTTCATGTGTTACACCATTAAATCAACCTCTCCACCCACTCTGATAATACTGTACAATTCACAAAGGCTAGTATTCTTTCTTTTGTCCTCAAGTGTCTTTTTCCATTTTCTTATAAAAAAGAGTATTGTAAATTTGTGTATTTTTATTGGTAAATCTATTTCCATGTTTTTCACACTTTGTAGCAGGAAAAGACAAGCTAAAATGCAGACATATAAAATTTTGTTATGATTTGCAAAATATTTCAGCAAACAATGGAATTTTGAGACATTGCATAAACATGACTCTCCTTGTGAAAAAGATAATTACAAATAGAGGTACTCTCTGTGAAATATCCACTACCCCTGCTGGCCATCTAGAGTAAGTTATTGAGCATCAGATTTAAATACATTCAATACAGCATGAAAAAAATTGATACATTCATGTGTCCAAATTTTTTAGCCTATTTGTAACAAAAACTCCAAATATTTTCATTTATCTTGTTCACATTGGCAACCCAACTGAAATTTGGTCCGACGCAAAATAATTGTCCTTTGGGATTAAATTTGGTCCGTGTCCACACCTACCGGTACCAGAATTAGGGCCGACGTAACTTTACCTTCCTTTGTGACCTCTGACCTGTCAAAGTTCAAAATGGCGCATTTGAATATGGCATGCTGTTTCTACTATCATGATTTTCCTGTGTTTTACGCACAAGAAGGCAAATATGACTACCACTCACCCTTTTAATCATCGGAGAGATCTTCACCATTTATTGGATGAGCATATGGTATATATAAGACCGCGGTGGAGAAATAACCAGTGCGCGGCATTTTGACATGCCTCTCTAGTCTATTACGTGCACTGTGGAATCGAATGACATGGTCTCGTTTGCGGAACAAAGGTTGGTGGGAAGTTCAGCGTACATGGGATGATATTAAAATGTAAAGACTGGATTGAAAACTTTCGATAGGTGTAAACTTTAGTTTCAAACGTCGTTTGTTTTGCGCGAATAGTGTGACTAGTTCAACTTCGATCCATAGCGGAGGCCTGGTCAACTGGGACCAGGGCCGACGTAACGTGTCCACACTGGCGATTTGCGTCGGACCAAATTTGCGTCGGCCCTGAGTCGGCCCTGACCCCCCCTTCTAACCGGGACCAAACTGAGTCGGCCCAGGGCCGACTCAGCGTGTCCACATTGGTTTTTACGTCGGCCCCGGCCCTGGTCGGGACCTGGGCCGACGCAAAGTCGTCAGTCTGAACGTACTCATTATATCAGGATCTTTGCAAATACAAACTTGTATCACAAACGGACAAAGGGACTGAATCAAGTCAGATGAATTGTGGCTACTCTGTTACATTATGCACATTTTATGAAACGCCCTCCATCCAAACTTAGCCTTGATTTCATCAGTTTTGCATTGTCTGACACTAATTTGGCATTCACATACATATGCCAGCTTACAAATTATTCATACTTTGCGGAATTATTGATGTGGAATGGGTAGATGAATGACTGAATAGCTTTTTCAGGATAAAAACTTCAAAAGGGCTTTCTGGTATAACCCTGGCACATTATAAAAATCATTATCATTGACCCATACAATGCGGATCGTGGAAGGAGTGTTGTTCGGAAATTACACCAACTATTCTATAACCAAGTTATTTTGTAACAACCTGCTCCAGTAATTATGTTTCATTTATATTCATCAGAGGTGGATCAGATGCTGCTGCTAGACAAGAAAAGAAATTCAATTTCATTATAGAAATAAGTTTTTTGAGATTTCATATAGCCCTGCATTGCATTGTCAATAATTCATGTGTTATGTTACTGATGTTAGGGCTTCAACCCTGGAGGATATTCCATACTGCAATTTGATGTAATACATGTGTAGGTTTTGCAATTCTGTGTGAGGGGAAACCCTCATTGATTTAGATAAAAAGCTTCTGGATACTGGCTTTTCATGGCAACTGACATTTATAAAATGTGGTTCTGTTATAATCACAGTTTTCATGACAGTTTAGAATACATCAAAGACCACTTTTGACATTTTCTAAAATTATAGTGTTTCCTATTCTTAATTCTGCCGCCCAGAGTTTCCATCTACTGTCATTGCAACTCTACCGTTTAATAGGTTTTAACAATCGTACTTTCACTTTGATGCTATACTTAGAAGCTATATTGACTGTTTCCCATGAATGTACAGTATGCAATGTTAAGTGTCAGTGCCATTTTGTGTGATATGCCTCTGAACAGAGCAACATTTTTAGAGAACAAGGTCAGAGAACAATATCCATTTCAGTAATATTTGTCTGACATCATTGTCAGAAACATTTTTCACAAATCCTAAAGTTGTAAAATGGTGATGTGGTTTATTTGGAGGTGAGCAAAAGTTTCATCTTCACCATACAATATCATTCCAGACAGTCACAAAAATTAGAAACTCTGAAATCTCCCGATAACAACCCTGAACATCTGAAATCATGACACAATTCCTTTGTGTATTAAAATGTCTGCATTTCTGAGATTAATATCTTTTATAGTGTCACAGATTATTTCAACAAGGGAGAAAATTCTACAATTATCCAGTCTTTACAAATATTGAGGATTCCTTGCCAAATGATTGTGAAATAATACAGAGTTCTGATTACATGGAAAAGAGAAATTAGAATGTTTTCCCTGTAGTAAAGCTAGTGTATACTTTTTGTGTCAATTCTTTGGCAGTACTGGTACATCAAAGTGGGAGAAATTTCAAGTGTTTGTGATAAGTATGTACAGATACTAGAGTCAATGAACACACTGTCTTGTGTACACAATACTTGGCTAGTGTCACTCACAAGTCTTTCTGACACTTAGCCTGTGTCACTACCCACTGATCCTGAGACAGTCACAAGGAGGTTTACTCTGAGAGGAACAGGTGAGAATAAGTTTGCTAGACTAAGAATCAACAATCTGTATTTGTAGGAGACAAAAAAAAGGTTGAGCACCTTGTTAAAATGCAAGCCTGTGTCACCTAGTTGGTTGGAAAGTGTGTTATACTTTTGTCATGGAGGAGAGATGAAGCAGAGTGACAGTGACAAATGGGTTGGGATACGGGAGACAGTGAAAATAAATGGATCTTTTGGGAGGAGCCAGGCTTACCTAGCTTAGTCGTACTCATTCCCTGTCATTTTCTGTGCTTGCCTGATCACATGTATAAAACTCTGATTTTACGACTGGGGTTTGTTACTAATTTAAGACCTCCATCACACAACCTTACAATTTTATGAAGGACAAAATAGGAAGTGACACCTTAATCTGTCTGTAGCTGCCTACACTTTTACAGTTTCTGATCTCCGTATGCTTCTGCACCTTTCCAGATGGACAGAGGAGTGAAAAGTCATATAATTCACAGTTTTATACAAAAATATGCATGATACCTTTGATTGTGGCGTTTTTCACAAGGTCAATGTTTTCAACGCATCTTACCAGTTTTCGGGGATAATCAAGTTCGGTTTGAAGTAATTTGAGATCATAACCAAGTACAAAGTCATGAAGATATAGTGTAGATACTCAAAGTTGCATTATTTGATGCAAAATTTTTTGAGAAACTTAAATTTTCAAGAACAAAGGCAATAAAAAGAAGCAACACACTGACAATAGACGGCATAAGAACATTAACACCTTTTCAGTGACATTTTTGTATGTGAATGATTGACTTTGCAGAAATCAGATACAAGAAGTCTGCTGAAATTCTGTTGCATATTAGAAAAGGCTTGGTCCTGATTATTGAGTATTTGTAGCATACAAACTGACAATTGTTTCTAATATATAAACTTCTGGCTTCCAATATTGCCAGGTTATTTATAAATGCATAATCAAATTTATTACATGTTTTGTAAACAATTAAAATTGGCAATAAAGTATGTAAGTAAATATCTTGAAACAGCTGAAAGTTTCATATGAACAAGGTTGGTTTAAAATGTGTTCACTTTCTCTCTGGTGAAATACTGTGACATTCAGCTAGCTAAAATGGGGGTACAATGCTGTTAGTATCGCTGGAAGATATGTTAACAATGATAAAGAGACTCTAGACTTTTTTTGGTATTATGGTACAGTCCCTCAGTGAAGTCAGTAAAATGGAAACAAGGTCTATATGAAGTAATTTAAACAGCATGCTGTCAGGGATATAGCTGGATTTAACAGGTGAAGTACTGGATTTTAAACTAATACATACAGCTGCCTGACGTGTACTTTTGTAAAGTTTTTTTGAATGAGGACAAAACCAAAAATTAGAATAAAAGTAACCACTTTCGTAAAATGACAGAGAAGCATTGTGGAAAAAAGTTACTCACATTTTTTTCATGTTTGGTGGTTTGTTAAATGTTTCATTGAAATATTTGCTGGGTGGAGTTTTTTAAGGGAACAGAAAAGACTTTGGTTTTACCCTGTTAGGAGACTATAAGAGACACAGCTGAGTTGTTCATAATTTGCGTTGATGTTTGTTGTGTGATAAGTGCACTGAATGACAAGGCAACAGCACTTCCATTGATGTGGGTCAGTGCGTTACAAAGCATCATATTAGGCTTTTTATTTGTCAAGCGCCATGGTAAAATCAAATGGGAACCTCTAAACTTGTAAAGCCACCTTCCATTACCCCTTCATAATGATTATAATGCTGACAGGCATAGCTATGAAAAAAAAAATGATTTCTAGCTAAACCATGTCATTGCAATGTGGAACAGCCAATTAGCCTGAACAGTACGAGATTCAGTGTTAAAAACAGTCATTCTTATCGGGGAGAAGATTTTCAGAGTAGTCAACAATATAGTTCATCGAAATTGTTGAAGCTCAAAACACTCTACACTTCCAGTATCTTTGTGGCTAAATTACAACATACTAGGTGTTTTCTCAATTCCTAATTAGTGCCCTGGGTTTCAAAGTCTACCATGATGATATCCAACTTTAAAAATAATTAAGATTAAACTCAGAAAGACTGGACAGTGGTGAGGTCAGTGAAAAATGGCTTGCTTAGCAGTGTGAAAAAAAGTTAAGAAACCGAAGATACATTCGATATTGGATGTAAAAAGTGACAGAGTGACAAAGACTGAATTTGGATTAATGTAAAAGTGCCTTCCTTTTAACCTGAGAAGTAATTAAACCTTTAAATAATAAATGGTACAAGATGACTTGTCGTACTTTAAACTCAGCTCTTCACTTCACTCATGTCAAAGCACATTTACACCATGGTTTCAAGTAAATTTGTATATTTCAGAGGAAATGTACCTGATTTAAGCAAACTGAGTTCACACCTTGTGAACCAAATTTTTGGAATATTGCGTTCCGTAGAACCATGCAATTCTTCAAACAAGAAAGAAAGGGTAAAATTCACTAATTTTTTTACAGAATATGTGAATGAAGGCCTTTCCTAATTTGCTGTGTATATAGGCACAACTGCAATGTAATGTCAACCATAGATAAGGTGAGATTCAACATATTCCTCACAAAAAATTCTAAAAAAAAGCCTTGAAATTGCCGAAAGCGATGTAATTGCCCTAGATGATGTTTGTGCAGTAAGGCCTTCACTGGGTGATATCATATCAACACCTCAGGAAAACTGCTGAACACTTTATGGTCTTCATTAATTTCACAGCAAAATAACATTTGACATGTTTTGCCCCGTAATTATGGTATCTTTGAGAAAAGACAGATAAAAAGAGCGCAGAAGGAAGAAATATTATTACAATTATTCTCTAAAATTTTAATGCAAATGTTGTTATTAAAATTGAAATTTCCTAGGTATGCTGACTGAGGTTATGATAATATGTTTACACTAACCTGAAAATGTCAAAATAACCTGAAATTTTGAAGGATGATGAGTGTCTAATGAATATATTTGAGAATGATTTCTAAGAAAGTGAAAGTTTTCATGAATTGAAAATGAATACAAAGTAATATAAAGCATTCTTTGTATGATTTACAGTATTACTAAGACAGTCGTTTTTTCCTGTCTTTATAGACCAGTTGATTTGTCAATCCTTACATTGCACCAAAATCACAAACTGACTGCTATTTGAAGAGAATAGGTCTGCCTTCCTTTCTTTGAATACAAATGAACAAATGCATCAAATTTCAGTATTTTCAGACTTGACTTTTACTCATTTGTGCCTCATGTTCACTGTTTTCATAATTGTCATCACAGTCAGTTGACGGAGTGTCATTAAACCAGAGATTACTACAAACAGAGAAAAGTCACTGGACACATGCAGTCCTATTGTATCACACATACATATATACTGCCAGCAAATCACCATCCACTTCTGGTAAACTATTGTGTATGTTGGCCTGGCTGTCACTGTTCAGGAAAGGTTCTGATCTCGATAAAAGTTTATTGCCGGATTTGAGTGATTTTGAGAAATTGTTCTGGCCGACAGGTATACAAAATGACAGTTTTACTGGTTAAAGTGTTTAACCAGATCAAATAATAGCAAGTATAAAATTATAACCTCTGTACCCATGATGGTGCTTATAGGTCTCTGAGAACCTAATTCCTAATTTGTGTAATTGACATGTTCCTGAATTGACTTTCTAGGAGGATCAAATGGAAAATCAGGAAAAAACTCTCAGTAACAAAGTAAACCAATATTGCTATATTACTAATATATCATATTGCTAATATTACTATTGCTAATATGAAGCATGAGTTTCAATCGAGTCATGCCTTGTTATCTGGTCAAACAGAACACTGCAAAGTTCTAAAATATAAAATATTTTGTAAGAACTTTCATCTCAA
This sequence comes from Ptychodera flava, assembly GCF_041260155.1. NCBI lineage: Eukaryota > Metazoa > Hemichordata > Enteropneusta > Ptychoderidae > Ptychodera > Ptychodera flava. The sequence goes on along the minus strand of NC_091941.1, from coordinate 32,289,675 downwards.
ACTACTCCCTCTTCCGTTTTTCTCTGTTTTATCCCTTGGATTTCTAAAAAAAAATTTCATTTGCGTGAACAACTTTGATCTGCCTGGGTTGTTCTTGAGTCAATGCTGGCTGTGGACTGCACACAAGGAACGTTGGGGAGGAAGCTGTAGCCTTACCTTGTTGAGGTGTGTGAGGGGAGGAGACTGTTGGGGTACTGGCTGCACTGCTTCCACTCCCACTACCCCCCTCAGCTGAAGAACCTGAAGTCTTCGGTGGTAGTTTCATGCCTAGCTGTTCCGCTAACTCCGCATGGTCTGCAGGATGTACGTAGTCAAACACACTGCTGCCTGTAAGTTCCACCTGGAATGGTTTTGAAAAGAAAGGAAAAATTGAAAGATTCGAATCCTGTCATAACTAAGTCTGAGAAACAAATTCAAGCAACACACATAAATGGGGTGCTGCTTAATTTTGCACCTTTGTAAAAAAAATTAATGATTAATTGTAAAATTTACTTGTTGTACAATACTAAAAAAATTCACTCGTAACAATTTCCCATACAACACTTTACAATCACTCAAAGTTACCAGTGTGTAAAGATTTTTCTCTTCAAATTTACCACAGCTGAGTATAAGCATGGCATAGAAAAATAAACAACAACTTCTAGCACTTATCATGTTTAACCTTTCATGTATTTGTCAATCGCTAACACACAACGGAAACTTTTGAAGTTACCATTCTAATGTGTGATTGGATAATAGTAAAAAGGATATACAAGTTTTGACCAATGAGGAACATGATTCAATATCTATTAATTTTGCAATGTCTCATTTTGTGATAGACGCTTCAAAGTAGTTTAATCCCCCTGTGAAATTATTTCATTGACAATATCTGTCAAGTCTTATCCACGTCCATGAATATTTCATCCCAGAAAGTAATTTATGTTTCCAGTTGGAAGCAGCACAACAGATGCAAAACGTCAGTGCATCTGAGGCCTCATTCCTGTCTTTGCCAGGAGAGTTCATGATCTTATACTCTCCAATTAAACTCAATGACACAGCTGTTGATTGAAACAATCGGGAGAAATAAATCCTTATTGTTGGTTTCAACGTAGTGAAATTTATATGCTCGGCCAAGAGAGCACAAGGGGCTGACTGCAGTAAATATGTCACATCCTAATTAACTAATGTTCAGAATTTTTACAACTTCTAAATTCAGCAGATAAAGTTTAAGACAAGAATCAATGGTGTTTAGTTTAAACAGCTATAACTTTTGATCAGGGCAATTACGGTGAATTCATACTTATATTGGACGACAGGCAAGGTTGGTTTCTGTCAGGCATGTCTAATCAACTTGATTTGCTGATCCTTGATTACTTGGAATAAAAAGTTGTCGCAGACAGTATCCCTTAGTCAGGCATGAAATCTTGGAATATACTGGAAAGCATCAAGCGTACTGATCCCCCTGATTTTTACATGTAAAGGGCAGGCAAAGCCAGGGCACAGTGGGTAGAAACGGAGCCATGCCAGCTTCCAAAGGCTCTACATCCACCCTTGGGTGATAGAAATGAGTTTTGTTGGCATGGTGACTATTACCTCACCACTTGTATAACTGCCCTGTACATTGTTCGTTGTGGTTTGCGCTCCGCTCGCACTTTCAAAACGCTTGAGAAGGCAAAAAAAAAGGTCTGTTGAATTCTGTCACCTTTCCAGGAAATTGAAGTTTGAGTCAACCGAAAATTATAGCGGTTTTAATATGTCACAGGATGTGTGTATTGTCTGTGCCAGGGCTTCTCGCCTCATTTCAGTTCCACTTTTAACCAGATTGAACCACCAGTGTATAAAAGACCATTCCATTAGAACGCTAAAGCAGCTTCCATTGTGGGATAAAAAGCCTCACTCTTCAAGGGCTTTCATGTGATCGCCAGTAAAATGTCTACCAGTGAATGAAAAAAAAATCACAGAATTCCAAGGAGATTGTGTTTTGCCCCTCCCAAGCTATCACTTTCCATTCCAACTATCCTGAAATTCATCCTTTTTCAATTACTAGTCATTACTACAAACGCTCACAGGGGAATCATTATCAACACTGATTGTTTGTCTTCATAATTAATGTAATTACACTAATTTTGGCTCACTTATCAGTCTTGGAAGACTTTTAGCCAGACAGGGGAACAGTTACAATCCCTCAAGCCCAGTCGGGTCCCTTTGATTCAGCTCTCTGCAGACCTGCCTCTGTAAAGATTGGTCCCAACATAATATGATAGGACTGCTCTCAGGGCTGCCCCCTGCACTGACCTATACACTAAGGACTTCCTTGTAAACATCTTAATGCACAAGCAGACTCGCTTTACTTCAGCGTCACTATCTCGGCACTCTCCTTTCTATCAATCTGAGGTATCCCTCTCCAGTTAAGTATCATTCTAGTGCTTTGACCCGCTGACCTATAATTAAAGCTAGCTAATTCCCTTCCTCTTTGATCTTCTACACTATTATCACCCGGAAAAGCTACCATCTCTGCCTTCACTTTCATTAAGACATCATTTTCATATTTATCATAGAGTGAAATTTGTAAAGTACAAGAGCTGGGTCTCGACCTCCATTATAGTAGTGCTAGCCACATGTTTCTTGGAGTTGTCTGGGGAGACTTTCCAACTGTAATCTATCAAGCCTGCCAACCATTTATTGGATGTCTATTTTCAGAGGGAATCTCTATCGGGGTTTTTATCATTGTATCTTTTGATACTATATTCTTATCTCTACGTCAGATCAGTCATATATACATCTGCTCATACCAGTAGGTACATGTATGGTTCCTTATTCAATCATAGAACTCTCAGTAATCACCACTTTTCAGTCCATTCACCTTTTCTCAATAAATTGTTTTTCAAACAAAATGTTTTTTTTCTTCAATCACAGACTAACTTTTCAGTTCTTTCCAAGCATGAGAGTGTTCCAAACTTCTAACAGCAGATAATCTCAGCTTTTTTGACTACTTAATTCATCAATTTTGTCACCCATAATTTTGGAGGGATCTTAGAATTTCAATTGATAAAGTAATTGGGAAAATATCCTTTTTAGAGTTTGTCTTATATACTTTTTTAATACACCACCACTTCACTTCAGATGTGCAATTTTGTTTGATTATCCAAAAATGTGCACATTTTATTAAACGTTAATAATGCTTGAACCGTGTCTTTGTCTGCAGATAGTTTCAGGCAAAGCAAGTTGGTCGCTACAAAGAGGGAAAAAGACATTGGAACACTTGGCACCTAAAATGTTATTATAATTTCCCCATTTTGTCAACTCCAACAAAAGGTAAAGTCACGTTATTCAGATGCCAAAATAAAGTATAAAAGCCAAATTTAGTCCCCAATGTTATTTCTTTGGCTCAATTACTCTCAATGCCGGGCTTATTGAAACAGCAGAATAGCTAGGCATATTAGTTGGACAAAGGTTGATAGTTCCAGCCACGTGTAAAGGGAAAAAAAGGGCGGACGCTTTACTGTTGTGGAGATATCCAGTAAATTATAGCCTTTCTGTACTGAGAATGATGTTTTCACTTAGAATCCCTATTGAGCAAACAGTATGAGTGTAATCGTACCACAGGGTTATGGAGCTCATTGCTCCGCCAATACATATACCCCCCTGTAATGTTGTAAATTATCCGTCTCCACGAAATGAACCATTTTGCCAAAATCTGAGAAATTTTTTGGTTTGCTACTCAGAGCTCATAAATAAAACATTGGTTTCCAATATATATTTCTGGTCTGAAGACATAACATTTTTGTATGGTAGTTTCTCTGCTTTGTTAAATCTCCTGGGAATATAGATTAAAATTTTCAGAATTCTGCCCTGATGTTATCTGTTCAAGACAATTAGCGTACAAAATCCTTATTAACATATTTTACCGCTGCAGCATTTTATACACAAATGCACCACACACATACCGGGAGCATTCGCACATCCACACTCATTTTATACATGGAGAGATCTTTACGAGGTTGTGTCTGCTGACACTATGGATCACTGAGCCCTCTGCCATAACAGCAGGAGTGCGCGTCTGTTTCACAAATCACGGGCACTTCTGCCACTGACTTTTCACCAGTACCTGTAAGCTAAATGTGCTATTTAAATATAGATGCAATATGAAATCTATCCATATGAAAGCATGTCACCCCAGGTAGATTACCCCCTATCATGTCAATAGTCAAGCATTTTAGGAGATATTAAAGCCATAATTTAAGATTTCACTGCCTGAGGGCGATGGATTATCCATTTATTGTGGATATATGAAGCCCAGGTCAATTTAGCAGAGAATTACTGAGTCAACAATATTAAAGCTAGGGAATAGTAGAATCAATGGTATTGATGGCCACTGATCTCATATGTCATTTTTGCATTTTCATTATTGATATAGCCTTGCAGTTCTTCAACGATAATTATCTTTTTTTAGCTGCCGTACTGCTCATTTAATTATCTCTTGAAATCAACTAAAGATGCATGCTTCTCTCTTTTGGATGAATATGCACAAGTCCATGTTTACTTTTTTGTCCCTTTTCTTGCTATAATGCAAAAGCAGCAGAGTATGGATATACATGTACATTTGTGAAAGCTAAGTTTCACTAATACTGTTGTTCACCCAGTCGGTATGCTTCGACTGTCAAATTATCATTAGAATGGCATTTTACCACCTAATATTCATCTTTGGCGAAATTTGGAAACAGTACAAGATGTTCACAACTACAAGGTGGGGCAACTCGAAGCTACTAAAACTGACTGTGGTTGTCTTTTAATTTTTCCTACAGAAATGATATCATTTCAATTCAAAATACATGAAAAGTTCATCACAGGTTCTGTCTGTTTTAGCAATGAAATCCCATTGACCCCTCAGTGATGAAACGAACTGCAACTTTATTCTGAGAGATAACAGTGAGAACTAAAAACATAGAAAACTGACATCGAAGCGCATGCCTATATTTTTGGAATGTTTTTGGTCACTCACCTGTGATAAGCCTAAGTAGATAGAAACAGTTTCTGAAACATAGAGAAATCTGCCATCACTCGTCAATGCAAATAGGAATCCATCCAGAGACTGGAAAAAACAGAAATAAACATCATTTTAAAAGTGATGAAATAAGCAACATTTTAAAAACTGATGACAATAAAATAGGCAACATTTTAAAACTGATGACAATGAAATAGGCAACATTTTAAAACTGATGACAATAAAATAGGCAACATGTTAAAACTGATGACAATGAAATAGACATTTTAAAACTGATGACATTGAAAGAGGCAACATTTTACAACTGTTGACAATGAAAAAGGCAACATTTTAAAACTGATGACAATAAAATAGGCAACATTTTAAAACTGATGACAATAAAATAGGCAACATTTTAAAACGGATGACAATAAAATAGGCATAAAATAGGCAACATTTTAAAACGGATGACAATAAAATAGGCAACATTTTAAAACTGATGACAATGAAATAGGCAACATTTTAAAACTGATGACAATAAAATAGGCAACATTTTAAAACTGATGACAATGAAATAGACATTTTAAAACTGATGACAATGAAAAAGGCAACATTTTAAAACTGTTGACAATGAAAAAGGCAACATTTTAAAACTGATGACAATGAAAAAGGCAACATTTTAAAACTGTTGACAATGAGACAGGCAACATTCTAAAAATGTTGACAATGATTACTTTAAAAAATTTAATGAGAAAGTTATTCCAATGCTTTATTAGTAATACAGATACATTCTAATTGTAATATAATCTGTTTGTGCAGCCTTTGTATTTCATTTGACTTTGGTGATGAATACAATCTTGGCATAATACGAAAAGTTTTGAATAATGAAAATAATTATACAAAATATTTTCAGAATAGGATAGGAAGATCAAAACTTATGCAAAAGAAGGTCCAAACTAATTCAAAATGATTTAAAAACATCAGTAAACTTTAAACGATGAGCCTTGAGTCAATTTTTGAAAAGTGATGGTAAAAGTGGCATGTTTGGATTAATGTAGTTAGATTTATGGTACTCCAGGATATTCTGAGTAATCAACTCTACTGTTATCAATGAAAGTACAAACACCTTAACTGACTAGTATTTGACTGGAAAAGTCACAAAATTCCACCTGGATTTACTCTCTACAAGGATACAAAATTTGTTGAAGAAAAGCAAAGAGTACTTGAATGTGTGCACTCTTCTTAAAAATTCCTTGAACCAATTGATAAATCAGTTTAATTTTTAAAAACAAAACGTCAGTGAGGCAGTAATGGCAGACTGATATGGAAGTTGATCCTGGCCAAGCAGTGCGTCAAACACAGGTGTGCCAACACATGTGGAAACAAACGTTCACTTCACACTCGGCTGGTGACAGAATCTTCATCCAAATGCCGTAGCACAAGAAAACAACATCCGGCCACTGATACAAGTTACGGAATTTCAAATTCCAATCACTGCATCTGCAGGTCATGACTAAGTTGAAGAGTTAAGCCATTGATCCGGACTCATTCATTTTAAGCAGCTCATTGCTGCTGGGTCAATTCAACTAGGTATTTTTAACACGGATTTCCATGATACTGTAATTAACACCAATAACAATTGTGTGCATGCCAGATTTTGTATCAGTACCCAAGTGTTGTTGATTACAAGCATTCAAATTTCAATCTTTTAATGTGCAGTACCAGTTTCTCCACCTCTCCACTGCCAGGAATGGTTCAAGCACAGAACCTGGTAAAATAATATTATTCAATTGTCGACAAAAACAAAAGTGTGAAGATACATACACATCAACATAATGGTACCTAAGCCTACTACCTGGCATTAAGAAAAAAGAAGTTGCTTTGTTCCAAATAGTACTGCATGCCTGCCAGAGGTTGAGTTAATGTATCTAACAAAATGACCTGTCTTGTCTGCTTTTGTATATAAAAAGTAACTTGAAGAGCTAGGTAGTTTTTGCTAATTTTAACATGCTCTATGTTCTCTTGCAGGTTTATATTATTATTCATCTTTATTTATTAATCTCGATGTTATCAAACTCCTTAGGTTTTAAAACTTGAGGGTTGAGATGAGGGTTGAGATACATCAAAATGGACTGAAAATGGATAAATGCTATGCATCACAAAAAATACAAGACATACATTTCTTGAAGTTGACAATGAAGGAAAGAATAACACACCAAAAGGAAAGAAAACAAAAAATTATAGAACAACAAACAACATTCTGAATATTCCTCCAAGCTACCGATTTAATAAGTAATTAAAACAAATTTAAAAAAACTTATAATATTCCATAGTCTTCAGTACCTCATATTCTGTAGACATACATGTAATAAGTTCTGTGGTAGATATGGAGATCTTACATCAAAATATGACAAATCTGTTACTCAGATGATGAGAGACAGTATTCCTGGCTTTGACTCACAATAGTAATTTGGCAACTAGCTGAATTACCATGCAACTACTTTATTTGTCACTTTAGGTCAATCTTGACGGGTGTAACATGCCAGCAGAGTATGTTTACCCATTCTGGACACCTGGTACCACCACTTAACTAGTGGTTTGAGATTGCAAAATCGATTTTTTTCAGTGTTTTTGTTGTTCTTGTGTTGTGTTTGTTGTTTCTTGGACCTGGTCATTTACTTGCCTTGAATGGAAACGATTGCTGGAATTGATTTGATGTCATATTTCTCTATATCTGTGCACACAATGATGTGAACAAGCTTCTGCTTCTAAATATGTTCATAGTATATCAATACATGGTATGGAATCAATAAATTCAAAAAGTATTTTTTTCAGTGTTTTTGTTGTTGTTGCTGTTGTGTTTGTTGTTTCTTGGACCTGGCTATTTACTTGCCTTGAATGGAAACTTGCCTTGAATGGAAACGATTGCTGGAATTGATTTGATGTCATATTTCTCTATATCTGTGCACAGAATGATGTGAACAAGCTTCTGCTTCTAAATATGTTCATAGTATATCAATACATGGTATGGAATCAATAAATTCAAAAAGTATAGTCTGTTCTCAAATGTCTGGAATTGCCGATCTGCAACCACAACAAACATCACAGGCATTCCTATGAAGCTGAAATAGCTATCCATCTGCACTCCATTCTTAATGTCTATGGTTACAGGCATTGTATGAGAAACCTCAGACAGATATTTCAGTAGGGCATTTATCATATTTGTCTGGCTCATAAACCTATCCGTTAATCTTTTCCCCCTCTGCCTTGTGATTTTCTGTTTCATTTTTTACATTGTCAACCTGAATTCAAAAAGTAAGTAACATTTAAACATCATCTTTGATAAGTTGACAAAACATAATGGAATTATTACAGCATTAACACTTGCTATATTGTATTATATTTTAACTCTCTTTGCCAAAGGAAGGTTTCCTGCATACAGTATTTTATTTTGAATGAACAGGTCAGGTCCCGTTCAGAGTGGAGGGTGAAGATGAAAGTTTTATTAACTGAACCCTACATGTTGTCCAATGTAATATGGAATTTAGCTTCAAGCAAGTTTTCAGTCTATCTCCGCAATGCGTTTTCTATGTACTGGTGTAGTACTGTCCTTTGTTATATCTTGAGCATAGGGTGTAGGCTTAGAGGAGAGCTGTGATGAGTTAACATTCATTTATTGAAGAGATCAAACTTCATATAAACTGAATTAACTGGACTGTATGAGTGTTGGCAATGAAACTGATAAAAGTTACATATTTTATGTCAATTTTCAAAGGTGTTAAGCTGTTTTCTCCTTTGGAATTAATCACTTAACTTTAATTCATCGATTTTAACAGAATTATTTTGATATGAAGTCAACACCCTGAACCATACATCTTAATGTTTGAATGCTTGGAGGCAAAAAATGTTTCACCTTCGACTTTTTAGTTTAATTAAGTTTGATGTCAGTGAAAGAAAGCAAAACAAAACAAGAGTGTCCTTAGTTGTGCAAAATGAAAATTGAGTGACTGGTAAATGAAGAGTGATTCACAGTTCAAATTATTGCTTCTACATCGCCGATTTCCTGCAGCTAGTTGTTGATTGGCACAATTGTCACTACCTTTTCACAGTTCGCAATTGGCTTTTTCTTGATAGATTGACTGATGAACCAGAGAAAGACAGAAATACCAGTTATTTACTCAAATTTAATTACGATGGATTTGATAGTCATTTCGCTAGCTGCCAACTTAACTAATAGCATTCATTTAGACCTTACTTAGCAAGTTGCCGAGGCTTGCTCCAACTCTACGTCTGGTCATCAAACTGCTATATTTCTTAATGTTGATCAATATCAGTATAGGGTTTTTCATGAAGGGAAAGTTCACACCAACACTTTGCAGCACAGATCACTTCACACACTCTCCTGCTGAATATTATCAGAAAATGCAGGAACTCACAAAAAGCATTCCACTTTCTGAACAGGGAAAAAAGGAACGGCAAAAAGGGCACTTTTGACAATTATCTCTCCTTCAATTCAAATTGCAAATTACCGATGACACTTTCAGAAAGGAATATTTTGTACAGTTCTTTATGCAATGTTTGGTTGATTCTTGGAACAAGGAAAATACAGAGGAAAAGAATAAAGCATATTTGTCCTCAGGTTAACTTGAAATGTTCTCTGTTTGCAAATTATCATTTTCCTGACAGGCCAAGACAGCAAAAAAAGCAGTATATATGGTGATTGCAAGTATTTCAAGACTTGTACATTCTTTATATTCCTTGTGATTTTCCAGAACAGATCATGAAATCTTAGCAATAAGTATCACAATACCAGCTTGGTAAGGCTGCAGTATATACAAATTCCATGCCCTAGAACTCAAAGCACTGCAATTGTACATAGTACAGACTTCAAACCAGACATCCTTCACAAATACATCTGAAAGTTACCGTGATAACTATTACAAACTCGGTGTGTGGGCATGGCAATAATGTCATGGTTAATGCATAGCAGTGCTGATTGCAAACAAAAAAAGACAGCAAAGTTTAAGTATAAAACTTGTCCGAAGCACACCACTAACAAATTAGACAGACCAAGTATTCATAACCCAGATAAAACAATAATGCAATTATTAAAAAAAGAACATGTTGAAAATTCATGGATTGCTACTTTTGAAGTATATTGTTTAAAATGAGTCAAAAAAAAAAACCCAGGATAAGTGGTGTGAGGGAATATCCTCTTCAGTTGCGGACTCTTTGACTGAAGTAACCATAGCAACTTGTACAGCAATTAATGCTGCTGCTATCACAAAGAGAATCGGGATTCAGTGCCTCTGTGAGGTAAACCAACATTAATGCTGGAAAGTGGTCATCAGATCAGACCCAAAGAGCAGTCAGAATATAGTTTGTTTGCACTTTGTGTTAAAATGACTGTTTCATTACGTTTTCACACATTTTCCTCCCGTGTATATTGATTGATGGACGGGATTCGCCATTACCCATTGTAAATGTGATTGTTTTTTTGCAAATAGGGAAGGCACTTGTAATTTAGAGACTTAGTTTGAGCAGTCAACTGAGTCTGACTAGAAAGCTAAATCCCTTTTTTCGGGAAACTGGATTTATCTTAACACTTCACATATTTATTAGTGTTATGCCGTCACTGTGGAAAGTGGATTAGGTGTTTGTGTGGCTAGTAGCCTTAGAAACAAAGAAACACAAAGACGAGAATAAGACATTTAGGGCTGGATGTGAAGTCTGACTTGGTGAATAAAAAACCAGTGTCACAGAATGGGAGAGGTCAATTTGTACAACCGCACTTTGGTTGTATTTTGATTTGTGAGAGGTGCTTTTATTTAAATTTTAGCAATTTAGTCACAGGATTTCTACAAAAGAGCCTACCCATTCGAGAAGTGATAGCCTTTTGTCGCTGCAAAGACATCCATCCATGAATTTCTGATTAAGGACAGGAAGTGGTGGGATGTTTGGCCACACTGTTTTGAGACTTCCTTGATTAAAATGGATCTATCGTTTGAATCATCTGACTGGGTTGTGGTCATCACTCAGATCCTGATTCAGAGTTGTAAAATCCACTGAATCAGAACAAGATTCCGCTGGAAGTTTCCTAAGTTTTTCACCAGTATTTGTTGAGATGTAGACCTAAATCCAAGTTGACTGTTCAACAGTATGATGATAAGAACTGTCCATGCAACAACATTTTTGCAAATAAATCATCAGAAGATCACAGAATATCTAAATTGATATTAATAGTTGCATTGTAACAATATTACTCATGCATCTTGCATGCACCTTTCAGTATATTGCCTCTGTGCAAACAACTGTGATTTTTCAGTTTTCTTTAATTTTTCAATAGTGCAGCTTCCAGAAAATCCACTTCAATTTTCTTCCCACCTGCATTAGGAAGTCTTAATTTCCAAGATTAAGAATATCTAACATTGAAAATCCTAAAAGGTTGACAAAGCAAGTAATCACAACAGTTGTAGAGTTAAATCTCTATGACTTTCCCCTCAAAGTTGATAAATGGATCAACAAAGGATACAATATCACGTCTTTCTTTCTTTCATCATTTTTTTAGCGGTTTTAAATGATGGGAAGCTTTTTCCCCTTTCATCAAAAGTGAAATGTCAAAGCATTCTCAGAGTTCAATCATGCAGGAGTATGAATTTTCAGTGTCAGGACAGCATGTCTCCATTCATCAATACGCTTGGTCTGAAATTACTGACCTATAGCCACATGCTCTTTTAATATTTATTTTCATGTTGGCTGATAGCGATGTCACGACAGACCCCTATGCAATATGTACACGGACCATTTGTTCAATATTGCATGAAGAATTGTGCGCAGACATGGAAATTATTCATTCCATGGTTGTCACTTTGCCCCAGTAAAAAACAAATAATTTGTTCATTTTCCTCTCTTCATCTACAACTAAAAGCTCTTATCTGGCAACACAATGCATGACGTTGATGTCAGAGATTTTCACAAGGTTATGCATCAAGATGATTACAAAAAGTCTACACTTCCCTTGAAATGTGTCGCTACAATTGCTAGATATTGTTTCTGGTGTTATGCTCATAAAAGTTATTTTCATGATGTTGAGAAAGACAATGAGAAAGACAATGGAAGTGGATAAAACAGTCAAAGGTTGCTTTTTTTGAAAAATCATCACTACTTTTAGTTAAGAAAAAAGCCTACATCCTTATAAAGAGTGAAACACATTTTAAGTCAGCCACCCATTACAGAGAGTTGGTTTGTTATTGCCTCACATTGTATCCCGTACAACCCTTCTTCTGTTTCATATTACTTTTCTGAGATTTGCTACAGTTTCACCTTTTACATTGTATTATTTCTTTTGAGGACAATTGACAAAAAAATCTTTCAAGAAGCTTTAACAGGAAGGTGAATACCCTAATAAACTAGGAGGGAAAATTGTAACAAAAATAATGTTTATAATAGGTTTCTGTCCAATGGGTTTATGGGACAGTATGTGTGCATGTGAAAACTGTCAGCTGGGAAATTTACAACATGAATTAAATGTGTATTATGCAAAACATGGAGCAAGATTTACTAGCTAAATTGCTGTCATTTTGATACTTCAACCAGACATGGTAATATGAAAACTAGAATTATCAGTGTAAAGGAGTGGAAGTAGACCATTATGTCTACTGGTCAAACTTCTACAGCTTGTGTCGTGTAGATCGTAGATTACCAGAAACCTAAAAGTGAAGAAAAAACTTTAGTCTTTGAAATTTATCCTGAAAGACCAGAGTGGTTTGCAATAATTTTTGTGGCCAGCAGTCTGAAATCATGAGGAAACTTTGGGACATTTTTGCAGATATTTTTGACAACATTAATACCAATAGCAATCTAAAACATTGACAGTTTATTCTCTATACATGTACATGTAGTGTATATCATCACTCCAGTTTCACTGTCTTCTGCCATCGATATTAATCATACTTCTACATGCCACTACCTACCTTTGATGTCATCTTGATATTTTATTATTAATACATAACATTATTGTAAGCTTCATCAGTTTTTTGAAAAAAATATCACGCAAGATATGACTTAATATAATATGATACGGCATTATAGGATATGTGATGCCTTTTCAACATTGTTTTAGTGTATACAGAACTTTTTAATTCTGATTTTACTTTCTTTTATGGATGTACTGAAAACTACTCAAATACAATAAGAAACTGTTGTTGTTCAGTTAAGAGACTTTCTTTTGTGATGGCAAATTGTTAAGCCATGTGTAGTGTAACATTGATCTCTATCTAGTGGGAGGCCTTGAAGGTACCAACAATTGTGATGTGAGAAACACACTTTAATTTTAAAATTCAGAGAAGTGTGGCCAAAAACACAAAATTAGGCTAGCCATCACTTTGGGAATGGTTTGCTATCTGAGTTACAAAGGTCTAGAATTTTGAAGCATCAAAAAGTGTATGTTTAAACACAGAAGATGCAGCGGAGCAAATTTTCGATTGGGAATAGCAAATTTGTTAATATTAGGAATTTTATAATTCTACTTCTCAAGTCTAACATTAAGTATTATTCACATCATGAAATTGTTACATAAGCAAGTTCAGAATCCAGAGAAACTCAGGAAAGTTTTTGAAATCTTTTCTTTACTTGAATCTGATCTTTGCATGCCATATCGGAATAATCCATACTCGTTTGCAAGATCACTTATCTCCTACAGGATGACTTTTGGGGGCGAGGCAGTAATGAAATATTGAATTCTGCTTGAACACACAAGTCAAGTGATGTCACTAACTCTCCATATCCTTGGGCGGTCTGGCGATCATGCATAGTTTTCTCTTGATTTTGGTACGCAATACTTTTAGGCGCAAAGTTCTCGGATTAGAAACCTGTAAGAAATCTCTTAAGTGGCTAATTAGTATCCAAACCAGAATATTGTCTTGGGATGCCTTTACGGTAGCATAACTGGAAGCTAAGATGTCTCAATTAACACCCTCCCTGTCACCTTGACTCTCCATGTACACAGAGACTCCCGTAATTCAGAATCAATTTCTCTCCAGGCAGTTTGCCGTTCTGACTGATAAAACCAGTCGAGCATGTCTCATCTTTTCATGTCACTCAACTTTAAACCGTAGGACATTGCTGTTGTAGTAGCAGCCTTCATTACAGAAGTATACGGCACATATATGCAACATGCACAGCTTCTGAAACTCTTCCTCCCCCCAAAAAATCTGAAAGCTCGCTTTTCCTGACAAATTTAAACCTAATACAGCTTATTTAATTTGAGGACACCAGAGCAAATAATTACAGATATCTACACATGTTAAATCTGACACTTGTACAGCTAGTATTTTCATCCTTGTAAGCACTTGCTAGAGGGTTGATTTTGCTGTACTAGAACTCCTTGAAAACCACGTCTCTTGTGCACTTGAAATAAGCATTATATTGGGAAACCTGGTTTATTAAACCAAATGATTCTTATCAACTAGAAAAAGTATGCTCATTATTCATTGCAGTATTAAAATCAATATGATGTTCCAAGAATTACAGTCACTCTGCATCTTTCTGTTTTGGTGTGTCGTGTATTGACCTATGTTTAAGTGTGATGATGTGAAGTCTGTGTAGTAGTGCCAGTGAATATCACTCTCCCTGTACTTTCAATACACTCATCAGTCAATCTAATCGGGAGTCTTATCTTATGCCAAATTGTCGCAGATTTCTCAGATGCAAATACTGGGTCCATTTGGTCTTATATAGCCTCTCTGTGAACACTTCCACCCACGGAACTGTGTTGATCAAATGAACACAACAAGATTTGTCCATCTGTATCTACCTCATCATTACCCCATGTCTTGCAGATAAACCTGATGGACGTAGAATGAAATATCTTCTAGCCGACACATGCTTAAAGGCGAGCAGTGTTAATATCAGTTTTCTAACATACATTGGCACTGTGTGACTAAAACTTCTGCTTACTCCGCTCGTTTTCGATGCCATTTGTCACTGTTTTTTATAACCAGAACGAGACTGCGACTCGCATTTACACCTGTCCCAGGTGTGACTATTACTGACATGTTTCTGACTTGTCACAGGTGTGATTCGGACTTGCTTTAAAGCTGAGTTCCCATGTGATTGAAACTCACATACCTTCACTCTGAAGAACTGAGTGATTCTAACTTTCACCTGCGTGTCAGCTTGCAAATGAACATTTCACACCTTGTTACTTCCACTTTCTTCTCCCCTTTTTTTTCCAAAACTTCACGTTTGTGTTTGTATCTTGTTTCTGGTGTCACTAACGGCAACCTTTCCTCTGAGCCGATTGTTCTAATTGCCTACTCTTTCAATCATCCGGTAAATTCATCTTACCGCTGCAAAGTAGGCAACGTAGGCTATGTAGTGACGTGCATATTGTTTCAGTATCTGCGTTCAGACGTTATTTTTGCAAATTTTTTATTCAAATATATTATCTATTTGTAAATTTGTACACTTATGTACACAAAACAAATATCTGAATATCTATTTTTGTGTTTTAGAAGTTTAAAATTACTTCATTAGAGTACGATTTTAAAATAAATCTGAGAATTAAAAAAGGAAAAATTAAAAGAAGTAACACTACAGTTTTGATGAGATATTTAATTTTCGCTTTGAAAAAATAAATAAATGTGCCCAGAATTTGATATGAAAACATGCCCTAGGTGCTGGTCATCTTGTAGTGACCATCTTTTTCTTCATCAGGTTGATAAGTATTCAGCAGTAGACAAGAGCTGTTAATATCTCTGAGGAGACTGGGCAATTTTTGAACTGTTTGCGTTTACTCTGAAGCCAGCAGTTGTCCAAAATTGGTGCGCTTCTCCTCCAATTTTCAATAGGTCCTAGGGGGGTTACTACGGCATGAAGCGAGCTCATACATAAGTCATGTCATCAAAACAGCAACAGAGTCAGATAATGACACAAACTGCAAAACAGATAAGGCAGTATCTCTAAGGA
The DNA here is from genome assembly GCF_041260155.1 of Ptychodera flava. NCBI lineage: Eukaryota > Metazoa > Hemichordata > Enteropneusta > Ptychoderidae > Ptychodera > Ptychodera flava. Next base: position 32,273,744 of record NC_091941.1, on the reverse strand, counting down.
GTGATCACGGTACTGAACTGCAGTCAATGCTTAATGTCAGATCCAAATATCTCCGATTCATCTCTCTCTGGTGATGCCCATATTATCTCCTGCACAACAAGTGTGTGCATCACCCGTAATCTTATAAGACAATGTTCATTGACTTCCAATTGCATCATTTGCTTAAAGTAGTAATCACCAGTCCAGACCTTAATGATAATGCTTATTGGATCAAAAACTTTTACGATTTGGCCCTGACAGCGTCCCCTGATTAGTTAGCAAGTCTCTTTAGCTCTATTCTCCTGTGCTTTAAAAAGGTTAAAAGTTTTAACTTGGAGGCCAAGTACTAGAGAACATGGGAAAATACAAATTGACTGTTCTAACTCAGCTACCAGTAAAGCGCGGGCTTCTTGCTCAGAAATTTTATTAAGTTGCAGTTCACCTCTTAGTCCACCAATTACTTTTCAATTTGATTGAATTAATACTTTTCTGTTTTTTTAAATTTTGATACTTTTCCGTTTTTTAAAATTCTTTGAGAGACTCAAATTATTTGCATCCTTGTCAGTGCTGACTTTTCATGGAGTATAGAATTACCCTAATTTTCATTTTTTGTGTGTACTGTTCAACTTATCAGAAACATTTGTTTGTATATAATGATAAAACTGTCACTACAGACACTGGAAAGTAACACAAAACAAAGCAGTAAGTAACATCAATTTTCTGATTATTATTATTATTATTTCAGCAATGGATCCCAATTTCTCAATAATTAAGTATTAATTGAAGCCTGAATACTCCAACATTTTACATTTTGGCAAAATAAAACAACAAAACAAAGTTGGTTTGTGCTGAATGTACTCAAGAAAACTTGGGAACAATGTTTGGCAATTTGAACATGAGTTTTTTGATATATGGTCCCAATCGATGCTGACAAAGTTCAGAGATAATCCTGAAATTCAAGGATGCAATTTCTCTGACTGATGTTAAAGTAATATCTTGTACATAAAAATGTGTGTGTTTACCACATGTTTTATGAATCATGGAGACTGTCTCTCCTGCATTGTCTGTTTTCATTTCTGAATTTATTGATCACAATGGACTTTGAAAAAGGATTCTCCTTGACTTGGATTGGATGTCAAGATAAAAGCTCAGCTTAAATTTTCCCGAACGTAAACCTTTATTATTTTAGAATAAACATCAGAGGACAGTTAGCGCTGTGGTCATTTGTCATAGTTTAGATAACACAGCCAAGGCAATCATGGAACAACCCATTTTTCTTTTCTAGATCAGGTGAAGCATTTTCAACTTACGATAGGGTTATCAATTTTCATTGCAAATCACAAAGTTAAAACACAGTTCAGGAAAATTGGAGATCAGTCTGTGCTTCCATTTTTGTCCTGAATATTCATACAACTTTTATCTGCTTCACTGTGATAATTGTGGTTTTTTTCCTCCAGAATACCAAATGCCAATCAAAATGTTTCTATGGTTACATGAACATGAGTGTGTGTGTGCATGCACAAGCTGTTTCTCTGAAAGACTGGGTCTTATTTCCCCAAGTGTTAATCTTAATGTAATTTTCATCATTTCAGACTTCAAACAATTATAATAATAGATTTTTTCATTTGAATTTAAAATTTCAGTTTAACTGGTCCTTTAAAAATACCGATAAAATTAAATATGGCCATTCACCAGGTGATTTTACCAGCTAACCATACATTACACAATAGCCAGCCCAAATTAACCAGAATTTTTGTTGGATTAACAAAAATGTTTCAAATGAAAAATGCATTCCAGTAAGTTTAATTACAATATGTATTAATGAAACTTTCTTAAAACATACCTTTCATAACATATATTTTTCAACTAGCTTTTTAAAATTGAGTGTAAGACAAAAATCATAAACTTGTTAATGTGTAAGAACACTGCAAGTGTTTTATCACTTTTTTTGCCAGAAAAAAGCCTAAATCTCAAAGTTATTCATAGAATAAGAGGTTGATGCAAACTCAGAAATGATTGTCGATATTATACACAACATTACCAAACAAAGCTTCTCTCATCTCTTAAATCTCTGATCTCTAGTTTTCGTTTTATAATGTTATCATTTTTTTATCATAGGGATTAGTAGTCGCTGTAGCACTGTGGCAGTAGTGATGTTTTGTTGTTGTATCATGAATCTGAGACACCCAGATATTCTTTTATTGTTATCACCATCAGAAGTAGTATAAGCAGTATAGTGGTAAGAGTTGTGTGCTATTTTGTCAGGGAAAGACTTTAAAATGCTTTGAATTATTGAAACTTTGCTGCCCTCCAAACATAGTTTGTCACATAGAAGAAGTGAATTCAACCATTGACAAATATTCAGATTCATGATAAAAATCTGAAAAGTTGCAATAAATTGATTGGTATAGGGCATTTCTGTCAGGTTTAACCCATTGTTAGTTTTCAAGTAGGGAATCATGGCTTCCCATATTTCACTTTTATTTTATCATTTAGATACACCAAAAGCTATATATTTGACATAATCATACCTGACAAACTCAAACAGCTCAATTTTTTCATGTCTCATCACACCAACTCATTCCTAATCTGCTTTACTTTAACTTGTTCACCCCAAAGTCCCTGTAAACAGTTGAACAATCACCATTGACGAAAAACGGGTTTGGGCCAAACCATTTTGGTAAAAGGGTGGAGTTTCACAGATAGAATTGGTGTACCAAAGAAATATTTTCACCAAATCTTAAGAAATTGCAGTATTTTGAACTCCTCATATTTTTAAGTTAAAACTACGACAATTTTAGATATTACATAAATTTTAGTGATTAACCAGTCATCTATTATTTTTCATATGCTATCCTCTATCCAAATACAAGTTCAATATTTGTTGAAATGTACTTCTTGTTCATTCCAGGATTCTGCTTGGAGTCTCTACATTAAAAATCTCATTTCTGGTTGTATGAAAAATGTTGTTCTTCAAAGTCAGAAGAAAAAATATCTGTAAAAACTTAACATCCCGATCAAGTGTTACTTTGCAAGTGTATTAGTTATTAAACCACAGTGAAACAGTGGTTTGCTCTGGCAGTTAACCATAGTAACGTACAGCTTTCTCTACAAATGTGTACGTAATTTTAATGCGGTCTCCCTTCCTCCCATTTCAAACGCAGAGGTCAGAAATTTTGAATTTGGCAACCAAGCATGGAAGGTATATGGCAGTATTCCTTCAAATGCATGAGTCGTTTTTTTTTACCAGCCTGATTTAATCAAGTCCTTTAGTCAGGTTGCTACGGTAGATCTACAGGAATGTTTTGCTTGGTCAACATGGTAACAGCAAATGTGAAATCAGTGCCTTGAAACCATCAAAGCCACTCAAACTTAATCAGAAAAAAGAAAAGAAAACAAGAAGGCCCTGCCCACTTTTCTCCTTTTTTTGTTTGAAACTGGCAGGTAGCTTACAATTTTTGCTCCAGTGAATTCAATTACACAAAAGGAAACAAGATGGTTAATTGGGCCACTTCAGTGTCAAGTGGCGTAGACCATGCGCGAGCTCCCTGCGTTGGAAAACACGCCTTCATCCAAAATTACATTTTAATCTTTCATTTGTATTTGCAAGTTTCCAAACCTGTTTTATGGTTGAATGGAAATGAAAATGTTGCAATTGTCAAGTCCTATTTCAGTCAGGTATTTTTACCAGATTACGTGCAGTCACTGTGCCATGAACAGAGAAATCCTGGTAGCGGGCAGTTTTCCCCTCATGCCGGAAATTCCTTCTCCATGGACGTTCTTTTTAATTACATGAGGAATTCTACATGTTTATTGGAAAGCTGTGTGCTCCATTCAATATGGCTTGTTTTAGGACTTTTCATTTCCGTGTGTTTTGGAAATAAGAAGCAATTAGCTAAACCATCAAATAGACCACATGTTGCATCAAGAGATTTTGATCACAAGCAGGTCACTCCAGACATCAGGTTGTGAGGGAAAAGGCGTATCTCAAAAGCCTCACTTCAAATATTCGACAAAACAGAAACTTCAGTAGTTGACAATTTAAAAGGTTTTAAATCCAAATTTAGATGATTCAGTCACAAAATTTCATCTTCAGAGTCCAAACAAAAAATCACATTTTCAATTTTAAGAAAAGATTCAAGTGTAGTATTCACTATTTTACAATTTTGCTGTGTACAAGTTGACGCAGCAATGTGCTTTGGCTTAGGCGCAAGGACTTTGCCATTATCGGAACGACCATCAAAATTTATGATGAAGTACGCACGTTTTAAATAAAAACAGTCATCTCCAGTTGAACGTAATGGCAGCTTGACATTTGGTTGCAGTAAAGTGTTCACAGTTCATGTTAAATTACACATTAAGACAAAGCATGAGGTGAAAATGAATGACGTTACACATGTCATAAATTTCAACAGTGCTCTGCATGTTAAGAGTGATGGAATATGCTGGCATTCACCGACTCTATCACAAAATTAACAAACAACCACACTCTCACCTGCAACAAATGACTTCCAAGGTGATGCTCAAAAACCTCCGTTGCTATGACGCTAGCGCTCCGTCGTCTTGGCATCTTAAAATCTAGAAACAAATTAAAAGGGTAAGGGTAAGTGTCAGCTTTATTGGGAATTGTTTCGTTAAATTTCTTCCTTTGGAAAACATTTTCTGTGACATGCCTTATTGCTTGAACAGTCAAATGGTTTTGCCTGACGCAAAGTCCATGAGAATAGCTGAAGCTTGGCTAATGTTGTGTTTGCCTAAATAGAGAAAAACTTGTACTTTTGATTTCCTCTCTGGCCTTCATTTTACAGTCTATTGGCGTTTATTATGTTGCAGTAAGTCAAGGTAATAGTAAAGACATTTCATGGACTGCACAGGAGAATTGTTGGCGTGTTGCACATTCACTCACTGACTATATGAGTTTTCATAGGGGTAGCCAATAAACTATATATATATATATATATGTGAGTGTGCCAGTACACGTCTAGAGCGGAAATGATTTTCTCTGTGGAATGGGCTGAGGGCTTAACCTCAGAAATATACACTCATTAGGGGTCAATGTAGTCAGTATTGCTTGGTTTGCAGTCCAGATCTTGGGGTGAGCGGATGATCAGTACAACTTAACCGATTTCTGCTGATACTCAAATCAATTTGTTATGCATCAGTTGCCATGAATGGACACATATTTTCCAATTTTTCCTCTCCCTTACATTAACAGATACAATGTAATTAATATATTCATGTAGGCAAGCACTCCAAGAGAGCTATAAATCGTGTGCCCTAGCCTGTCATCTGTGTCAATATGGAACTATGTAATGAAAAATTAAATGTGACATATACAGAAGCACTCTTTGAAAGATTTATTCATTACAATATCACATTAGCTTCAGAACTCTGGAAGATACAGAGTTAGAGGAAACATTCCAAAGCCGCAAATTTGTTATTTTATTCATGTGATAAAATAATTCGGAAGGCTTCAATGAAGATTAAACTGTTTCACATTAAGGTGAAAATATAAAAAAACGTTTTCCGCAAAAACATGGCTTGTTGAAATGGGTTAGATCGGAGGGAACTATTTTAATTTTATCATTAAATCCAAATCTTGGTAAGATTTCCCCTATATTTGCAGCCGTAGCTTTCACACTTCAATGGATAAAACATCATAACTTATAGTTTTAAAATATGGCAGGTCAAGTTAATGAAAACACATTTTCTTGGCCTAAAGCTCTATATCAGATGTATGCTGAATAGCGTGTAAGTATAAATTTTAAAATGAAGCTTATATCTATTCAAATCCAAGTAATTTTCTAACCGCATGATATGCTGTAAGTACATGTCTATACAAATGTGCACACATACACACACACACACACACACACACATATATATATATATATATATATACTGTATATGTATATATATATATATAATGATATATCATGCAGTAAGAAAATAACTTGAAATCCAACTTCATTTGGAATTTCAGAGGTATTAACCGTGTTGCTTGAATTGTGTATGTGTGCATGTGTTCAGTTCCAGCGAGGAAAATGTTTTGCTGTAGCTTTTGCTTAAAATACTTCAATGCCATGGTTTGGTGATTTTTATGAACTTTTTTATAGACATTTTTATTGCCAAGGTTATCCATTTTTCCTTCTGGGAGTGACAGTCTTATCATGATTTATAGCATCGCTATTTCTGGACACAATGAAAGTTGAACTTTGACTGCCTTAATACAATATTGCCTAACCGAGACAACTGAATGATGCCTGGTGAATGAGGATGGAAACTGTATATCTAAAACTTTACCACCTGTCTACCTTGTTTTTAATGTGAGTTGTGCAGATGGTAATATTTCACTTTATTGTGCGGAGCATACAGGAGAAATGAAAAGAAAAGGTGCTCCCCCTTTCACTTGTATTTCCTCCTATAAACTGCAGGCCGAGCACTGCCGTGATATTGATAGGATCAGGACAAATATATCTTGGAGAAAGGATTAGAGTAACTCTTCCTGCCATTTGTAATTGCCTTAGCATGTTTTGCTGTACACAAGGTTGATTGATCTCTTCAACACTGTAGGTGTCATATTATAATGTGGTGTCACCCAGCAATGGGAGAAATGCAAGAAAATTGAAAGAATGGCATTGAATTTCAATGGCAACATATCCCCATGAGCTGTTTTGTATTCAAATAATTAAAAAAATGAATTTAATCACTATAAATAGACAATTTGGGAAAAATATGCACCATACAAAAACAATCTTTCAAATTGCACTAGAGCGGTGTAACATTTAAAATGCAGTGTCTTTGGACTGTTGTAGAGATTGTACAATAAAAATTTTCAGGTGTGTATTCATACCTTTTTGCAGTACTGATGTATTGGGTGGGATTTCTCTGATGACATTCCATGGTGGATCGCCCTGCGTTGCAAAGTCTCGCATCCGAAGGTAGCTGATTGTGAGCCGGATAATGGAAGCCTTATCGAGTTGGCTGGTGATGGCACCGGGCAAAGGAAGCATCTTAGCCAGCTCGTAGAACTCATAGTTCTCTTTCCCTCGCCTGGAACGAGCAGCATCTCGTGATTTTTCTTTACGGATTGCAATGATGCTGGAAAACGAGAGAGAAGAAAACAATGCCCGAATAAGTACAAATTCATCACTAAAGATTTTGTTCATCACCCAGGAATTGTTCATTTTTTTTCCTGATTGGTAGGTAGAGTGTACACAGCAGGTCACCGAAGTATCATATTTCAAAATATGAGAATTTGTCAATATTGCTGGAAGCATGCAGACATACATACTTTGATAAATTTTATATTTCTCATGTACAAATTCATCACCTTTTTCCTTCCTCTTCCTGGTAAAACTTGAAAATCTCTTCTTAAATTTTATGATTTATAAATGCCAGCAAGATTGCCAACATGTTTAGGATATGCACATAGGTAGAAACTTGCAAATAAAGTGGAAGCAAAATAATCCTTTAAGTCTACGCTACTCTCTTTCAAACAAAGATTTATTGAAATTCCATACTTTCACACTATCTACCCCTGTATCAAATTCATACAATATTATTATGATGAATGTAATCTGCAGTCTCTCATGAGTTTCTTAACAGGTCTGTGGGCATCACTTTGCCGTAGAAAGAAGTGAGGTGTAAATGTGTGTATGAGCATGGGCCTTCTACAATGATCAATCATGGAAGGAAAAGCCCAATCGCAGACTGACACTGCAGACACATAAGGCTAAATTTGCACTCATGGTGCTACTGATAGATATGTCATGCTGTTTCTGATTGCTCAACCACTTTTTTTCTGGTGTCTGTTTCTGTTTGTTCAAGAACCAGTAGCTCTGCCTCCCATTGCCAATGTGTATCTTACTAATTAAAATGTAAACTTTGAAAAGTAGCAGTTTTGTATCACTATCAGTGGTATAAATGCCCAGGAGGGACGATGTTGGAATTAGACAAGGAAGACTTTCAGAGACACAGAGACAATAACATTGTGTCCTGTGTGCAGGTTTTATAAACAACAGACCTTAAAATATTTGGATGTGACAAGGATGTATTCTACAACATAGTTTTTTGGATAGCAATCTGTTTTCAACCCAGTCGAGTTATTTTGATAACAGAGCTTATGAATTTAAAAGGCAATTTCCAAAAGTACTAACCCATTACTTCCCATGATCAGACAACTTGACGAAATAGAAATCTAATTATTAATTATCTTTTTTTTAAAAAGTGCCTGATCATTAATTATCTTTTTTTTTTAAAAAGTGCCTGATCATTAATTATCTTTTTTTAAAAGTGCCTGATTCAGGATGTCCTGTAGCATTCTGAATTAGGCTTGATGAAAACAGTATGATGTTGACAAAATAATAACATAAAAATCTGAAATACATGAAAGCTCTTAAATGTTGATAAAAGTGTGACGTTATGTTGAGACTTATTTTATCATTTATGATATTTTGTAAAACATGGACAGATGAACTACAGCATGGTGGTTCTTACTACGGTAGAACAATAATATAGAACAATATAAATATGTAGATGCTTTCCAGACAGGAATTTCAAAACATCTCTAGGAATGACAATGCATAATTCTTCCCTTTTAAAAATACAATAAAAATCATGTTGATATGGAATTCACATTTGCTATTCGTTAACCGTAGTTTTAAATACTCATGCTATGCCAAACTGCTTTTGGCAGGTATGGAGAACTTTATGAACTGTGAACGACTAGTACAAAACAATTACCCAGTAGGTGTACTGCAATTAAAGGTTTCCTATAGGATGATATTATTGTACCCAACCTTCTACATATTCAATTGATTCAATATATCAAGGTCTTACTCAACGTAATTCTCTAGTTTCTTCTGACATTTATATTTCTTATATACAATTATTTGCTTCATCATTCTGATATATTTAATGGGGTATTCAATGAAATTGATTAGGCTGTCTTCTCTCTTCCATTGCCATTTTGTAGGATGGCTTTGCAGAAAATGGCATCTGAGCAGGCAGTCAGGAAGCATTTGGAAGACCCAGGCTTTTACAGGTGACTGGCTAATGACAGTCCAATTGACAAAATACATAAATCTTGTATACAAGCAGCTTTGAGTTGCAGCTTCGCCAACCATGCTTACAACGTTAGCAATTAGATTTGCCCCCACTACATCACAGGGGTTTTACACAAGGTATAAGGCCAATGTGCCCAACATGGAATTTGCCAATCAGCGACTCCAATTTGACGAGCTTGTAGTTTTATTGTGCAGTCAGTGTTAAACCCTTGCCTTTCCAAACATTTCTAGTGCACATTAAACGGTAAAGTGGTACAGGAACAAGCAGGTCTAGGCGAAAAATGTTTTTCCAAGTTGTTGCATTTCTATAGCTAGCAAAAAAACTAAAAAAGGAATAGTCGATAAACAAAATCTCTAGTACTTAAACAATTTCAGCATGGGTAAAGGCATTTGAAGACTCTTAGAGCGTCAATTTAAAGCAGACTTGGTATCTGTCAGTTACACGGTTGTGTAGTTAATCATGCAAGACAAGGATTTAAGTTGACACAGATGATGGATGAGGAAGGAGGGACGTTGTATTATTGTTAGGATAGTGCTCACATGTAACTATAAGAAAACCTCCATTGTGCATGAACGGTTTAACTTCATATTAAAAAGTCGTCATGCAGATGTGCTTCCTGTATCAGAATCAAGCTACTTCAGACAAAATTTCAAACCAGCCGATTATAGAAAGGTATTTCATCTGCCGTTTCCTGTCAAAATATTTTCAGTTCATCCATGAGGCTCACATCAGCGTTTTTTGTTAAATAAGGACTTGCAAATTTACGAAAAGCCAGTTCTTTTTGAATTTGACGAATTCTTAAAACCGTTGAATGTCTTTCATAATATGTGCTCAAATATTCTCAGATTTCAGTACTGAATGCAATCAGTGAGATTTTTGTATTGATTCTTTAGATATCAGATTTTCAAAGGGACATTCAAAGGAAAGCTGTGTCGCCAGTTTTGAGTGAATTTCTAAAGTCCTTGAAAATTAGTTTAAAATTAGTCTGATGAAATTTTCAATAATTAAAGCTTTGGATATCAGGCAAACACGAAAAAAGGAGTATTCTCCGTTGTGAGTATCAAGAGTAGGATGATTTGATTAGGACACCTAGGTGTATTTAGTTTCCCAGCTTTCCAGTGCCTCCTCGTCCCACATTCTCTGTACAAACAAAGTGCTAGACAGGCCTTTTTGACACGGCACTGGACCATGTCAAAAGCAAACAAGAAAATGCACAGACGATCCTCCTGGCTATGTACCAGTATGCTGTTTGACAATCACCTGGAATAAGGACAATATTTGTCCTCACACTGAACACACCTGTAGTACATCAAAACTACATCAAGTTAAAGATAGGGCTTCTTTGCCTGTGCATCAGCTGTGACATGCGACTGACATGCAAGTACTGCTGTCAAGCTGGGTGCTTTGTTGTTTTTTCCATAGTGGTAAAATCCATTCACCACCCACAGAAATTTATACATCTAACAACACTCTGGCTTCACTATTCCCTGTATTGATTCATATTGCATAAGAGGTACTCGACTTTAAAACATTTAACGGATATATCTGTCTTGTTATATGCTTTTCACATACCCCTTTAAAAGTTAAAAAATAACAGGAAGCAAATAAAATGTTATTAATTGGAATTCAATAATCATTATCTCGGTAGAAAGTGAACAAAAATATTTTTCTGTGGCTATCATTTATCAAAGTGATTGTGGATATTATCATAGCATCCTCAGTATCTTAGCATCGGCTTGTAATCATGCCAGTATAGAATATTTACTGTCAGTTGAGGATTAACATTTTTCTTGACTGACGTTGAATGGAGAGTGGCAAAACATTCATCACTTCCTTTTGAGCACGGAGATGGCAAAGCTAAGTGACGCACCTGTTCATATGGTGCCTCTCAACATCTTTGGAACTTATTGTGAATTTCACCGATGTTCAGTGATGCACTCATCTTTCTCTGACAGCTTTTTTTTGACTGACTACATCTCTGACAAACACTGTGCCAAGTAAAGTGAATCCCACAAACTGAGTGTTCAGTATGATATTATAATGGCTAGCTGGGGGTGTCATACTAATGTTCGGTAACCGCGGTGATTAAGATGAAATCATAAATTTTCATCTGACAAATGACCTTGAATCCACCTTATAAGAAAAGTTTTCAGTCAAAATTTCACTGCAGACAGATTTTTGACTGTCAAGCTTATCTATAAATTAGAAATAAATGGGTAAACTATCGCAGGAAACCAAACAACCAGGCAAAATGTTCACATGAAAACTTGACGGGTCTTCATATCATCATGCATATAAAGCACAGCTAGCTCTGATAAAGTTGAAACAGCATCTACAACACATTTGAACTTTGTGATACATGTAACTTTGGTACCAAATACAAAATATAAAATTTTTGACCAAAAGCAGAAAAACCACAAGAAAGTAGGAAGAGATATCACTGATATTACCACAAATTCTCCACTAGGTCCGGTGTCTGCATAGGCCTATAGGCCGCCGCACTGTAGTAGTCGGCTTCCTGTCGGCTAGCCTGCCTAGCTTCCCTTTCCAGGCAAGTTAACATCTTCCACTGAACTAAAACTATACTTTAGTCATATATACATTTTGTTCTCCTGATGGAACATTCCACTATGTTGCAGGGGTAGGCAGCAAAGGAGTAAATGGAAGCATGGAAGGATATGTCACATTTCTGTTCCATCTAATCATATTCACCTTCCCTGCCACCTAGCGTGACCTCCCTAGACAATGTCAGGTTCACAGGTCTGGCACATACCATTTTTGGTGAGGGTAGCATCAACCAATGGTAGTGAGGGACTGTACTTTCACTTAGATTCATCAATTAATACTAATGGGGCTGTGCAATTTTGTTTGCCCAAGCCATTGCAAAATGATGTTTTTACCGATAACAAATGAATAAATAAACTGGCGGAGTGAATGGTTCTAGGTAATATCACAGTTAAACACTTGGTGTCACAGTCATTCAAAACTATCAATTTACTCCCGGATTGCATTTGCTGCATTTCTTCCTCTGGAGCCATGACAATGAGGAAAAATTTTGTGTGTTTGAAAAAAAAAACGTGGTTCTCTTGTGTTTTCCAATAGGCTTCATTAGTCAAGAGTAGCATCTCAAACAAGAGAAGAGAATTGCTGGACACAAGAGGTACATCGTTCTTAGTCACAGCCTAATCAGGTAATGAGCCTTTTCATCTTAAACTAGTTGAACGTCATTACAGAAACCAGTTAGTCGCAGAAGGATGGGAAAGTCTCGCATCGTGCTCCAGAAAAAAGGTTCCAAAATTTTACGAATTTCCCAGTGGGACTATGTTTCAATTTGGATAGAGAGAGTATATAGAACAGAGCCGTAGCATGTACATAGTTTCCCAATTTAAACATCAGATGCTGTGTATAGATGGATATTATTCTGTTGACTAAAATAGTTCACTCAGATTCCAAGAACTCTTGCTGGAAGGGATCGAAACACTGAAAAAATACAGGTACATGTACTCACTGATAATTGCCCTATCATATCCTTTCTATTGTTTTAACCTCGCTCTTTTGCCTGATATTTGTATGTCAAGGAAATCGGAACTGAAGGCATTTCTTTTGCACTGAAGTGCAAGATTTGTTTCTCATACGTCATCAAGAAGTAAATTTGACAACAAAATATCAAAGGACGACATGAAATAATCTACAGCTGTAACCATATAGAAATTAAAAATTCAAGTTTTGGGCCAGAAATTCTTTCCACAGTAATTAAGTTCTTTAGTAAAGAAGCTGTTCATCTTTAACAAGCAGACATCGTGACTGAAAACTGACTAATAATTAATGCAATTGTGGATGTTTTTAAATTTTTTATATCCAGTGTTGTATAGCCATAAATATGATTATAGATTGCATGAGCCATGAGGTTAGCTTGGCATCCCTTCACCATGTTTCATAGTGAAGAAAACAGCTGCTCCAATTGATTTCCCAATAATAAGGCCCTAAACAGTGGCTGTCACTTGGTATCTCTGCTCCCTCAATGTGCCGAGAAAAAAATGTGGTCATGTTGATTCGAAATAACCACAGGTTAGAATAAAGTTGCAGGTCTTCAGTCAGCTTGCTGCAGTTGTAAATGATGTATAAAAAAACAAACTGAACAAACTTAACAATGTATTGACATGTTGGCTATGTTTGAAAGAAAGGCCGGTGTAAATACTGCTGTAGATGCAGCAGTGCTGGGTTTTTCATGCTATGTGATGACTTAGAAGAGTGGAACAAAATTTAAAAGAACGTATTTCCTCATATGGAAAAAAGGACTTAGAGAAATTGCTCTTCAGGAAGACCAAATGCTCATGGAAGTCTGCGGGCTATACATGCACAGAATTTTTTACTATCAACTATGAGTCTGAGTCTATATCTTGTTTTTTATATTGCTGCCACATTAGCTTGTATCATGATGTCATGCTAATATGATTGCTACACTACCAATGCGTATACGTACGTACGCCATGACACGCACACCAAACACTCACAGGGATGTACATGTGAACATGTACATTGGTGACACAAAACCACCTTCACATACGCACTTCAATTCAGTACTACACTATGGAACGTATGAGGACAGTTACTGCACGAGGCAGCCCGTGAGACTGATCCACAGCAAGAACTGTGATGTGAGTATTACTTCTTACATCCTCCTGAACAGCATTTTGGACATACAACCAAGCTCAATGACACTTACTTGTAAAATTCAATTAGTGCTGGTTGGGATTTTTTTTTTATTCAGCCATTGGATGAAATGCCTCATCTCTACGATAAGGGATTCAAAATTATCTTTGCTATACTTGGAGACATCGGAACTATACCCTGTGAACTTTAGCTGACTTTTATCAAACGCCCATATTTATCAAAGTGTTTCAGTGACATAGTGACTTACAGTTCCTTCTCCCCTGTCTTAACACTGGGCGGCTTCTGATCCATCATGGTGGAAAGCATGAAGCTTGAAATCTATGCATGGGTGTGCAGGATATGGGCTAAGGTAGGAAAATTAGCTTGGGTATCTTCATTGACGGGGTATAACCTGAGAAACGGAGGCCATGTCACCGGATGTGCGCCTGCGCTGTTTAACACACAAAAAAGCAATCACGTGTACTTTGGGGTATAACGTAGGGAACAAATTCCTCCCAATGTAGGTTCCAGTCCCAGCTCACTCCAGACAATCATAAAAAAGTCACATTTGTAGTTAACAGTTGTGGACAGATATGGTACTGGCGCTACCAGAGCAATGACCGTACACACCGGTTGTGTTGGTTGGTGTACAGCAATCGGATGATTACGTATATGACTGTGCAAAGTCCTGTTTTGCCAGGCGGAAAAAAGAGAAAAAAACGCACTTTGTTGAGTGTCTGTTCAACAGAAGTCAGAAGTGTAGAGTGTGGTCTCAATACATAACTGTGTCAGTGCCCTGCGCCTGAGGTTAAATGTCACGGAGGGCACACCATTGGTAAACCTCAAGGAGAATGGCTTAAAGTTGCTAGAACAATGGATGTCACTGTAAGGTCACAGATCTACCACTTTGTTTTTCAACAGCCAGATGAATATTCTCAAACAACTGCTCAGCCTGGAAAGTTTCGTTTTCTCTGAGTTGTAATTCACAATTGAAGCAAAACAGCCAACATCCTGTAATTTATCCAGTATTCACATCCCTCAGTTTCTACAGCTTTGGAAAAAGTAAGGAAACAACAAAAATGGATAAAAACCCTGAAATTGTTAAAAAAACCAGCAAAATTAAGTCAAAACCTGCAGGTCTATATTATATATCAGTGCTTTTCTAGGTTTTCATTTGGAAGAAATTTGTGCATATGGGTTCGTTATCGACTTTTATAATCGTGCAGGTATGATCAAGAGTAGGGAGGAGGCCTGTCAATAGTCAAAGTTATTTTAAATACTTTACTTTTCTTGAATCTCAGCATAAAGGATAAAGTTTAAATTGAAAATGAAGAATTTGTGTGTCACTGATTCAAAGAAATGCCTCTCTGATGCCAGACAATGTTTTCAAAAATATGACAAACGGTGATACTAGGCTGACTCAATGACATTGCCAGAAATTTGTACATTGACTCAAACAAATGTAACTCAGAAAGGAACATTAGTTGAGATATGGGTTTCAGATTTTTGTTTTAAATACTGTAGCAGTTTATCTGTGATGAAGGAGATTTCAAAATGCTGAATTATAAGAAGGATATAGACAAAGCAGGTTTTTTCACTAATGATGAAGGATGAAATATTTAGCCATTACATCACAAGCTGAGAAACACAAGGAACAAGTTGACACTAAAGACAGAACATTAAAGTTGGTTGCTGCAATTATTTTCCTCTTTGAAAAATAACTAGTGTATGCATAAAGTTTCAGAACTTGCCAGAACATTCCAATCAACTCATGGCATTTTCAAAGATCCAAACCTGACAAAGGCAGTTTGTTTTATTGACCCCTTGAATCTGGAAACACAGTTGGCCACGCTGTTTTTTATTTAACTGGAGTACCTCAACCTCGATGGAGAGAAATGTTGCAAACGGCAGATATACACGTAGCAAAGTCTGTAGACTCCGAGGAATGAAGTCACTTGAGCACATCACCCATTAGCTACGAAATAATGACAGCAAATCACCTTATTCTGACACGGTGTGTGTTGCCTGGAGACTGGGATATTGTGTTTCCAGGGAACAAAAATAATACTACCAGCAATTCAGTCCCTGGAATTTGATTCACAGCTGTTTATGTGATCAGTACCAATGACCGTCTCAAGTATTGCTCATCAATAACATCAATTTCTACAACGGCTTTTGGCGACCCTTTCCACTGATAACCACTTCAAACAGCATCGATGTGGAAAGAAAACCAGTGTTCCCCTTCAGGAACAAATTGTCACCGAAGCAAGTTGACACATTCTGATAACAGACAGGGATTCAAAACGTGGCACAAATACCCCACTTTGAAGTCAAATGAGACAACGGATCTGGGCTTCAGGAAGATGCCCTGTATACACACCCTCTCAATTTCAATTTAATAAAATTTGGCCAATATTCAGTTTTTCCAGTGGCATGCATCAGTTGACCTGCTTTTTTATTCAAACAGGCAAAATGCACGGGCAACCATAACGTCGTCATCTGTTCAGCTGAAACTTCAGTATTACCTTTGACAGTCTTTAAAAACCTTTAATGCCTATCCATTGAATTTCAAAATTTTCTGACTCACAAGCTGATAATGGATCATTTCTCTCATGAATACCTGATAATAACCAACTTCTTTTTCCAAATGAGAATTTGTATTTGAATTTAGGACGATCTCAATCAGTCATAATGTGAATAATGAACTATTGACTGCAACCTTTGTACAAATCCTCTTGATGGGGTTGCATTTCTGTACCCAATAGTTCACCATGACAAGTGCCCCCGTTGTACTTGCTTGCATTGGATTGAGAGTTGATAACCACATTACTTGTACCATGCTCCAGCAAAATTTCATCCCATTGTGATGTCGCAGTAAGAGTGGAAAAACGATCCAAACACTGCCAGACAGTGCAGTGAAACTTAGTTTTTGCATAAAGGTGACTGCATGCAGGTGCAGTGTCCTTCTGTTTACTAATTGCGGCAACAGAGATATTTTCTGTCTGACAGCAAGAATTATTTTGTCGAATATTCCTTTTCATGATGCATCTCAGATGGACATACTTTTTTTCAGATCTGGAGTGTCCTCCTGTTATGTGATGAAACTTTTTATCCAGTGTATTTTGACATGAAATTAAATTTCTAAAAGATGTTTTGGCAACAGGGACACTGTTCTAAAGCATACTTTGATTATAAAGCTTTTCCTTAATAAAATACTTTGATAACTATGTGCCTTTTTTTTGCAAAAACACGAGGACAATTTTATAAATGAAGTGATTTTTCTGACAATTTTTTAGAGAAGAATTTAAAAGAGCGAATTTCTAGATAGAACAATCAGAAACGTCAAGCTTCTGTTGATTAAATAGGTTGCACAACAATCTTTCCACAAACAATTTCGATAGAATGAAATTTTTTTCGGGGAATTTTACCATTGCTAGACAAAATGTTAACAGTGAAACAATCCAATTTTCAAATCATTTTTATAAGAAATTTCTTTAGCTATGAAAGGTATTTTATAAACTTTAGGTTCAGGTCTTTGACTTAGATATATTTCATGAGTACGAGCCCCTGTATCTAATTATTGTTCTTCATTTCTTGGGCTTAGAAAGCACGATATGAGTGACATGGTTCATAATCATTCAGCATTGTCATAAAAGTATTAATAGCTGGGGCTTTGTGAATTTTGTAATAGCAATTATGTTGAAGATGGGATTCACTTTCTTTTATGCTGTAATCTTTATGGTGACCTGAGAGCAATTTATCTAAATGTACTTGCTGAAATTTCCTGTGATACTGAATAACATGATAAGTTTTTGTTACAACAACATAATATCAGAAACTCAGCAAAATTTATCGAAAATATATTTCTTTGTTTGAAAGACAGTCTCTTCACATGTATCATTTCTTTTCACCTTTGTTCAGCTGGTGAATTGTAACCCTTGTTGTATTTGTGTAATATTTTGAAAGTGACAAATATAGATCTATTGTTGTTCTGGGGTGTCTTTTTCATCTCCTCTCATTGTATTTTTCACTGCAGTTTACAAATTTAGTTTCACCACATACCAAAATAATAACAAACCAAATTATACTTGAAAATAAACTCTTTTGCTGTAAATTTTTTTCGGGGAATTCTTCCTCACAAGACAAAATCCTTTACAGCACAACAACTTTAAAGATAGCCTTATGTAGAAAACTAACTTTCTCACAAAATTATTTGAAATAAATTCTTTGTCAGTCAATTCTATGTTATGATATTTTTAGAGACAATGGTTTTTAGACAGATAATGGTATAATTTGCTAGACTTTACAAAATGATCTGAAAATGATGCAACGTTACAATAAATTTTCTTCACTTATAATCACAGAAGTTCTATTGACTATGTTCTTCAATAGCACCTATGACAACTATCATAGCATAGGATAACAACATAGCTTTGGATGGGTGAACAGGAAGACAATCTTTTTCAGAAATTGGATACTTAATGAGTACATCAAAATGGATTTTTAAAGTCTAATTCTTTTGATACACGATGAATAAATCATAATTTGCTAAATAAAACATGAGATGTTTGATTTATACAGATGGCGTCTGATCTTGTCCAGATCTGCGTTTTTATGTGACTGTTATCATGGGTAGCATAAAAGGGAATGGACAAAAATTCCATCGCAATAATTATCTTCATCCATACTAATGTTGCAAATAAAATTGATTGAAAGAACGAGTAAACTTATTTATATGAAATTTTGTCACATCTTATAAAAAATACTTGTTTTCATAAAACTTCCAAAAAATATGTCATTTGGCCAAGGGAGATGCGTGACTGAATGTGAACATTATTCATGTAAATCTTAAATGTTTATAAGGTTGATCTGAAACAAGAAAACACATTCTGCAGAGACTGTGTCAGCGTTTAGTTAGACTCAATTACAAGGAGATATTGACCAAAGCATCCCGAATCATCGGGAAGAGAAGCGAAAGATCGAGCCGGAATATCTATCTCGTCTCCTGATCACTTCATCGTAAATATCCAAGACAAAGAGGGAGAGCTTCCAGTAAATTAGCAGAGAGACAACAAAGTGTAGTAGTTTATCAAGCCAATGATATGCATGGCTGTTATTTATTTGAAGGGTAGGCAAGATTCAACCAGGCTATCGCATTAAGGAAATCTATCCACATAAATGCTGTGCTACTGTTTCAACTTCATTACCATAAGAAACAGACTTTTTAATGTAATATTTCACTTGACTGCACCCTCCAAGTAATCTGGCAATTTTCTTATCTCCTTCGCTTTGCATACTCAGAGATTGTTTTGTTTCTGTAAGGGCAAGATAGCTGAATCATTTACTCAAGACATCATTGGAATGGGTTTTTCTCTATTTTAACAGCTTCTTTCGTTAAATGAGAAAACCTTGATGATGCCTGACCCAATTTTTTTTTGCTTTTTAATTTCCAATTGTAATTTTTCAGCATAATGGCTGTAACATTTATATCCCCTGCAAATTGAAAATAAAGTCAAGCGATAATCCGCCCTCTGAATACTCATTAAGCCTCGTTCATTAATCTCAGAATTGATTGTCAAATAATCTTTAAAAAGGTAGCCATGCAAATCAAAGACTTGTAAAATTAAACTAGATTTAGTCCACATAGCTGGTGGAAACTCACATTTTTACAAGATCTCTCATACTGTATAGTATTAGCATGATTACCGTGTCATCGACGTATAGATTTGAGTAATTTAATTATGATTTAAGCGTTGTCTTTTCCTGCATGTTGAAACTGTCAAAGTACAGCAACTCTACCAATATTGGTTAAAAAAGAAAAAAATGTTGAAGAATTTCTCTGAGACTTGGAAAAAAGAAAAACAATTTACTGATTTTAAATTATCTTATATAGTCACTGTACTCATACGTGTTTGAATATTGTGAATAAGGCTGATGTTTTCAACTTCTCTAAAAAAATTGTCAAACGTGAACATTATTATTTCAGAGCTGCTAGAAGTTTGGGTTCTCTAATTTTTATTTCATATTTTTTCATTTTAAAAGCTTTGTTGGAGATATTTGTAATTTTTTGAACTGTGGTCTTTTAATACCCCTGTAAAATTTGTCAACCTACAATTATAGTAAGTACCAATAGCTAGTAAGGAAAGAAAAAATGCTGAACTCTTTCAAAATTCAGAAAATAAAAAAATTTACTGCTTTTACATTACCTTAATGTATATACTTTACTCATACATGTTGGATATTTTGAATAAGGCTTGTTTCCAACTTCTCTAAAATATTTTCAAAAGTGAAAATTACTTGTTCACAGCTGCCATAATAGTGTGTTTGCTAATTTCCATTTCATTTTATTTGATCTTTATTCAGTTTTAATTAGCTATCTTCGAGATGCGTGTAGTTAAGTATGCTGCATTCAAAATTTGCCAGGAGTCATGAGGATTCAGTAGTTAGACTTACAACACTGAAATGTGTCGAGTTGAAGGGTAAAAGTTTTGAGTCTTGAGTGTAATCACATAGATAGGTGGATTGGGCTATTACTTGGGGACCAGTCTGACCAATAATCTCATTTACTGCACTACTCTCAGTTTAGAACATCGATTGCACAGCTTCATTTCCCTGCTGTGAGGTTTTCTTTGCTGCCGCGGACATCAGCAGTTCAGGATACTGCAGAAAATGAGTATTTATTGCTATGAGCAGTTGAAATTCCCAAACTAATACTTAACAACTGGGGTGTATAAGCTCACTACAATGTCCTGATCTGCATTTGTTAGCGAAGAATACAGTAGTAGGTGCCATTTACTTTCCTGCGAAGAAAGAGCCAATAAATTACTTGCAATTGAAGGCTGGGCATTTGCACTGCCCATGCTAAGTGGTATGGATGCCGTAACGTAGCATCTGCTTGTCTGTTTTTTGTGGCCTACCTATCCAATAGAGGAGTTTTGGCAGCTGTATCTGCTCAGTCTCTTGGCCCGTGAAAAACGATCGGGACAAATAATGGAATGTCGTACACTCAGGTACATATGCTCACATTTGTAGTAACGTTCATCATGATTGAAACAAACTGCCTTCTCGGCAGGTTACTTTGTTTTCTTTTTGAAGCTCTATCAACTAGAAAATGCATCCTTTCTGACTTGAAAACTGCAAATCATTATTCAAGCATACCTTTACAATACCACTCTTTCTCAAATGCCGTGACGCAGGTAGCTTAATTTTTTCTGTATTTGGTCTAATATCAAGCCAGTTTCCTGTTTTCCTTTCCATTACATTCTAGCTTGTCCCAATTAGCATAGCTTTTTCAGTCTGAGGAAAGTTACAGCACACTTTCTGAGCATGGAAGAGGCTTAACTGGGTCCTTTTTGTGGCAAAGTAGTCAAACACAATAAAAGCCACAGAGTGGACTGTATCCGATCTGAAAGAAAATCTGGAGCAACCACTTCGACAACTGACATCAAATCAGCCCACTTGACTGTTAAAGATACTAAAAAATGTCAAACTAAAGGAAAAAAGAAAAGCAAAATGATAGGTGAATGCCAAGTTTTCTGGTGATTAACGTAGGTTAAATTTGACAAGAAAGAGGTTTGTGAACGGGAAAAGAAGAAAGAAACTACCTGATGTTGTTTACATAGTGACACAAATGTGAATACAACAAAACAAGAATGGTCATGAAGTTCAAATTTCAACTTTTCAGCATACAGGGCATTTGATTGCTGCCTCGACCCTCTTGTGGCATCTGAAATATAAGAAGCCTAGTTCTTTCTCAATGTTTCATATCACTTGACATGACAGGGGTGACCACAATGTATTTTTATATTAAGGTAATAATTCACAATTTTTCCATTTTGATGAAAGAAATATCAGACATCAGAACACTGCTCCGACCTTTCACTTGCTGGCTTTAAGTGTAACAGTATTTGGTTGCTGACAATGTACTAGGTCTTAAGTAGTTGCTAGAGTTTGTGTTTATAAAACCCTTGAAAATTCACTAGCCTGTTAAAAAAAATAATGAAATAATAAATGCGAAAATAATATGAAAATCCATATACATATATGTATATCTAAAGGGCATTGGCTGTTCGGTATGTCTCAATATTATTAATGTATTTTTATTTCAAAAATCGTGACACAATGATGTATAAATGTTGGATTGCATAAGGAGTGTTGGATGAGTGTGCTGGAATCGGGCAAGTTAGCTTTACAGGAAAGATTTCTTTCTGAAGCCTGACTGATTTATTTTATTGTCAAGTGTATATCCACTTAAAAAAGACATTCATATCTGCAAACGAAAACTATCATTTTTGTGAATTTTCATCTGAGTTTCACATACATTCATGCCTTATAGTCTAAATGATGTTCGACTGATCTCTCTCTCTCTCTTCAACCTTTTCCATACTTAAATGGCTGAACGTTCATCCTTACTTGTGCTGAATGTTGTTGGAAATATTCGAAACATGGAAAGTTCCACTTCTCTATTGAAATGAAATA
Source organism: Ptychodera flava (assembly GCF_041260155.1). Classification (NCBI taxonomy): domain Eukaryota; kingdom Metazoa; phylum Hemichordata; class Enteropneusta; family Ptychoderidae; genus Ptychodera; species Ptychodera flava. Next base: position 32,251,565 of record NC_091941.1, on the reverse strand, counting down.
AAATCAAAATTTTTTATCAAATGTCAGGCAATTTGCCCCTGATAAATTCTCAATTCACTGTCACCTATCTTCATGTGAATAGAAGTGACTTTACGGTATCTGTCAAGACATTTCCAGTTTAATTGCGAGAACTGAATATATAAATATATCAAATAATATCTACCCAGATATTCAAGCTTAGTTGACATTGGCCAAAAAAATAAGTTGTTCTGAATCATAAATTTGATTTGGAGATCTCATTGTACTAGAAGGAGAATTTTGTGGCATTTTTTACTCTATTTGTTAGCTTTCATTCTTCATCACAAAAACTATGAAATGACGAAACATTTGTAAGATTTTTTTTATGATTTAAAAGAGATTACAGCTTGTGGAGCCAAAATACGTGTGAGTTCCAAAATTCGACAGCTCAGTGAAAAATTGCCAAACTATCAAGTACTCACTGTGATTATTAAGTTACAGTTCTGTCACTAAAGCTAGTTCTCCAATTTATCAATACAAGGCCAGTAAAAAGTAATTCTTTCTGAATATAAATAATAGTAAATTTTTCCCCTGACTTGTCAATTAAACTGAAAAAACGGAACAAAAAGTAAATCAACAAACATATTCCCTTGTTGATGGAGCAAGTAAAGCACTTTAGATTCACCATTACTATGGTAACATGTAGGTAGCCCAATTCTGACACTGCACAAACCAAATTTACATAGCAAACCTATGGAGATCAGGGGTAATAAGGGGTTTGGTTTAACTGTTACCATGACAATAAAAAAAACTTGTGAAATGTACAGTTAAACAGTCGGTGCATCTTGTGACTTCACAAGATTTGCAAATTATTTTCAATGTTTTTTGCACATTACAATTTTCAGCATTCTTAAGATAATGTATTTTGCTCTTTCATTACATATTCTTGATAGAATCTTAGAAAACTTATTAAGGAATAAAATAAGATCCACTTCTCTTCACTATCATTGAAATTTTAAAATTTAAATTTCTGTAACATTTTTGCACATTGTTGATACCAAGATTTTGGTGCTTGTTCATGGATGTTTTACAAGTGTCAGGAGGCGTCGAAAACACTTCATCTGTTTTTCATTAAAGCCGCTTAATGCTAACATTCGATGATTTTTTCATTATTTTTATTTTATAGATCAATTGCAACTTCTTATTCTACTCCCCAAAGAATGTTGAAACACCCACTATTTAGCTTGTCAACTTAGCGTTTATATGTGTAAAATGTATGCCATTGGTTATTGTTTACATTTGAATTCTAGTCCGGACCAGAAGTCAATTTTCAACAATAACAATGCAGTTGACAACCATAGGGGCTGAGTTGACAAGCTGGATACTGTGTATATCAACATTCTTTGGGGAGAAGAACAAGGAATTATGGTGCACATTCAAAATTAAAATGGTGAAATTATCATCAAAAGTTAGTATTACTGGGGCTTTAATTTTCACAAGCCTCTTGCAAAAACCCTTAATAGTTGTTGCAACTCCCCAATATGCTATTTTGTAACTTTCAATATACCGTGATTAGAAATTTCTCATCGCGCTCAAGGTTTCAAATTTACACGTTGTAAAATCATCTGCTGATTGCAAATCCTTACATAAAGCAATTCTTTACCCATGAATTCTCACAAAACTTACAATATACTTATAAAAAGTTGTATCTGATCAATCGCAAGGAAAGTATTTGTCTTTTCATTTCAAGTCAACATCTGTTTTGATATCTCAAAAGTCATAGTAATTATACTTGTTAAAACTAATTTTCCCAACCTTTTTTTCAGAATTTTTATATACTCAGAATTTTATTTCAATTGCTGCCTGATGAAATTTTTTTTGATAAAGTAATGTGATTTTCTGGTTTATGATTTCTAGGTCAGTTTTACAATACCTAGATGTGTTACAGGTAGCTGATTTCACTGCACATTCCTGTACCTTGCCCATGTTTCTAGGAGCTAAAACCCTGGTGATTTTGTAACCTTTCTATTCAAGCCTGTGTTTCACTACATGAATTTTGTCGGTGGTGAATAAACACAAAATTTCCACCGATGATTTTGGTAACTTCTGCTGGGACCTCACCTGTTGTTTATGTTATGAATATATTTATGAATGCACCTCTCCCAGTGGTGAGATTGGGTAGCATTTCCCTCTAATCAATTCATATACCCAGCTGAGTTTCTGTTATGTAAATAACCGACTTTGTTCACTGTGGCGTAGCAGGATCAAATACGTTAGATCTCAGATAGCTTCCTGCCCAGTCCCCGGTGAAAATGTCACAGGAATTTCAGTTCTGCTGTCGTGCGGAAGTTTGAGTTTGCATGCCACGATTCTAATTCATCTCAGAGTAAGTCACACAGAGTTTAGCAAAGAATGAACGAATTTCATTGTTTTCAGGGTGTGTGTTCCAGCTCACAACCTAGCTGTGAAATGAAGCCGCCGGCAACTTTGTACGGTGATCTGAAACACAACTTTTCTCACACATCTGCAAATTAGAGATTAACATGCAAATTCAATTGTACCAAGTTTTGCCACATCCACGTCGCTTAGTGGACACTATCATCAGATTAATCTGCCGAAATGAAGGAAACTGATTTTGTCTGTATCAGGAGTTTTTCACTAATTCTCTGCTTATTATTTCTGTCCTTTTCATATTGGCTTGCAGTAAAATGTTTAAACACATTACTCTGTGTTTTAGGCTAGTTGGTAAGCATGGCTATACTTCTTATATCATGGAGGGAAATTTACCGGTCATGTTTTTAAGTTGAGTTCTAAATATAGAACATAGGAAGAATGGTGTTCCTGAGTGATACACTACATGAGAAGTGACGATGAAAACGAGATTGTATGATACAAGAACGCATCAATCCAGACTCAATTACAAATTGTGTCATTCCTGTAATCAATTATTAAAGATTTACAAATGTGCGGCAATAAGTAAAAATATTCATCAAGGGTACCTCAGCTATTAGTCTGATGAACTGTTTTTCCCTGACATGTCTGAGCCCCCAAGCAGTAGAAATTTGCACAAAGAGCGTGCTTTCACAGCATTTGTCATTTGGGATGTGATAATTATGAAACCGGCTAAATTACGGCAGGTGACAGGACAAATTCAAGCGTGGATCTTGTCCCTTTATCTTGTTGATCATGATTGCATTGACTCACGGCTACTCCAGACTATCATGTTCAACTTCTTTATTTTCTTTTATGTCTCTTACTGGCTGTGAAACCTCGACACCTTGAGTAACCTTTACATGTCTACTTGAGTCATATATTTTTTCCCTTTGGTTCAGCATGGCTTGACTCTGGGAACGGAAACTCCACCAGTACATTTTGTGTGCAGGTCATAGGGATTAAGATCATGTCCCAACTAATACCGTAGTGTCCAGAGTGCTTGTATGATCACTCAAACATGATGTCTGCGTCATGTCTTCTGAGTCCTTCACATGTAAAATCATTTGACAGACCCTGTAATTACATTTGGAAATACTACCCAGGGAATTTGTTTGGCAGATCTGCTCATCTGTGCCTATTGCAGTGCTACATATACATTTATATCTGTATACATATACATGGTCTGAGTCTTGCTCTTGGCGACAATCTAGTTTTAAAATGTAAAAGTTACGAGCACTTGATGTCAACTTTACTGATCATAGGGCTATCACAACAAATACCCAAACTCATCCAGTCTTATACTTCCTTACAAAAAAAAATCTGGGAATGTACTGCAGTGCTTCAAAAATTAATCTCCAAGGTCATACCCAGGTTAATGACGCTTATGCTTTCATCTTCCTTTTCCCAATGTATAAATTTTTTATGTAGACGGCATATAAAAATACTCATCAGTATTTAGAATGTCATAAAAAATTTGAGGCAAAAATCTACGCAATCTGTCAATCCTGGCAGGCAAAATTGTAGAATTTTTTCTCAGGTACGGTCTCTGAAATATTACTTTCTTGGATAGGGAGAACGTCTGCACTTCATTTGGTATGAATACAACCACTGTGATAATTTGCCACAATATGTTTAATCCGATTCCATGACAATGCTTGCCTAGCTGTTTCCACAAAGCAAGTTTATTCAAAATGTATCATTTTGACAGGACAGTTAATTCAAAGAATCAGAGGCATATCAAAATTACTAACATTCTCATCACAATAAAAGAGTGAAAAAAGGTACACAAACAAAAATGAGGTACACCTCAATATCATTTTAAGTTAAATTTTAATTGTATTAAATATTTCAATACTCAACTTGATGAACATTGTGGCACCCTTTTCTTTTCTATTCTATGAAATGTTTCCACAGTCCATTCCAGCATGTTTTTCAGAAAAGGTTGAAAATTTCACCGCAAAAAACTCAGAACTGCAAGACTGTATGGCAATATTCCTTTTCAACTGAAAGCCCCGAAGGATGCTGGGTAAAGATTGATTTGTGCAGGTCGTATAGGGAACAGCAGGCTAGTTTATTACTCCAGGAGAATTCAGGGCTGGAACAGAATTCATTGCTCAAGAAGATAAGAGTTCATTAGGGCTTGGCAAAATGAGCATGTTGAATATTCAGCAACTGGAGAATCAGGTGCAATTTGCAAGGAAATGAGAAAGCAAATGCACAGAAAACATTGCATAAAATTATAGACGATATCATCACAGTCTTTAAAAACTTGTATATCATCATACTACAGTTGACAAGTAAATTCCAAGGGTGATGAAAGACTCTCCAATGGCCAGCTAAGATAAAGTTCTAGTCATTATCATTAACCTGCCTGCATATAGAACCAGCAAAATGTCCACATTAACACAAACAACTGGCCAGCAAGAGACCCATAAAAGCATTGGGGTGTGTGATAGTTAATTAAACTACTGTCAAATTGGGAAAACTAAATTTGGAAACATGTCTTCAGAAATCGATCCATTTGTAATCATGTTGGTTGGCTTGAAGAAAATATTTCAGGGAAATATACAGGGAAATCTGAGAGGCTTTTACGATATTGACAACCATAAGTGTACATATCTAAGAAAAAAAATCCAAATTTTTTTACCCTAGTTATTTTCTTACAAAGTGCTTCTATTTTCTGACCTTTTCTTTCACAAAAAGTGACCAATGAAGCATCTATGTGTAACATGTGTTGTTTGAACCCAAAGTGTTTAGGCAGATAAAGACAGGATTTCAGGATGGTTGCAAGGTCAGGTTCTTGTAAATTTTATCCTGTTCACCCCAATTCCTGGTGAACAAGTCCACAATCACCATTGATAACAATGAGTGTGGGCCAAACCATGGTGGTTGAAGGGTTACATTGTTCTTACACTTACAGAATAGTACAGAGAATAAATAGTTAGTTCCTTGTGGACAACTTCTTGCTCCCTTCCTATTTTCTACCGTAATCAAAAATTTGGCATGGTTAGAAGAAGTAATATAGACTAATTATCATTCCAGACCGGTGATTTAGTACTTTTGGAATATTTTCAATATCAGGGTGTTCAAATTTTGAAATATGTAGAAGTTTATGATTGACAGGTGGCAAGGGAATGCGGGACTTCAATGAAGGTGTCTCTCCTACTTAAAAAAGATAAGAATAAGAAAATAGTCAGCTGAAATAAGTAAATACAAGATTAATTTAAAGTCCAGCTGAAAATGAACAAACCAAATTTTATGAAGATATCAGAATATTTATCAAATATCTAATATTGTATACACGGCACTCTTAGTAAACGTTTCAACAATTTTCTCTTTTTTGCTTTTTGTCCTGTTTCATTTCTATGAGAATCACATTTGCATGATGATATAGTATTTAGTAAATAGAACATTTGTCACGGCAGGTTTTGCACTTTGAGAAGTAATTTTCAGATTTGGAATCAGGATCAGAAAACTGTGCCCTAGCTGTCATTTATCATTCTTTTGACGTGGCACACTAACATTCTAATCACCTGGCCAGCATCAGTCTGGTCTGCGGCTTGTGCTGTTTGATACATTAGAAACCTCAGGAGAAACGCTTTTACGATTCAGAAGCCTTATATTCCTGTCAACATTCTGCAGTTTGTTCATAATACAGATGTTTTCTATTTGACTGACAAGTTTTATATCTTCAGCTCTGAAGATTTGTGAAAAAAGTCAGTCGCACTTTCTAGTTCACAAAAACTTGACGATTCCACATTTAGTAGTACTAATTAAGACTCACAGAAACTACTTCCTGTCAACATTTTGCAGTTTGCTCATGCTATGGATATTTTTTCTGTGATGGACAAGTTTTATATCTCGACAAGGCTTAGATTTGTGAAAGAAAGTATGCAGCACTTTTTTTAGTTTCCAAAAATTTGATTGTTTCACATTTAGTACTTCAAATGTGTCACAAGGAAAAACCTGATCATCAGAGTCACGTACCACTGTGAGAAATTTTAATAAAGTATGAAATAGGAAATTTTCTGCTTTAATTTGGAAAAAATATGCTGGTAAAAATTATTACTAGCAAAATGCAACTAGCAAAACAGTTACAAGTTGAAAAATTGGTCTTGTATACCACTAGTTTAAAAATGGTAAAAAACTTTGTCTTGCCAAGCATTAAGCGACCTTAGAATATGCAAGAGCATCAAAAGTATCTTTTTCAATTCATATCAAGTAGCTTATTCCTCATGAAGATTTCGATGATATAGATCATTTATGAAGGTCTTGCATAATCTCTGTAGTTTATGCTGTCATGTGTCCATAGCTCATTGAAGCATAGCTCCACTCTGACTTTAACCTTGACCAATAGTTGCGTTTCAGGTGCTGCGATCATTGGCAAATCCATATGTGATGTTGAATGCACTAGTTGGAAGGGACAAAACTCACTCACTCATCCATGGGGTAACTAGACAAATATAGAGTACTGTCAATACCAGTTTCATAAGTTGAAAAATGCCAATATCTTTAACCCTTTGAGTGCCAAAGCCAGTTTCTGTTGCCTTTATAAAATATAACCCAGAATTTCTTTTTAAAATTTTTCCTAAAATTTTGATCAAAAACTGAGGCCAATAAAAATTGATGTCCATTTCCAAAATTATCAAAAAAATTACAGAAAAATTCATAAAAAATTGGAAAATGTTGGACTAAAATTTTGGTGGGAAAAATTACAGCACTCAAAGGATTAAAAGATAATCCGGGTGCATACTTTCAGTCACAAGTAGTTTGCTCATATTTTTTAAATCAAAACTGAGACCAAATGTTACTGTAACAAACAAACAAGTCCTAACTTTCGGTCAATGCTATTTCACTGCTGGATTGTGGAATGCAATAATTTTATTTCAAATGTCAAAACAATGCCCTGAATGTAGGCGCAACTCTGCCGACATGTGGGCCATGGAGAGCTTTACCTTCCAAATGAAACTCACACTCAGCCTTTCAAGCTTTGTTGCCCAACTTCACTAACACTTCAGCCTGGTGAAAGGGTATATTTTAAAAGGTGTGATAGATATTGATTGATCGTCATGATAAGTGACAAGCCGGGACGCTGGTTGCCAAGAAGGTAGTATCGCTTTCACCATGAAGGAAATTAACAGCTTACAGAATGAACAACTCATTTCAATAGGGATTAATATGGCATTAACGGATTTGAAATTTGCCGAAAGTGAAAAGCAAGTGATTCAGCTGAACTAAAACAAAAGATTTGCACAATATTGGTGCAGCATGTCCAGACCTCAAATCTGACTTACAATAATTTCATCTGAAAGTGGGCGTACTATTTCCCTTTTTTTATAAAAAAATATTCTTTGACTCAGTTGAATGGTAATTAAAACCATTTGCTGATAGTATTTATTTGCATTTATGTTGAACATAGAGTTGACCATTACAATTGTATTACAACAGCCACATAATAGCTGTAAATTCTACGATTACGATACATTTAATATTCTGAAAGATTCCATTTTCATGACAAGCAAGGTGCTAAAATAAATGAGATGGAGACAGCTTTCTAATCAAAGAAGCACAGGTCTTCACTAGTCAGTCACTTTCGTTCATTACTCTCGGTCTTAATTTTACCCCCAGATGAATAGAGATGCTTGTGAACTGTAACTCTTGCGATGCGCAAAGTGAATTTAGAAACCGCTTCTGGCAAGGATGGTGTGTCGTGAATAGGAACATAATGAGGCTTACAATGAGTTGGGTATGGTATTAAGTGGTAAACTAAACTCTGGGCTCCACCCAACTAATTAACTTATTTGATGTAGCTTCCAGGCATCCGCTAATAGGGACAAACTTCAACTTGAGAAAAAAAAAACAATTACGGTACAATCTATCTGTCTCTGAGAGTCCTGTACATCTAGAGTATTTAATTACCACAAGGTGCATGCAGATATCTGAATTGATATGACAAAAGTTGCATCGTACATGTCTATGCTATCCTGCCCTCAGAGGGTGTTTAAATCTGCTATGAATATTTTGGATTGAGGTTCCAGGAAAATAAAACGTAAAGGTACACTTGAGTCACATGTGGTAGAAAGTGTCACTTTAAGATGGAATTTGATTGACAGTATATCAAAGAGAGAGAAACAAAAGCAATGGATTCATGTATCAATGATGCTAAGACCAAGAAAAAGCTAATATTTTCACATGTTTAGTACAGTGAAAAACTCATGTATATAGTTTTATCAAATTTGAAAAGCAAGGAAAATGCAAAAATGCAAAAAGATAAAAGTTTTGTATATTTTGAATTCCTCATTGAATTCTCAACATTCATGATAATTATCGGGTTACCTCTACAGACATGAATACCACGATTGACTGCTGCTCAATCAGTGTGTATGTGTGTGTGTTTATAAATCTCCAATCAAACTATTCAAGCAGGGCTTAAACCAGAGCACACTGAATGCAAATGAGGTGGAAATCAATGTTTTCATATGCAGATTATATGCAAATGGTGATACCCCAGTGAATTTTCAGTGAGTCGCGAATATCATTGGCGATTCAAAAAAACACAGCCAAGTTATTAGGAATAAAATGTAATGCGAAACTCACAGCTGATATACCCTCAGAAACCAAGAACTCATCATTCTGAATATTAATTTCTGGCTGATAGTTTTCAAGTGGAAACCTCAGCAACATGATAACAGCGGTTGAAATGTACACTTTCTCGCTCTCCTTTCAAATCTGAATATTGTTTCCGTAACGATGAATCTGATAAAGGACAGAGAAATTTCAACAGAATTCAAAGTCCTCTTTGATTTTTGCAATTGAAAACACTTTTTTTCTATGAGTACAGGATTTCTTGCGTTAATTCTGTGCTAAATTTAAAACAAAATCCGTGCACTTTTGAAGATGTCTAAAATTCTTCCATTCCTTATATTATTTTTTCCCTCATACACTGAATGGTTAGTCCTGAAAATCTGAAAATAAGAAAAAAATTCTGATTGTGTATTCTTAGTATTGAAAATTAGCTCGTTGAGTAATAAATTACATTCTTGATGAAAGTCGTCAATTGTGCCTTGTAGTTTTATATGTAACTCTTCTATTGAAAGTGATTACCAACGTAGTTCCTAAATGAGATTTGCAGCGATGTTTTTCACTCATGCTTAAAAAAAATGTCAAATATAAAACCTGAGTTTCCAGGAGAAATCTCGCTGAAAAAAAGAAACAAGGCAGGGGTCTGTGCATGTCCCACTGTGTAGGGGAAAGTTAAATATTTTAACAGTTGTTTCTGCCGCTCCACAAAATATTGTAATGTGTATTGACAGGCCTGCATCTTTACTGAAGCAAGGACAAATACAGAGAATCCTATAGGTCTAACCCAATGACATGGAACTTTACACTTGGCTGAGTTCCTAAACCCCCCAGCTTAGTTCAAATGTGACACCTTACCTCAAGGTAGTCCCATTTATTACACTGAAAAAAAGCTGCCAAAATTCAATATTCTTACGAGTATGGGACCATCATTCCTCGCAGCTAAATGTCTTCATCCAATTTTATTTTATTTATATTGATCACTCCCTGATTTTTTTTACCTCTCCCACCGCGGTGAATTTCTCTGCACCCTTTGGTCATGGAAAGTGCAAATGTACAGTAGGGGTTGATCGACAGTTTCAAAGGTATAAATTTTCGATTTCTCTTGATGAAAGCTTGATCAGCAAGACTTGAACTTATATGATTTGTAATGATGCCTTTGGCAAAGTCGCGACTGAAAATATTTTTAAACTCGTTGTACCTATGAATTTTATGTGATTTTTGTCCAGTAGTTTTCCCAGTTAGGGTAGTCAAGCTTCCAGGACACTGGATTGGACTGAGGTGAGATCAGGACAGGAATGTTACATTGCTCCCATGTGATAACCAGTACTGTCTTTTTCATATTCAAGGCTGTATCTCATACATATATTTGACCAATATAGTTGTCCCAGTGGACACATTTAGATGGATCATATCATTCACTTGCTGAGGGGTGACCAACTAGTCTGTTGAGGGGATGCCACTTTCATAACTGCATATAATGTACATATTACATGTACACGAAGAATGGATCTCCTTTGTGGTGTTCAAAGAAAGGGAAAAACCTGTTGATTACAGTGGTTCCAGTTCCTGAAGTTATTTCATGATCCTAGCTTGACTCTAAGGTTTGAGTGACACAACCTGATCGATTTATTCTGGATTATCAAAAACTTTCATAATTTACTCTGATTACTATCACTTGATTTCTGGTCTGTTCAGATCATAGAAGCGCAAGTTTGTCATAATTTTGTACATTTGCCTTGCCTTGACAAGATGACTTTATGGGATACCCAACAGCTATACCACGCAAGCTTTGTATCCAGCTTTTCAGACAGTAAATTTTGTGAACAAAAGTATAACTTTAGATTCCTGAGTGAAGTATTAGAATTTTTTTGATGGATGTATTTTACAACAAAATTGATACACTGGTTTTGGTGGCTCAGACCAAGAAGTTTATAACACAGTCTGAGCGATACATGTACATGTACACAATTCTGTTGTCAAGCTGGTAAGTACCTGTACATACAGCCTACGTATAGACTGACATTCCATTTACGAATTACTTTTATCATGAGTTTGCCATGAATAGTTGACCTGCCGGAGAGCTGATAAGAGTGATGAGTGTTTGGTAATCAATGGCTAACAGTCCAAAGACGCAACTCTAGCTCATTAGGGCCAAGTTTCGTTTACGTCAACAGTAGTTTTGTCAAGCCATGAATCAAGCAGCATGGTGCTATTAGGCCAAGTCTAGTTTCTGATTCACCAGATCCAATCTCCTGCTACATTCCCACTGTGGTGATTTGTCATCCATATCACCTCTTTGTTTTTTCATTTTGCCAAGCGTCTCTCTCTCTCTCTTACAGCTTCTTGCTCCATCTCCCTCATCTCTCAGGATGAATAAGCAACTTCAGGAAATGCAAATCTTGCCCCTGGCTTCATTATCATTGCCAGTAGACAAGTCAAGGCCAAACAAGAAAAGGGGAAAAAAGTGGCCGACAACAACTGCGAACAATTCAAACTCTAGAGGGACGTCGGATCAGGACACTTGACCAGTGAACCGAAGTCTGCCCTCAGTTGTTTCTGAGAGTTCTTACAAATTCGGCAATTAACCCTGGACTGAAAGTGATGACAATCAGCTTATCTCATCTTTCCCTGGGGCAGGTAGTCTTCTGCTCATCTCCAGACAGTTAAAAAGATACACTTTTAAATTAAAACTCAATTGGCCATCAAGTGCTGCAAAATTTATGCAATTCTTAAGTGTAGAAGAAAGTTAGGCCATGCATGAAAATCCGTACTGAAGTATTCCTTTCATAAATAAATAAATAAATAAATTAATTAATTAAATAAGCTAATTAACCAAAAAATCAAGAAAGGAAGGTGTTAACGAAAAGTATCCCACTGAATGGAGGGATTTGAATTACAATTTTACTACAAAATTTTGAATAATCATCATACAGTAATTACCAAATCCTGTTATCAAATGAAAACAAACAATTGTTTGATATCAAACATTGTTGCTTTTCTATGAAACTTAATATTTTGTCACATAATGAAATTTAGAAAAGATGTCACTGCTGGTACTCATCAGAAAAGAAGTCGGAAACTCTGATTTTTTGACTGAGCATTTTGCCACTCCTTGTTCTCATTCAAAGAAAGCAAAATCAATATTCTTTGGAATCTGTTCAACATCACACCAACACATTCTGCCATCAAGCTGGGTAGTAACCATGACAACAGCTCTGTCAATATCACCTTCCCTCATTCCTCCTATTCACTGACACACACCGCTCCTGCAGAGAGTGCCGCACGTCAGTCATTCAGCATGATACTAAACAATAACGGCATGCAGTATAGTCTGTATTGCCCTGGACAGAGCTTGATAGGGACAGTGCAGCGATGCTATCTGCCAGAGTCATAAAAATACTGCACACTATTAAAGCCAACTTTACTGCAATATTAAAGAGTAAAAGCTATCTAGTCACAGGGACACCTGCTAATACGCAGATGCTGGAAAACTTGGTGCAGAGATAACGCAGCCTATGCCACACGAGGAAGGCTTGATTTATGTCCACATGCATAAAAACAGAAATGTGGAAAGACACTCCAACTCTGGTCTAAAAGCCTTGAATGGTATTTTAGCACCTTGCTAATGATGTCATACAGTTTCATGGGTCATTGGTGGTGGAGATTTCAGTAAATAAGACCTAGATAACAGGAGCTTTATGCATCCATAAAGTGTCTTTAAATGCACCCTTCCTCTGTGCCCCCCGTACACGGGGAATTATTTGTAGAAGTCATGTAGATGCCAAGTTGGAGATGTCCAAGGGGAAAACACAGTACACATAAACCTAAATGAAGGTAAAGTCTTCTTTATGGTCGACTTTGACAGCCTATTGCCCTGCTGTAATACTACATCATTGATAACACTGACTGAATGCTCTTCTTCATCTTCTTGTCTTTATCTATGGCAACATATCTGAGACAAGATGTGCGCCTTGTTCTGGAGATTCTATCACTATGACATCACATTATTGTCCCATAAACATGGCCTGTTATAAGAGTGATTTCAGCAATAAATTTTGGCTGTAACCTTTGCTTAGGAGGAGATAGTGTACTCCTAAGTTTGATCAAGTCAAGGCAATCTCTCTCTATGCATGCACGTGTGTGCTACATGTACCAATCTTTCTTTGAGTATAAGGGTGGTACTTTTTGGGTATTTAAAGTTAACGCCTTAAAATATCAGGACTTTTTACAAACAGTGAAATGTAATTATTGTATTCAATTCATTAGGAACCAAAATTTTTTGTTAGAGTCAGATTTTGATACTTACTTTGATAATTTACATCAAAGTTAAGCTATCAAATTTCACTGCAGGCGCTTATACACTTCAAAACATATCATTTCACTAATTCAATTACAATGCAGTGATCATTCAAATATTCTCAAAATGTTCCTCGAAATTCAACAAATGTTTGCCTCATAACCATGATTTTTGAAAAAAGAAAGCACATAATATTTTTAGGGGGAAAGAAATTAAGCTGATTTGGAAGAATCTTTAAATTTCCTCATAAATTATACAACTATTAGTTTTTTTGTATATGGTATCAATCATTTCTATTATTTTATCCCAGCTGTTTCTAGTTTTTGTTCAAACCATGTTTTATTCTAATACTGTAAAGCTTTTTGGTCTAAAAGTTTGGCACATGTGACTTTTTTATTCATTTTGAAGTAATCCTTGCAACATCTAAAATATTAAGATTTTAAGAGAAATTCTAAAGTCAACTAGAACATTTGTTACAAGGTGAAGTTTTCTTTTACAGTCTCCCCGGAGACACACATTCTTTTTAAAAACACATTAAAATGCACTTAGACAATTACAATTTACAGCTGACATTCTCTCTAAAGACAGGGCAAAGTTTTGATGGTATGAAACATCAACAGTGCCTACAATTCATCCAGGAACTGTAAAACTGTCCACAAAAATTCAGGGGGCATCTACCATTAATGAAACACACACTTGGGTGTCGTTGAAAATTTTTATGGCATTTTATTCTGGCATATATTTCATCCTTGGCCTTTCACATACTCCTTTGTAGTTTCTGTTCAGAATGTACCCATCTGGATCTATAAACTCTGACTGTAATCACGGTTTTTTCACTGAAGCTTTTGCTGGAAAACTTTGTCACCTGGCATATATTGAGCTCATTCAAGAAATAAAATGAGAGTTTGTGATTGTTTCAACCGAGTACCAGCTTGTATTTATATTTAAAAAAGAATGACAGATGTCTCTGATGTCTGGTTGTAAATTTTATCAGTATAGGAATGATGGTCCATGACTCTTCTGTGGTGATACCACGTTCCACTCGGCATAAATTCTAAATTGCGGGCAGTTTTTTCATTCTATAACTAGCAGACCCACAGCAGTTGAATGGGAAAGTGATATTAAACCTTGGGTTTGTTATATTTTTAAATTTCCACAATTTGTTTAAATTGCAATAATTTGAAAAGTTTGTTTGCAATCTGAAAATTCTATATGTGCACTGATATTTCTAAATTCCATTGATGTATTGTGAATGGTTGGTAATGATCAGTTACCGATAAAAGTCTACTTAAATTTTTTATAAAATTTCTTATTAATAAAATTCTGGTTCTGAAACTGGGAAAATAATGTCAAATATGACCTTCCTTGGAGATGATTAGTTGTCGTATCGATCGTAAATTTAGTTCTGAAAGATGCTAATGAAAGAAGATTATGCATTTGAATAATCTAAGAATGAACAATATTTCATCATGCTTGTGTCCAAACTTTCCAGACCAATGTCCCCAGGGCATGTAGTTTCAACATTACAAACAGGAAATAATTTGAAATCAGGTAGAGTCATAAAATTCCTAGATTTAGAGAAAAGTTTGAGTAGATCATGCCGTTACAGAGTGTACACATTTTGTAACAAGAAGCTGATTCCTGTATACATTTGGGACCAGGTAGCACACAAATCAGTGCATTTACCCAAACAGAGCAGAGGGGAACTAGCTCTCTCAATGTCTACGATTGTAACATTACGTTTTTGCCGTCAATAGGAAAGAAAGTTTCGTTGTAGTCAGTGTACACGATACATGATTACAAAAAACCTCCTTTTGAACTTCCCTATGCATGGGACAACATCCCCTTGATGAAGTGTCTTGAATTTGATCAAAATAGTGTAAATTATGATGAATATAGTGGAGTGCCATGTCATATTGAGCTTTATATTGAATAATTGCAGCATAGCCTTTGAGAAGACAGTTGCCTAAAATGAAATATCTGAGGCATGACTCTAATGATGAAGATAAACTAGACAGCTTTTGGGAAACTTTCTGGCAGGGAATCTCTAGGGTGTAGGCAGGGTAATAGAACTGGATTGCAGGCTGTTCACTGACGCATAACATCTAGCCTGTCTGTCTTTGAACCTCCTATCTTCAACAAATCTAACAAAAACAAACTGGGTACAGTATGAGATTCAGAGACCATAGAACTCCATCTCTGATCACCTATATCTGCAGCTCATATTTACCTGCACAGGGTGTGCAAGTATTGCAGAATCCTACGGTATCTCTGCAATTTGTGGTTAAAGTTTCATAAAAACTTCTTTTTCTCCATTCCGCCATGACCAGCGAAGCTTCATACATGTTGCTCCTCCTAAAGCATGCACCCTGTACACACATTTTTGGATGATGGAGCTTGTGCTTATCCTATCGAGACAGTTCAATACAAAACAGAAGAATGAACAGGCTCACATTTGTCAATATAACACTCAAGATTGTTTCGATGTGCATTTCAGAGACAAATGACCCTGCTCCCCAGATAAGGCAAATGACAGAATCAGAATTTCTCAAACACAACTCATCCCAATGTCTCCAGTGTCTCTGCAGGTAGACAAGACTAAATCGGGGTATAGTACATTAAGGGATGAGGTATGGGCTCCCTGATTATCTTAATTCAACCTGGCAAAACAAGGTGCTTTGCTGGACCAAAGAAGATTTCCATACAGTCACTGAGGCACTTTTGAGGGGAATGTGACAAGGGAAGATTATACCACTGTCCTCCTCTGGTTCATTAACTAGAGCATCAAGCCACAAAGGGGCCTTTATAATGTCACAAGACCATTGTCAGTCTCTAGAGGATTTGTACATGCCTTAATTGCCAATAGGAATTTGTGTAATTTTGTCAAACATGACTCACAATGCTCCGTTTCGCTGTAAACTTTGATGTCTTGTCCAGTGCCCCTGTCCCATCTGTACAAGAGTTTCTTGTTCTATTCCAAAAATTCATTTCACTCTTTTGTTCAACTTGTCAACTCAGCCTGTATGTATGTAAATCTCCTGTTATTGTTAACACTTTTATTTTAGTCTAGACTAGAATTTATTTGTCAACATTATAATGACACTGTGTTTTGAATGTAATTTATTGGGTTGAAAAAGCTAATACTGTTACTACGCTTCATATCGAATTGAATAAGGAAAGGCAGTTCTTTTAAAAATATTTCCAGAAGCTACCACTTATCGTCTCTTCGGAAATCCAAATCCTACAATAACAAATCTTTTGTAACTATTATTTGATGGTCAAACACAATTTCAAAAGTGTCAGGAGATGGTCCTTAAATAACTTTTTATTGGATAGCTGTCATAATAGGGGCAACTCTTAAACAGACAATGAAATAAGGTTGTCATTTTGACAACTGTTAATGTTGTTCTTCATTCTCTGTTCAGCTCCCTATGCTCATGAATACCTTTATGCAACTTGCAATAATTACTTTGAAAATCGATTCACAATTTCCTTCAGAGCAAAGCTCTGTCGATGAATAATTTCACTGAGTTTTCCATTGAGGATATTAGTAGCCCGCTGCATTCCAAAAGATATCAGTCAATCTCCCCATCTAGCCTGCAAGCTATACTTTTTAAATCATTTTAACATTTTACCTGCATCGGACAAATCATTTATCATTTCTCCTTGACTCTAATGGCCCTTGGATTCTAAGACTTGATGAAAAAAGTATCTGAACATTTCCAAACCTCTAGGCAAGCTGTACAGTAAATAAAGTGTTTTTTGGGGAAGTTTGGCAAAGCAACCCACTGACATCTAGTATATTTTGACAATGTCTTGGGCAGGGTAAAATTTTAAATTCTTACTGCATCATTCAACTAAGAGATCACCTGTTTCCCTGATTGTACAGTCAAAGTATACAGTGTGTGTGTGTGTGTGTGTGTGTGTGTGTGACTAGAACTTGTTATTTCACAATCTGATGTTTTAGCTGTAAGGAAATAAACCTAACTCATCATATTTTAATAGCAGTGACATTGATGCAAGACAATGTTTGATCACTTTTTTCAAAAAATTGGATAAACTCTATGATCAAAAAATTGGATAAACTCTATGATCATCCACTGATGTAAAGTTTGAAAGTTCGATCTTCAAAGTGCTGAAACAATTGAAGTTTTGTACAGTAACTGTATCGTCCACAATCATGTACAATTATCATAAATACAGCACATACATTATACATAATAAGTACAACAAATACAAAATATCGTACAGTACCAAACAACATTCTCTATGTGTAATTGTTTAACTGATAAAAAGATTCTTGTCCGTTTCAGGAAAGTTACTTACAGGTACTATTGTTGTATTTAAATGTCATAAAGTGCATATACTTTGGTATACATGTACAATACAGAACAAAAGGAAATGTGGATTTCATAACATTGATTTTGGAGGAAAAAATAACGGATTTTTATTGTGTTTCCAATGTCCAACAAAAACCAGCCATGACCCTTTCACCAGCATACTTTAATTGGCCCTAACCCATAGTTGATATCAAATGGTGGGTGCAGACCTGTTTGCAAGGAATGGGCTGAACAGGTCAGAAATCAAGCACAGACTCATGTTGATGGATAGCACAGTGTAACCCTGTTGTCATGTGTCTTAGCAGATGTTAGCTGACATATCTAGGTATTTCTGGTCAGTACCAGAAATTAACTTACTGCTTTCTGTGTCTGGTCTGTCCACATGTGTACATGAAGGTATATTCTCATTTCTCACACTTTCATCTGTTTCAGGGGCTGATCAATGTACTTCTGACATAGAATTGACTAAAATAATGTCCAAGAACAGCAACTTTCTGTTAAAAATTCTGTTTCTATTCATTTATATGTATGCTGGTAAGACACTGTAGAAGTTGAAGAGTAGTACAACTTCAGATTTTTTCACAAAATTAAATTTGATTGCCATTGCCTAAATGGTTCTTCAACATTTCAATCCTGCACAGAGTATCTTAATCAGGGCTTTAAAACAAAACTGTCAGAGGTGTAGAAAAAGTTTAAGCCAACCACGGTAGAGCAGGATGGACCGAATTCATTTAGTACGTCGAGCCAGCGAAAAACTTTGTATAGCACTTAAAGTGTTCTTGGAAAAACAGTGCAAAGACTGAAATGTCTTTCATTGCTTTGTCAATAGTTACGGTTGTCAGATTACCCTAGTTATTGGCTGTTACAGGGATTGATTGTTATTGATTAAATGCATTGTTATGGTTCACAGACAAAACCACTGATGTATGGTATAGTCTCCAGTACAGATACAAGGCAGAGATCTTCAATTTTCTTTATCATAGGAGATAAAAAAAAATCATTTTTTGTTCAAGTTTTCATATAAGTTTTCACTTCCTCTAAATTTTGACCCTCTTTGAAATGCTCTAGAATTCAGAGAATGCTTGTTTGGATCAGAACATCTGCTATTATAACCAAAGACAATTTTCCAGGTTTAAACTACAACAATTTTTACAGAAAACTTATGGGTTCCTAATACTCTGAGTTACAACTCCTGTCCAATTGGCCATTCAAAACCAGACCACTTAGGTCAGCACAAAGTTTTCTTCTGGCGATGCATTGAGGATCTTTTACTTTGAACATTTCTCAGAGACTATTGCACTTAACCATTAACCTCTTCACCCCTGTGTTCATCTTATCTTAGAATCATCTGATTGTTTTCTTTGGTGACTTTGTCCATTTTACTGTAAATAGGGGTGGCAGCTTTCAGTGTCATTTTGATTAGTCAAAAATATAATTGAGGCAGACTATGAGCCGCAAACCTTGAAAGTAATATGGTAATAATGGGTTCTGTAATTTTGTCAATTTTTGCATCGGTGGTTTCATGACGAAAATGAATCTTGATTTTTGGTTGATGCTAGATAAAGTAATACCTGCCACTCAGAACCAAAACATTTGGATTAAAGTTTAGTGTGCTCTATCTATCCTCAACAATAAGATTTGAAAACAGCCTTTATCAATGATGTCATTTTAACAGTAGGCTACAATGAACAAGGCCCTTTGTCTGTCATGAACTGATAATTTATAAAGATTTCTGAATTTTGAACAGACTAGTATGAGTTACACTCACAAGAGAAATTGTATGTCATGCACTGTTATTCCTTGATTTTTTAAGTTTGATTCTTTCAATATATAACAGTCATTTGCAACAAAATAATATTATGAGACCCTATTTACTTTCAAATTACAGCTATTTCAAACCCTGGGTAAGAAGGAATTATCAAGTTTTGATTCCAGCAAAAAAAATTGTGATCTGTTGTCACCAAAGATTACGAAAAAATAAGATGTAACATGAAAAACATTTACAAAGAACATTGAATACAGATGATAGCCTCAAATATATGCATTAAAAAGCAATCAACAACTAAATTTACTTGAAACATGAAGTCAATAAAAAAGCACAGTACAGAGGTATTATTAAGTTTTCAGTTTCCCTGTTTTACATGTCCTGATTGTCTTTAGATTCTATTTCCAGTGTGCGAGGGGAACTACAAGAATCTTTACACATGTATATCATGGAAGTAAATATTAAATTCAGTTTTCTGCTGTAAATTTCAGTTATTGCTTATAATGTTTGACAAACATTGATTCTATCACTCTCCCCAACTTGAACTATCTGTAGACTATTACAGATTTCTGGAAGTTTAAGTTTTATGTCTACTGCACTTGATATGGTGGCTATGTAGACAAAGAACTTCAACAATTAAGTGACAGAGATTTATTTAGGGATGTGAACAAGTCGCTCAGCCTGAGAGAAACATCCTCCCCTCTAAAATTAGTTTGATGTTTTCTCTCAATATATGTCACTGTAACTCTTCATGTGTGCAGTCATTGGTGCACGTTGATTCATCCAGAGCTGGCAGGCAACATAACACATTACCTACTGACAAGCCAGGATGACAAAATTGAAAAGATATTCAGAATCCATTCAAAGGCCTTATTTGGCCCCAATCAATGCATACCTACTCACAACTAAAAAGATACTGAAATTTACAATACTTGTTCCATAGTGCTGAATTTCCCCTGATTGCTTTTATTTGTAAGGTGTATGATCTAACAGTGAGTTGCCCCGTCTCTGATGGATTTTAGGTGTTTTAATTTCTCTGTCAAGTCAGCTATCCATCATTTTCTCATCGTCTCAGTTCTGATAACATCAGTGGTAGTTGATTTTTTGGAGGGAAAAAATAAATTGCCATTTTATCTTATCTGTTGGCTAATAAATCGCTGTCCTCCTAACACATCCCCTCAAGCTACATGTACATCTTTATGCAGTATGCTCTCCTTTAACTCTCAGAGTGATGGTGCATGTAGTTCCAGCCATGTCATTTTCCAGGATCTGTCCACCACAACCATTTGTTTCTGAAAACTTCTAGTTATTGTGTTCCAGACCACACTATCAGTCATGCTGTTGCTTTGATAACTGAGATGTCCAGGAAAGTGATTTTTCAGATGTGATGTAAATTCTTCAGATTTCTCTTTCAAACTGCAGTGTTTATTATCCCTTTTTTCTGAAGGTCAATTCAGTTGGTCAACAAAACTTGTTACCCTTTTCTAATTTCGCTTTTTCTTATAATTTATTTCAAATTGTTAAATCTTTGAATCAGCGAAACTTTTCAAATTTCTGTGGACGTCTTGTTTACGTATCTATCACTCAATATAAAGCATATATGAAGTGCTTCTATTCATGTGAATTCATTTTAAATGTTATCTCATTATGTTTCAACATGATATAAGTGATTTGATGAAAAATTATGCCTTTTCAATTAAATTTCCATTATATAAAGTTCCAGTGATACCAGCACTTTATTCACTCCAGTTTTCACAGTTGGTTCATTCTGTTTGTTCCATTCTGGTTACAAACATCGACTACTTCATCAGCAAATGCTGACCTACTTATTTGTAATAAAATACATTAAAATTCTCCAGGGCAAGCATTATAGACAATAGCATAACAACTACTATAGCTGACAAACTCCCAATCAAAGAAATCTAAGTTCACATCAAGAGTCAATAGGAATGTGCATTTCAAAAGCTGCCTCGCTTGAGTCAGACTTTGATTGGACCAGTCTTCCAACAGCTGCTTTGTATAGCATTTACATGAGAAAACACAGTGTAAATGTTTTGACTGGTAGCAAAGTCCCTGACCTCTTTTTTGAGGTCATATTCTGTCTGGATTGAGTGACCTTTGCCCTGGCTATGTGAATGCAAGCATTGCATGTATCTGACCAACTTTGCAGGGGGTATAATCCAATATGGCCACTGCCATCTGGCCCAGAGTGTCACAAGATATAAACTTACTAAAGTTAGTAAGACCAGTCAATAGAAATTTCTGTTGTGTATGCATGGGGAAAAATCAAAACTGGCTTTACACATACAATGATTTACGATAAACCATTCAATAAGAGTAAAATTGCTGCTTTTTAGATGTTACTATGCCTTGAAATGAACTAGCATCTCAAAGAATATTAATTGTGCACTTTAAAAAATATCTCACTGTACTGCTCAATGAAGATTCAGTTTGTAATTGAAGCAACTATTTCTCCATGAGATCATAATATGCAATGATATAGAAATAATTTTCTATTGGCAGACAACACAAACAAACAGGCCTGTCGAGGCTAATGAAATTTGTTCAGTAACACAAATGTGTGTCTTTCTATGAGGTTTCTAGACTGTATGGCAAGTCTCCTGCTGAATCCAGCAGCATTTGACTGGGTAACCGGCTATTTTCAATATCACTGGATAAACATCTATGCCATCATTTTTATTTTCTGTTCTCTCTACCAGCAGCTGAATTGAAGTCATATTTTGCAAACAAATCTTTCAGGATATTTTAAAGTTAAAAACCTGATGAATTAAACTTACTTTTCACATCAAAAAAAAAATGACAATATCTAAAGGAAGGGCTCTGTGAAAACTCCCTGCAGAAGATGTATGACGTTATGTTCAGCAAATAAAACAATTACAACTTTTAACTTCCCGTGAATTAAAATTTTCAAATACATTATGGAAATATCAAATATTTCTGTCTCATTGGAAATGCCTAGGAATTGCAGGTTTCAAGAACCAATGGGTACAGGTAACTAACATAATGAGACTGTGCACATGTATATGCCAAAAGAGCTTTGGCCCACAGTGAATGAAGGACAAAGATATTTTGACTCTAATAATTTGTAAAAATTTCATATTAAAGAGTAACGTATAAGACCATGTTGTAGATAAAAAAAATTTCAGGTACCTCAGTGTTCTAAATATTCAAATGTTGCATCATGAAAGCAGGACTATAAAAGTTTGCCTTTTGTATTGGGGATATGCAGTTACACCTCATTTTTGAGGTGTCTGTCTATCAGTCTGTGTATGTCTTTAAAATATTACTGCCTTTGGCTAGGGGCGGACATTCTCAATTGACGAGTGGATAAAAAATCAATGGCTTCCTAAAAAATGCTATATATCTCTCAAGACGCACATGAAAATGATTTTGAAATCCATATATCTGGTACTTATTCATACCGTTCATGTTCACTAAGATCAGTGCGTTTTGCATTTTATTTTTGCATCTGCTGTCCCGTATAATTTTGAATGACAACACGGCCTAAAAGATTCACTGTTATGGCTATTCTTTCTGCCATCCATGTAGTCTAACAAAATATGTTACACTTAAGAGTTGCTACACACTGTACAATGAACAACAAATGTTTTGCATGGTGTTTTGTGCAGTTGGAAGTTTAACCCTCATACCATAATTTACTTTGACTTTTTAATGGCTGAAATGTTGTGCTTCTAAATGAGAACTGCCAGTCACACTTTCTAGAAAGTCAATTACTATCCGATAAGAAGCCGATGGTGCCGTGTGTGCAGTTTATGACAAAGTTATGAGGACATCCGTTAGAGAAGGTGTTAGTAATCGACAGCATTGGACTGGAAATGACCCCATTTTTGGCAACATTGTCTCACTAACTCATTACACTCAATTTCCAGGCAGATTGAATCGCATTCTCTTACTTCTTATATTGCCCATGTAACAACTTATTACCAAAGTTACATGTTCGTTGGAGAAAATACCATTTTTCTCCCTGTCTCAAATGGCAGTTAGTTTGAGCAGAAATGCTGTCCTGCACTGCCAACGTTCTTGGTTCAATAATTGATGCAATATACAGTGAAATTAAGGAAATGGAATAATGCGTTGCCAGGAACGTTGCTGATATGATTGGACTGCCGTTTCTTTTCTTTTCTCAAAGTGTCGCTGATAAAGCCATTTGTGAAACTGATTGTGGGTGAATTTCCCGTATCATAGATTCCAGGTAGAAAGAATGCAGTCACCATGCTGGGCTTTCAAAATCTACATCCCAGTGTGAGCTATTGAGTAGACAAGTTGATGTGTTTGTTAGCTACATCCTTGTTTCCAACTCGGAAGACAACTGAATAGCATATACCACTCAGTGGGATGGACTTCACATAGATTTTAATGGGACCTGCTGTTCAGAATACATTTTTGCAGTGTAGCATGAAGTCAAGGAATGGGATGTGTTAAAAAACTGTATCATACAACATGCAACAGCACATCTGCCAGTCTAAAAGATGAAAAAACATGAATTTTTCAAGATCAAATAATATATATATATATATATATATATATATATATATATATATATATATATATATATATATATATATATATATATATATATATGCACACACACACACACACATGTGAGGTTTAAGAACACCTAGAGTAGACTGCTTAATACTGAAGCAGAGCTAGATTAATACTACTATTTTTACAAAGGTATAACCAGTTTATACTGGTACATTCCGACTACAAAGTTGTTTTGGCTTCACTTGTCGGGTGTTAGTGTTAATCTAACACAACCACCTGACAAGTGTAGCCAACTTTTCTGATTGTACAAAACAAATTTGCAGCGGGAATGTAAACTGGTTTATCCATGTAAAAATAGTAGTACATGTATATATACTGTATTTTTTAATATCTCTTACTTTGGAGGAGAAATTATTCTTTTATTCAAAAGATGAACTCAAGAGGGCTCTTTTCATGAAAAGCTTTGTTTTACTGAAAGGTTCAACCATTATATATCGTAACTACAATTTTGACAAGCATGGCATGGGGTGTGGCTTTGTCTATACTTCAGTTTCTAACCATTTCATTTTTGTTTTTGAATATGATTTTTTTGAACATTGTGCCATGTCCAAGTTTCCTATTACGGTACCTGAAAAATTATATAATTTCCACAAGTATGAAATTATTTACTCTGTTGATGAATCTTCATTTTCAAAGAAAGTGAATTCTTCACAGGTAGAAGTAAAAAAATTACTGTGACAAAGCAATGTACACGTCAATATTTGAAAATTTCCCTCCTTCAATAAAAAAGGTACATGTATTATATATTAATAAAACTATACACATAGGAAAATATTTCAAAGATTCCAGATTACAAACTCTGTTACGACATATATCCTCTGAGACCTGTACAAAATATGGCTTTCATTTCTTGTAAGTCTCCAGTACTTGCTGAACAACATGTCGCCTATCAATTATAGAGTTTAAAGGAATAATATATGATAAGAATATCATGCATTGGAAGAGAGCTGCAGAATGGGCATCTGTAATGTAATATCATTGATTTCTACAAATTTATATCATTGAGGTGAATTGAAGGGAATTTCAATTCTTAGGTAGGGGCAGAGACTCCTACATTGCTTGTCCTGCCAGATTTATCACAAAACTATATTTACTGCACTGCAGTAATATTTATAAATCCACACACCCTTCGTAAAGATGTTGGTAGATATTGATCACATTAAAACGAAAACTATGGGACGGAAGAAAATTATGGTAGTGAAACGTAGCAGAATTGGCATGTCTTATCTAATCCTAACCGTCACTCTTTGAATTTCAGTGGAATTACGCAGCCAGCTACCTCACCCTACAAAAACCACAAAATCAGAGAGTTACCTGGTGTGTCATTCAGTCGTCTTTACAGTACCTTTAGTAACTTTTAAAAGGAAAGAGAATTCACAAAGTACTCTAATTTCCCAGTGTTTTACAATACACTGCCCTCAGCATCTGTTGCCAATGCCAGTTTCATGATCTGCTTCAAGAAAGAAATACTTTCAACACAAGAGGGCTCCCCTCAGTATGTAGAAAGTTTATTCTTATTTAACACAGAATCATGTAGAGAAAATAAATAGAGGTAATATCTAATTGCCATGCTCACATTTTGGAAAGGTAACAGTAGTTTCTGTATTACATGTACATGTTCAATGATAGAAAGTCAAGTTTTTTGGGAGACGGCCTCAAATGTTTTTGCATAAAATCAAAAAATAGAATTACTGTTTTGTCCTTGTTTTTTTTTGTTATATAGTATTATTAATCTTAATGAAATTGTCTATTTCTGATGATAATAAGAATGTGTGGTTCATGAAGATACTTGCTCTTTTTGTTTGTCCACGGGAAACATCAACTAAAAAAGAATTTATTTTTTTCCAGCCAATTACAGTCACAGCAGGACTCTTCCTTGCAAGAAAATTGTCTCAGACTGTTTTTGTATGAAAGACATCTTCCTGAAGCCAAATAAAATATAAAATACTGTGGAAGTAACAGGATTGTCATTGACATTTAGAATGAAATATACCTATTAATTCTCCTAGTATTTTGAAATTTATTTAGGCTTAGATGAAAAGATACCCTAGGGTAAACATAGTATTTTGTATGTGGTAGGTGTAGGCCAATGGTGTCTAAATACATGGCAAGTGCTGGTTTTTCCGTAACTTTGATCAGAGTGTAGTTATTTTTACTCTATTCATTCAACAGGCAAAGGTTCTGGAGGTGACTCTCTCCGTGTCAGAAGACACAATCTCATTGGATGTAGCATTCATAGGTAAGTGCCTGGCCTGTTCTACAAATTCACAGATTGGTCAAACAACAAAATATTTATAAACAAACCAACCAATAATGAACAAGCTTGCAAGTTGACTGCTGCGCGTCAGTCAGGGTTCTGTGATTCATATTCAACTTTAATATCTAAAAACATTTTATTTGTAGACCAGGGGTATATAACAGTGAACAATGCCTAGAAAATCATTGCATTAGACTTAACAATTGCAATATTGGAGTACAACAAAGCATTATTGAGACTTTTGATAAAATTTTTCCTCGAGTTTTCATCAAATGTAATTTAAGAAATCATAAAACCTGAAGTTTGGAGACTAAATATTCTGCAATGGAGCAAATTCAGACTCTGTGTTTATATTCATTCCCAGCTATTCTAAAATAAAAGAAGGCTGCTGAGGCAATGTAGTTTACTCATATTGTCAGCAAGACCCAAGATTTATTTGCTTTGATCAGGGATCCAGCAAGTCGATTTCCCGTGATATATGCGGCCATTTCTGATAAGGACTAGACTTAATGGCAATTAATGAGTTTAACAGTGTGACAGTGCCAAGAGTTAGATAAGACATGAAGATGGGTTTCTTGATGAAGCTCATCTTTTTTCTTCCTCCAAAGATGGCTTTACCAAGGTGATAGACAGCTCTATTTTGACAAGCTCTGTGACACCATGTTTTTTTTACACGATTTCCATTACCTCTACGCCTGTTCACACATGACATTTTGTGAATTCAGTTATTTTCCATCTGGGGATTTTCAGTGAACGTGTTTCTTTACCCAGTTGAAAAAGGCTTGTGTCTGAAGCGTGTATAGATTTTATTCAACAGTGAAGAAACTATAGTCGTTGTGTCTTTGGATATCAAGTGTGTTTTCCTGAATTAAAGCATAAAATATTTTAAACGTCACACAAATATACTTTCACATGGCCATAGTTTCCAGCTTCACTGGATAAAAAAATTAAAAAATTGTCCTCTTCTTTCATTCTTATATTTTTATGAATTTAAAGCCAGCATAGTCTGTAAACATCAGAAAAATGTTGCCATTTTCATTCAGTTTGTAAACAACTTTCTTTGGGTGAAATTTTACAACAGTTAATAGACACTATAAATTACACTAACTGCAAATTTTGACACTTCAATCACTCGGAGAAGACGGACTTACCAGGATTTAAAAGGTCACATTTTTTAGCCCATTCACGATTTTCTTTGAGTTTTGTTTGGCATCTCCATGGCCTAATATTCATCACAGACTCTGCTTTCAGGTGTAGTGGTTACAGAATACATAGCCATGGGCCATAGTTGTAACAAATATCTGGGGAGCTGTCCAACCAAACCTTCAGAGAATTGAGACACTTCAGCAGAGAATTATCATTTATTTATTTCAGATCCATTAAAGTTCATAATGCCTCTAAAAAATCCGGCCCACGCCATGCCCCAAGATTTAAAGGGCAATTTAGATTGAGTTCAATCAGATTTTTGCCAATTTTGGCTGCAAGATTGCAGCAATCTTCCTTGGTAACAACAAAGTGAAAGGTGATGAACAACTTGATAGGCAGTTCTTTCAATTTGAAGAATCTGAAGTGGCATAACCTTACATGGCCTTTCTGTGCACAACGCATCAACACTGTCTCCCTGAAATGTCTACATTGCTCCATCTCTATTTTATATACTTGTTTTACGTTTGTTTTATTTGCTTAGCTGTAACAACAAGAGCTTCTGCAAATAAAGCATGGTGAACTCATAAAAGAATAAATTAATGGCAACCCTGTAGACTCTTGAACAAATCTGCCAATAAAGACAGTCATAATATTTCTTGTCTGGAAAAATTTTGACGAGTCTCATCACTATAAATATCGTATGGCACACATTTATGTATAGTCGTACAAATTAAAGTCGGTCACGAAATACTTGCTTTGTTAGGGAGTGACTGACAATTAAGTCAGCTAGTCATGTATCAAAGTCTGGTTCCAACACATCATTTATATATATATAATATATATATAATATATATATATATATATATATATAAACACACACACACCTTTTTGGCTATTTTACAGAATGTGCTTTGAGAACCCTTGTCTGTCGTTAGGGCCTGCATAACTTTTTAAAGTGTAAAATAACTGAAATTCACCCAGAGCTGATGTCGCAATGAAAGGGTCATTCAGTGAAGTACATCAAACACGTCAAATCAATATTGACAGTCTGGTGCATACGTATTTTGAATTGATGTTCATGCTGGTACTGGTGGAGTTTCATTCAAGATGTGTGAAAATTTACACCTACCAAATAAACAAAATAATCAAATCTGAATTCTCATGGTGAAATTCTGCCTCTGTTTCTGCCAATGTGTGTGTATAACACTGACATTCTCAACACAGCATGTATCAGACTATTAGGTGTGTCCATGGTTACAGCCTAACATTGGAGACACTTTACTCACAATGTAACACTGTGATCATCAGTGCCTTCCATATCTTCCCATCATGCTTTGCTGACCAAAATGAATGGACTACACTGTGTGGAAGCCAGGTACATCAAGAAGCTCACACCTAAGACGTGACAGCAGTTTTTATGATCATTATGATCACATATCTGTGTATGTACTTTGTGATAGTTCCAGACAAAACATCATTTTGGGAAAACACATAACAGCATACAGTCCATTCCGTGCAAAATATACTGGCTGCATTAAAACCACAAATATAGAATTTAAGTTCTCCTTTGTCTGACAAACTGATCAGCTCCTTTATCTAACAAATTAATCAGCCAGTTAATTACCTCTGTCTAAATTTTTGCAAAGTAATGTATCACGATATTAGAATCTCCAGTACAAGGATAAAGTATAGATGTTGTTTATAGAATTATGTAAAATTATATTGCCATTAATTGTGTGTACATATACATTTCAAACCTCTTGCAGAGGAATTTAGGATCATGGACCATGAAGGGTTGATTTGTGTTTGTTTTCTAAAATGGGTTTTCAAAAGCAATTTACATATCAAGGTTTGTGTTCTTTCTTAAAATACTCTAACACTTCTTGATATTCTTTCTCTGTCAAAAGTTTCTTCTACTTTGCAAATGATATTCTTTGTTGTCAAATGAAATTTTTGAAATGCATTAACTGGAGACTTTAGAAACGAAAGTTGGCAGTTTTGAGAGTGATCAAAGAAACACGGCTAATTGACAATGATCCAAAAGATCTAGTAAGCCTTGAATTAAATTGCACATCTTGATTGATTATCACATTCTCTGAGAAATTTTAGTGGCATATTGTTAAACAGGAAGGCATTTTGGACACTGAGCTTGAGTGATCATGCACAGTGTTTTGGTTTTAGTCTGTGGATGCATGGGTTTAAGGCCCATTGAAAAAAAGCTAAATGTGTGCACCAGGGCATTGCAAGAAGGGGGGCCCGTGTGACATTTGCTCTGTGTTGGAGCAGTGCTCTGTGGAGCACTGAACTCCTGCTTCCCTCTCTTTGTACAATTATATGGTGATCACTTATGTTCCCCAACAAAGGGCTTGTCCGACCAACCCATCCGTCTTGTTCTGCCAAGAGCTTTGATGGCTTTCACTCATTCTGACAGGGTTGCTTTCAATGAGAAGCAAAAGGTTATGTTTGCTACATGCAAACACTCATGCCCTCATTTATGCCTGAGTCTTTAAAAACTTCTCAGACATTCGTTACTTCAAATCCAGGCACTCAGAATATACCAGCATATATTGCCTCGTCGGGACTTCTGGTTAAAAATGTTCTAACATGTGGAAACCTAGATTTTGGGCATTCAAAACTCTGAATCAAGTTCCTAATGAAAGACTAACAATTTTAGTAGTTTTGGCTACAACTTTTATAACTTTTATACTGATAGTTGTAATATTCAGAATGTCACATAGCATATAAAATCAATCAGCATGTATTATGTTAATTTTGACACATTGTACAATCAACATCTCTAAATGCCAATGTCAATATGTTTCACTATCTAAAACGTCACTGCTCACTTCTGTTAAGTTGATCCATTTTGATGTTGGGTAAAATTTGAAGAAGAAGTTGCCAAAGGAAAACTTTTCTTTGGAAGTCTCTATGATGGTAATTTTTTATTCAAGTGTTAGTTTTTTCCCTCCTGCTTTGATATGATATTTTTCATGATATTTTGGTCAGTACAACGTTTTTTTGACAATCTTTAGCAACTCCCCTACATTCCCTTCATCAATAATCATTTAGTTTGTTTGAAAGGATTCCTGATTACATGGATGTCTTTATCATAAAATATTAATAATGATATGACTATATATCGCAGGAATTGTCAATTGCTGTGTAGCAAAGAGAATATGGAGTTGAAAAATTCATTTTGTTTATTCAGTTCAGCTCAAAGTTTTAATATGCACAATATCCAGCAAAAAAAGGCTGAGAAAACTTTGTAATATTTCGGTGTTGCTGTTCCTATTTGCCCCAAGGTCATTAAACTTTTACAGCCATTTTGTATCTTAACAAAGTTTGAAGTCAAACATTGCAAAAGAACGTTTGAACAGTTTGAAATTCTGGAGAGTTCACAGGATAAACTGATAACGTCGTATGACATACATAGTTTGCCTGCTCAGTATCTATCTACAGATGTACTAATAAAAACCACGTAAAACATACCTAATCAGTTCAAGTGCTATCACAACATCTTTGATCAGATAATCAACTAGTTCCTACAGCATCGTTGTTATATGATGAAAAAATAATCAATATTGTACAGGATAATTTTTAAAATGTTATCACATTGTGTTTTATCAAAATAACAACTATATGTTGAGTAAAAAATGTGAATTTAAAGTTATTATAGAATTTGTTTTATTTAGCATGGTGATTCAATATCATTTAGATTGGTGGCCCAACTTTCAGTAAATGTACTTGAACCAGTTGGTATGTCTGTGAATTCTTGTTCAACAACTTTGGCCTCTAGCCTTCACGTCTTCTTCTGGTAACTTGTTCACGGTTTTTTGTTTTTCCCTTGTTTTGAATCATTCTTTGATTGAATTTTGTATATTTGGTAGCAGGTCCTTCTTGACTTGATAAATATCAAACAAGGTGCCCACTATAGTCCACCTGTGGCACAGTGTCTGTGACTTTCACAAAGATGTTCTAATCAAACTTGTTTAATGTCTTCCAGGGTTATGTTTATCAATTACTACTGTACATCTTGACATTGCTTTGCCTTTTGATGTCATTAGGGATGACTATGCAGATGATGACTTGAAATATGAGTAAAACACTGCAAAAGTTTACATGGGCAAGACAGAGTTTAACTAAATTTTGCAAAACCATGCATGTACCACACATGATGAACTTGGTACTTTACATATCGGTACTGAAATTGAAATGGGGGAAGCTATCTCTAAAATGAACATACAAGTTAATGTCACATATTGAATATATGATCATATAATTAATGAGCCATCATGACCACATGTTGATAACAGGTAGAACTGCATCAGTGCTAGCCTGCTGCTCAAGTAGATCTACCATAACACATGTCTAGAGTCATTCAACTGCTGATATAGAGTTTCAAATCATATTCAATTAAGTTTATTTTCTGGTACATTGAGGACCATGCATGTTTGTTCCATAAAATGTCACATTAATCATTTTTTTTACAACTTTGCTATTCATGAGTGCATTTCCTAATGTGGAAGCCATTTCATCAAATGAAAAGCCACAGGTCATGTACTTTCTCTTTGTATATTGCAGCAGTCATTTCTGATATATCAAACAGCAAATTCTGATCACTGGTTCACTTTGTTTTGATGGTCAACAGGCTTCAGTATTCAATATTTTCATTTTTTTTGCACCATCAAAGTCTGTACATTTGAAATTTCTATGACAAAGACGGACACCTACAGACAGCTTTGGACAGAATAGGCTCACATCATGTGTTTACAGCAAACAGATTAATGAGAAAATCATTTGCTATAAATGAGAAATTGCTGGCAAGAATCTTACAGATATTGTATTGGTTCTTTTGCTATTAAAATTGCCTTTTTTGTACATAACTATTATACCTTATTTGTTGTGTTCTTCACCTATGTGAACTTTTACCAGTCCTGCCCATCTGAAGATCCAAAGGGATTTGAAATCTTTTGTATCGAAAATCACATCACAAATGTATACAAAGATTTGCATAAAGTACATGTGAACTAGAATCCTGATTTATTTTACTACATTTCATTCAATACCTTTCAATTCACCATCAATATATAAAAATATCCCTTTGGCTAAGCTTTAAGAGTGTGTAGTTTATTGGTTATTAATGTTCAGTGATTTATTTTTGTAGTTAGCATTTTTGTTTTTCCTCAGGTCACTTCCTTTAAGTGGTTTTATTACATTTTTATCCATTTACAAGAAGACACAATGTTGTAGTCTTCTTTTATATGAGTCCATCTTTCTCGAAGAATACTTTGATTTATTACTTTTTCAAAGTGGGGGGAGAATTCAGATGTCACCAATGAAAGCTTTTGTATTGAATGGCATAGTAGCGTAAAATTTATGAATATTTGGAGTCCAGAAATCCACCATAAAAAATTAGATAAACTGAGTTGCACACTAAGTTTCAAATAAATGTCTCATGATCATTTTGGATATGACAATTTCCCTCTTTACACTTTAAAATTGAAGCATTAGAGAAAAAGAGGTTTTGTAAAACTTCAGTCAACTTTTATTTCACATTATATTAATTGATAAGATTAATGAGTTTATCCTGATTGAGAAATTGACATCTAAAAATGAATTGTAATGTAGAATAAAATTGATCAGACAAATCATTTCTTCAATAAAGAATTGTTGTGAACCTGTTTCTGAAAATGTAGAGAAATTATTTGAAATGTAGTGGCCATTAACTTTCATGGTTCTGATGGTACTTCTGGACCAGTTGCAGGTAGGGTCACACCAAGGAAGAATTACAGGGACAAACTTCTCAAATAATCTGAGTTTCTGTTTTAAATCATTCTAAAACTGACTAAAGGTTCAAAGATTTCCACAATACTTATATCTTTGCAAGAGTGTTAAGCCAATTCAAAAAACAAATCTGTACATAAAACAATTTATCAATAGTCACATGATACAGTTTGAGAAAGTTCAGAAAAGTCTAAAAGTCTAGGTTGGCAAGATTGTATATTTTGCAGTGATAGTATTTCAAAATTATTAATAGTATCCACATTCAACATCATAATTCTTTGTTCAGTTGTAATTAGGGTATCAATAATATGTCTGAAAAGACACTAGACCACCCAGTACAGTTTAAGATTTTATGATCATAGACTGACTTGAAAAAATAAATCTAGCTTTTTGGAAAATCATAAAGCATTCATAGCAATCTGATCACAGTTTATTTCCTGTCACACTGCATAATGTTATATTTAACTCTATCATTGGTAAACTGTATGCAACCTACCATAAACTTTTGTCTCTGTTTTGTGTCTTTATTGACAGCGGGTTTGGACAGGATGTTAATCCATATGACTCTCTCCAATACTAGTGATCACATCTGTTCTGTATTTATACACAAACAATGGCTTCAGAAACAAAGAAAAAGCCTAAAATTTATGGAAAAGCCAAATAGAAAGCATATCCCTATAATCCAGATGTTTTCTACAGTGACATGTTTTAGTTGGTAATGTTAATGTCAGAGGTAAATCTGTAGACATGCAACTGTCATATTTTGAAACTGCATGCCTGATAAGAGATACAATTGCAGTAGTTGAATCTGATTGATATGAAATCTGTCCAATTATGTCAAATTGAGAAACTCCAAAGAAATGACAGTGATATGATTATAGGTTGGTCTAGTAATGACTCGTCAGAATGGTTACCCCAGGATAATACTGCATCATTTAATTTTACAGCGGTGTATGAACGATTAGATGGTACAGGAATGTGGACATAAAGGTCATCACACAGCCTTCAATGCACTTTTTCAGCACCACTCTGAAGCACAGCTTGGACGGTGCAGCATTGTGTCATATTGTGATCTTCAGAAATGTTATTTTCACGTCATCACTCTTCAAGTAGCAGAGCAAGAATAGATGTATTGAAAAAACACAGTCAGGTGAGATTGCGTCTTCTGGAAAAGGGGGTCAGATATTGGAATAGAATTTTTAATATGCAGGCAAATTACTTCAAAGCAATAAAAATAGAGAATAAAAAATACGTGCTGTCTGAATAGATTTCAAGACAGCACCACTGATTTAGATTTATCGTTTGTGAATTTCCTACAGGTAAATTTTTATTTTATTTTATTCAGTTTACTTGAAATAAATTATTTCCATCACCAGATTTTCAATGTAGAAGGAGAAATTGACAAACCAAGTTTTCAATAG
Source organism: Ptychodera flava (assembly GCF_041260155.1). NCBI lineage: Eukaryota > Metazoa > Hemichordata > Enteropneusta > Ptychoderidae > Ptychodera > Ptychodera flava. The sequence goes on along the minus strand of NC_091941.1, from coordinate 32,216,992 downwards.
ACAGGACCAACACTCTTCCATGATATTTCCCCGGGCATTAGGGCTCTTCACCGTGCACATCTTTTTTCAGTATATTCATTCAGATTCTATTATTCAAATAAGGAAAACTGGTTGTTCAAATTAATCCATTTTCAGATATTTCTCTCTCTTAATCTTTCATATTTTGTGTTGTCCATGTTTCATGCAAAATCACAGCATTGTGGATGGCTTGTAGTTTTTTGTCAGCTATCTTCATCTGATTTGCGTAAGTCATATTCCATACGTAAGAATGACTATTATTACTTTTTGCTGGAGCTTTATGGAAATACTGAAGGACAGAATGATCAGAAATGTTCTGATGTGATCTGGACAAAATGAAAAATATGGACATTTCCTGTGTCCTGCAACATATACACGATATATGACTCTAAAAGTAAGGTTCTGGTAGGTTTGTCGATTGGAAACCTTTTTTAGTCACCAGAATAAAACAAAAATTTTTAAAGTCGCTTTTTTTAAATGCTAAGATTTTTCAGGGTCAGTGGTACAAAAAAGTTTAGTTGGATTATTGAAAATGTGCAAATATATATACTTCTTGGTTTGTGATTCAGTCTCTGTAGAACCTACAATTTTATTATATAAAATTCTTTCTTTTTAAATAGTTAGGGACTTGGTTAAGAATGATATTAACAACTACAATATTAGGAAACCTTAATCATCTGAATTCTTTTGGGTGTACTGTACAACTGGAAAATCAGGCTTTTGTGTGGGCTACCTGTTACAAGGCGAATTGCTAATAAAGTCAAAGGTGCAATAGGTGTTTCCTTGCCTAAATCTTCTGTGACATATGAACTCAGGGAAGCCACATGGGGTTTGACCGTAAAATAAGTCGGCACAAATGTCCTGTGGATGCATGGATAGAAATGGCCCACGTCTGAACTCCACTGATAGACATTACGGACCTAAAGCCGCGTGATATACGATACATCCATCTGTGACAATGAAACTATGCTTCAAAGGTACAATTTGTAAGATCGCTTTATCCCTAATCTACTTGAGTCTTTACCTAAGGTTACTGCCTGATGTCGTAAAATTACATTCAAGAATTGGGAAGTATATATCACTGTTGGACACAACCAGATGAACTAACTAAAGAACAGCCAACAAAGCAATAAAACCAAACCAAACCGAACGAACGTAAAATGCAGAATGAAAACATCAGAAGAATAGATCCAGTTAGGCAATCAATCACCAATGTAGATTGCGTGACTTGTTCATTGATGCAGCCATACTTTTTGTTTACGTATCGGATATATCATACCTCTTTGGCCTAACACCTGTTTCATGGATATACATTGACTGTTTACCATCTGCGACAAGAGTCCTAGACACATGTGGGACAAGCAAAGGTGATGACTTTTTGAAATCAAAGAAAGGGCAGAAAGAGTTTTATCTGCATATGACATCAAAAGCTCCTGGAGCATTAGGTTTCCTGTGCATTTCTCTAATTCTTCTCTGTTGTTTATTATTGTCACTGAAAAACTTGCACCAAATGTGTGTGTGATAGTGATTACAGATGGAACAATTACATATGTGAACAATTTCATCTTTAGTTAATTTACAGAATCTTCAACTACATCTTCAAATACACTCTGTTGTAGATATTTTAGATAGCTCTCCATGTGATGTCACCATTCATCACAGTACTATATAAGTTGATAGCATTCAAGGTGCTGAAAACATTATTGTTTGTCATAAAATTAAATTATTCTTTATCACAGGACTAAATTTTGTTAAACAATGAGCATTTGCACCATCATTGTTTGTCATAAAATTATTTTTTTCTTTATCATAGGATTAATTTTTATAAGCATTTGCAATGTGTCTGGTTGTACTGGTATAAAGAGAATACCTGCATACAACAAGTGCACACACAGGCTATATTCATCAAATCCATCAAATAACTTTTCACTGCAATGACATCCATTGGGCAACATCAACATTCTGAAGACGAAAATGAAGTTTTTGGTCTCCCACTTTATCCTACATGGGTAATGCTACCAAATCAAGCCCTGAACAATTTATGAACTATATCTGATACAACTGTCTTGTTGCATGAGGCTTTGATCCTTGAAGCTTTTATCATGCACTGCTACATTTGCATACTCTTGTCTGTAAAGACAGTTATCAAATACCAATGTAAAAGATATATCTTGAGACATCATCACATTCTTCATCTTTCATACAACTTCAATAATGCAGCTTCATTCTGTGAATGGCAACAATCCCACAAGAGAATTTCTCTCTGATATCAAGAGTACAGTAAGAATAGTAGGATTACATGGACAATGAGACACTACATAATATCATCTGTCAATACTCACGATCACTTTACCAAGATCTCAAATCTGTATAATTTACTTAACCATTATAAAATATTTCTCATGTAATTTTAATACATCAGATCCATTATTATTCTTTTTACCTTTTTTACAACAAAAATCTCATTTTACCCTCAACTGTTGTAGCAATACAGACTTTGAACTCTATTTCAAGAGCATAAGAACTTCCAATTACAGGCATTAAGAACATAAATTGCACACCCTTATAAGACGAATGATAATTATTTCCCAAATTATATCATCCAAAAGTACTTTCCCATCCTGCAACTTCATTGCTTAGATAAAGTTGGTTGTTATGGCAGCACGCAATTCAATTTTGATTGAGTGACAGTGTATACCCAGAAGACATTTACAGAAGGGATATAACTTTGTATTCAAAGTCAATCACATCTATACTACTGACATGAATCCATTTTCTATAGTAACTTATTCATTTGTAGTTTCAGTCACAACATGAAATAATTTATTGGGATATCAATAATTTATACTGGGATATGCTTACTAAACAGAAATTATCAATGTGATTTTACTCTCATTCAATGCTCAAGGGGTGATGACTATTCTGCTGTAAGAGTTGTTGTAATCTGATAATCAGTTTGTCCTCAAGCCAGATTTGAAATGACTTTCATCCCTTAGTTGAGATTGTAGAATTCTTAGCGGCCTGAGAAATATTTCATGATATTCCCCTTAACATTTATAATGGTCTTGAAACACTACCAATATTGACAGATTAATTGATATTTTTGAATAAAATCACATGTGAATTTTTTTTTCATAAGGCTTTGATGGTGATTTTGGGATAGATGGAGCTCCCATGACTAAGTATAAAGAGTTGGATGAGAAGTATACAAAAAATAATACCTTCCTCTGCAACAATTGTACGTTTACTATATTCAAACAGATACACATTTCAATTTGCAGACACATGCAATTGGAGGTATGTTATAACACTGCTAATTATAAATCGTGAAATACATGCAAAACTATTGCACGGAAACAAATACATGCTTTAGCTGATCATCTTACTTAACACCGCTCCTGTTTGGTTTTGCGAAATTTCACAGTGGTTTTATTAAAAAGGAACTCAAACAGTGATAGCTGATTTGAAGGGTCTGTTACCATACACAGCATTATGTATGCAACGTCACCTGTTTTCAACACAAATTTAGATTATTAAATCTGTATCAGTATTTAATACATTTAAATTTTGCTGTCGGTCAGTCTTTCACATGTAATTTTATGGTTTCAATCCACCACATATTGCTGGTATTAAACTGTGAGATCCATTTGTGCCATTCTGTGGGCAAGAATTTCATAGGTGTCGTTGAAAAATATAGAACAAAAGTTTATTACCATGATGACATTTGGAATCAGACCTGTTAGCATAATCAGTGCCAAAGAACTCAATTTGTAGTCATAATTGCATCATAGGGCATGTTGTACTCTGAACCAAGCACAACTGGTAGACTACTGTAACAAAATGTATATGGGAAATTTGATAGTGTTTGATACTAAATGGATGAAATGACAAGCTTTGCTCGCTTGTAGACACTGGAAAGATCATATTTTGTGACCAGAGTATGTGATATTAAATGCCGTAGGTTACTATTAATGCGTAGCACTTAGGGCATGTGGCATGAACTGATTGCGATGTTGTATGTTCAAGCACGTTTGTCCCAGACATAACTCAATTTCAAGCCTTACTAACTAAAGTTATTGAGCTAACACCTGTTTACCTTGCTTTGCTAACTCATTCAAAATGACCAACAGTATATTTTGGTGTTTTATAAATCAGTTTATTACCAATTTTCTCAGCTTTTGTTCAAGATGATGGTTCTGCTTTGTATATAATTTCTATCACAAATAAGGTCAGTCTACAGAATCCAACCCAATGATTTTTGATGAAGTCAGGACCGTTATTATTAAAATGCAGTTACTGGATTGCAATGTTGCAAACAAAACAAATTCAGTGACATTGTCATCTGTGCAAGACTGGCGTTGGTCCCTCGTTATTGTTGATTGGGCCTGGTCTTGTCACAAATACAGATTCCTAGAGAGTGTTTAGAATGATGGCATTTCTAAGAAATGTCCAAGATGATATCAGCTCAAAGAAGAACACTGGAATTATTTGATATACCCGTCCTTTTATCAACTCTAGGTTTTCTTTGTATAATTCAGGATCAGGATTGGTTCAAATTTTTTACCTTTGAAATAACTCATAGTAGGGATATTCTTTCACTTCATACATTCAATTATTACTCGGTAAAACTCCCAGAGGAAATTGTAAACATGCACTGATTTACTCTTATCCTTTGGCAAGAAGGATTTCATATTGGAAACATCTGCAAACTACATTAATTATCTAACTAGTCCAGTGATATATATATTTTTTTTGAAAAATTACATGTTTTATGCATCACAGGAAGTTGAAATTTAGAGTGACAGTAACTGCCTCTTGGAAAACAAAATTGCAACAGTTTCTGAAATCAACTAAAATTCTTTGTATTTTTTAAATTGATTCTCATTCTTTAGCTACATGTAGCTCTTATTTTCCTGATAAATTTCCACTCAAGATACGTGACAAAATAATCCATCGTATGGTCATAACCAAGCCAGACTTGATGCAGGGACTATTAGGTACAGTTGACCTATAAATCAACACCTACCTACAGTTTATTAGCTCTGCAAATTTAAAGGTGTCTGGGCAAACAGGGAAATGGTGACCTTAGGTTTCCAGTTAACTGGATCACTCAGTAAATGTAAACGCCGTACATTAACCCTTTAAAACCCAAAGTTTGTCGCAGACCTGTCTTTTACAATGCCATGCTTGGATGTATAGACATAAACCCTTTGAGTGCCAAGTCAATTTTTGTAGCCTTTATAGAATGTAATACCAACAACTTTTTATTTTCAATTCTAGACAATTTTTTCCAGATTTTTCCCAAATTTTTGATCAAAAATTGTAGCCAATGAAAAGTTATATCCATTTTGTCCAAACTATCAAAAAAATTACAGAAAAATTCTTAAAAATTGGTAAATTGTTACACTGTCCCTCAAAGATTGAAAAATCCCATTTTTTTAAAACATTTTTCTTATCCACTTTCATGTATTGATTTTTTACTCTCTATGACTTGAATGAAACGTTAAAGAAAAGTTGTAACCTTAAAATTCTTAATTTTGGTTCATTATCATGATTCTAAATTTCACATCTTTCCCAACCCATGTGTCAAAATCTTTACATTTGTTTGAACTATGAAGTTAAGATAAAAATTACTACGGTTTTTATATGCACCTGCATCTCAAAGACATAGTTTTCTTCAAAAAGCAGCATATGTACCAGGAGATAGTTTTGGAAAGAAAAGACAAACAGTGTAATCATCAGATGCAAGAATCAGTTTAAATGATTTTTTTGGTTTTTAAAACATCAAATCTAGACATTTTCTAAACATTGCACGTGAGTTGTTAGCTTTCAATTGTGTGTTCCACTTCCATGGACATATTATAACATCATAATTTGTGGCTGTAAAGTATACCGGGTTTGACGATGACATATCTCACCTCAATCTATATTTATTTTGATAGTCCTCATTTGAATGTTTATTGATGCAAAACTGAATTAACATCTCAGCTTGTTACAGTTGAGCTCCCACTTGACAGTCATATCCAGAAAATATGGAATTATTAGAGTTGAAGCTAAGCAACTGGAAAGTGTACAAAAATCCAAGCATTTTCTCGGATTCAGGCATCAAGTAAACAGTAAATTATAACATGATAACACAGTTAGAAGTTATACTGGAAGCAGGCTCCATTCTATAAACAAATGATCAAAGGTTCCAAATATTTACAACAAATAAGCAAGTAAGATTGTCCAAAGAAAAATAAACTTATAAACATTGACTATTTCGCACATTGAATATTCATCCATAATCATATTTTGTCTTACTCTTTGACAAGACACAGAAGACAATTTGGCTGTATATAAATTCCAAGAAAAGCCGAACTTTTATATTTTTTTTTCTTGTTTTTGTAGACACGAAGTTACAATTTTAGGTATCAAGCATAGATGTGTTTGGCATGCGTTTGCTCATCACAATAAGAGTATGAACAAATCAGAACTGTTGCTGATATCTCTTTGATATTCTGTACACTGTGTATGTGGACTGGCAGATACCAGAACAGCTGCATCACTCCTAGTAACAAACAATCGACACATTTCACAGGAAAATTTAATTATGAAGAAAAAGACATCACAGGAAAGTTAATACACACCAAGCATTAATGATAGCTTGCCAGTCTGTCTGACCAATTCTAATATAAATAGTGCCTTAAAAATGGACTAGTTACTTTCACTATAAAAAATTGAATATTAAATTTATTTCTGGACATTACAGTTCTTCAATATCTACTGTACAAAATACTTCAATTATACGTACATTGATACTTCAACCAATGAAAATTTTGAATAATGCTGTAAGAAATATGATTGAATTCACTAATTCAAAATTTATAATATCAGATATCTCCATTGTGCATTATTATGGTGATGTCTGGTCATTTTAAACATAAAGAGATGGTTTGTCTGTCAAGTTCAATTTTCTACTTTAGAGATTAATTCTGAGAAAAAGGAACAAAAAAATAACTACACATACACTGAATTCTGTGGATTTCTACATAACATGACTGTACAATTTCAGTCAATGCTGTTTACACTGTTAATGCTGATACATTGATAGTTTCTCATTAAATTTAATAGTGTTTTGATGATTAATTGACAAAACATGTTCTGCAATCCCTAGTAATACTGAATTCATGTACATGTTGTCATTGCTGTGTTTACCAGAGGTATATGTAGTCAGTCAGTGGTACATTTTTTTGGCGCTGATCGCTTGACATGTTTGCTATGTATCATGTGGATGATTACTAATTTGCATAACAATAGTCACACATGATCACATGCGTGATATGTTGTCAAGCACAGTAGGAGTGACTAGTACAGTCATGCTAGATAGTAATGCCGAATCCATAAAATGATACACTGGTGCTGTTTGCTTGATTTAGCATAGTTCTTAAAAATATTACGAAGTCAAACTGCCTGAAGCCATTTTCAAAATTTGCGTCCTCTAAGTCAGGATTGTGAACTGTCAAACAGTAAATGCAATCCATCAGAAGGGACATTGTGGCGGATCATAAAAATTAAGTTCTACATTTGGGAAATTGGATCTGCCTATATAGCTGAATCCCACCTCATTGTGAACTTTTTGTTTCCATGGCGACATCTACCATGAGACATAACAGTATGAATGCGAGGAAATTCTCCAAGAGCTGTAAATTATGATATGGCCGTGAAGATCCGAGACAAGAATGACATGTAATTGGCAGCTTGCATTTACAACCAAATTCTGACTTTTAATATAGCTCAGGCATTCTTACGCTGTTACAATAGCAACAGATTTCGATCTAATGGGTAAAAAAATCCCTGTTTGCATAATTCTTTGCGCAGGATTTACTTGCATTTTGAAGTGGGAAATCTTGAGGCTTTTGTGGAGTTTTAATGCGTGGATTTATTTGCACTGTGTGAGTTTAGCATTAAATCCCATTAGCAGAGAGGGTGCTTTAGAATTTGTTCAAGTTTTGGAAGGAACAAAAACCTAACATTCTTATTTATAAGCCTACTACAGGAGATTGCATTTTTTTGGCTCTTTACCATGCTTTGTATCAATGTTGCTAACAGCAACCACGCAGGCACTGCTCAGATTTCTTTATAATCTGAATACAACGACGGTGTAAATGTACGAAATAATCTACTCCCCTTACAGGTCAACATTTGTGATAAAATTCCACTTTCAAGTTTGTTCTCAGAGCAGTTTCCTACAAGGTAAAATTAAAATGTCACCTAAAGTCTGCATTCCAGTTACAATAATTAAAGTTGTTTGTGGAATTTCTTTGCTTTGATACTCATGCATACATTCCATTTTCAACCAGACATTTATAGGAAGCTAGGAGAACAGCATCCGTCATGGCAGGTGCAATCTTTACTTATAGAACTTATTAATATAAAATCATAACGGCATCAAAAACTATCACAATTTATAGGGATTCGCTGTAGCTGCGACAGAGGGAGGGGCAATAATTACAAATTCCAATTCATGCATGGAATATCCCTGTCAACCTTTGTAACCCTCTGGAAAAAATCCTACTTAGTTCAAATGGTGAACCTGGAGCAACAAAACTACAACTAAAGGAAGCTGGAAAAAGACTTGAGAAAAAAATACAGGTCTAGCCGCGCCCTTTACCCAAAGAATTGTTCCTGTATAAGTTATACAAATTAGTCATTTCTTGGGTGTCAATTTCTTTATTAATATAGATGTTCATGTATGCTTTCAGGTAATAGTAGACTTTGCATTTTTTCTCACAAAAATATTAAAGCTGATGAGATGCTGTCAACCATTATACAGATATTTCTTCATATTTCCCTCATCTTCCGATTCCTTTTTTTCTATTTATGATTCAAATGCAGCCAAATAACGCAATAATTAACATGTTTGATTGTACATGAGTAAATCCCTTTTAGGTGGAATTTATTGTCATACTGTTCATACCTATGGCAGTTTAGTGCCCTGAGGGAGTGAGGATTGAATCATGATTGCCAATACAGCTACTGGGACCCGTATTACAGAGATTTCCTTGAACAAGCTAGCAGGTATAAATAGAAAGCCCACACTGATCTTGAGGCTGGAGAGAATACTTTTTTGTTGGCTTGGGGAGTTAAAGCTTGCACGCTAGTTTTTCTGTGATGAATTGCGTGCCGATACAATGTCTGTTGTAGTGTGTGACCTGAAGATAACCTAACATGTTTATCAGGCTGTCATAAATGTCCTTCAGTTTTCTCTGCCCAATGTGTTAATCACTATACATACTGTGTTTGTTTATATATGCTACAACCCTTTATCCTACAGGGTGCTTCAGGATATATAAGATAAGCATCCTCACAGTTGATTGGCAAATGAAATTATCAGTTTAATTTTTATGACGCGTAAGAGAAACGCTTGCAACAGAAGAAGTATTGTAGGTCATCATAAGAGTTCGTATACTCTCCATTGTTTTTGTTGTGTGAGAGTTTGGAAACTTGTATTATACAGACTAGAATTTAGGAAAAGATTACATCATCAGGGTTGACCATAGGTGTTGTATTGGTGCTTTGTAGATATGGAAAATATGTCAGGCTTGATGATGTAGTAGTTAATTGAAGTGAAAGAAGAACAGAAATCCACGTGAATGCTTTCCAATTTACTGTAGCTGGAAGTGCTAAAGTTACGTCCACTCAGTTTTGAGCAAAATCACAGTCACACGGAAATGCACACCGTGAAAACTTTTTCATGATCCGGGCAGTGTTTTTTCTGATATATTCTTTTCATAGTGGAATTGTTTTAGATTAGATTTCTTGACTTGTCTGATGTGCAGGTTAATTAATTCTAGTTAGCTTTGTCTTCAAACAAACAAACAAACAAACAAACAAACAAAAGAAAATGGCTTCTGTGGAATGATAGAAGAGCTGAGAAGTTCATTGTTGCTGGGTGAGCGGGCTTTGGCAATATTCATAGGGGATATTAGTTAATTATGTCTTAAAATATTGGGTCATATTTTGCCACGGCTGTTTGAGCTCATAAACTGTTGACTCCTATTTTTCTCTACAAATATGAACTTTGCAACAAAGAACAATGGAAATTTGCAAGTGAAAGAATACTATATTGTTGCAATCAGACCTAACTACAGTTCTGACCTCAACAACACATCATGAAAACAATCAGAGAAAGTGATCAGAATTTCTGATTCACAACATGTAACCGCACTTTGCCTTGATCCTGTCAACCCAATAAATGAAATCATTTACCATTTTTTCCTCTCGTGCCACAAAGACGATAACAAAATTTTGATGGAAGAATGCATTCAAGGAAACACATTAAAAAGCCCTTAATTGTGGGACAGTTTTCCCAAGGGGTACTGATCACCTGTCTGATATCTTCTCCTTGGAGAAATCATAATTTCTTAAGCCACTTTATGTGTCTGCTTCCTTCATTCAATGATCCATTTGTCCTTGACTGCAGTCGTCTTCAACTATATTAATAAAATTTCGCTATGGTGAATAAATTCCAAATAAATGGGCACTTCAAATGGTGCCTGAGATACGAATTATCAGTTTTAGTGAAATTGTCAAGTGACCAATACTCACATTTGCACTTTTTCACTACCATCACACTTGGTTTAAATTGCCACCATAGCTTGGGCCCACTGTCAATAAGACAAAGCTTCTTTCAAATGGGTGACTGACCAGCGGCATCCATTATCTGCAACTTTTTGCCACGTATGCAGAACTGTTTCTCACAAACCACTGATTCAATTGCTTTGATTTTTGATACATGTATTCACTTGATAATAACAAGATTTGATCAAAATAGCATAAAAACTGCTGTAAATTTGTTCTCTTTTCTTGAAAAGTATTCTTTCCTCAAATCAGTTGTCTAATTGCTTTGAAAAAATGGATTTGCAGGTTTCAAGGGATTACCTTACATTTGGTTAAATAATGATGAAATTTGCATATTTTGTATTTTTTAAGGATCTAAGATGAGTGTGCTGACAAGGAAGAAGTGTGTCATTAAAATCCTAAACTGGTTCAGGACATAATTTTTGTATATTTGCAACTTTAACATTGGCCCTGAGAAACTCACACATAACACCTGGTTCACATTGAACAATTTCAATTCTTTTACTTTAATTTAGATATCAGGGAAAGACTTAAGCAGCTATAATTCCAACATGTCTATGGTTTTTAAGTAGAATCTCAAGAGGGATGCATCTCAAACATGCACAGATTTCATCAGCTTACAACCAACAATTTGACTGAGCTGCGTGCACCCTTTCAAAAAAGCTATCATTAAAACCTGTGCAATGAAAATAGTATAATCACAGAGGCTTTTGGATTTTTGTTTTATAAAACAGAGAAAACAAACCCACCTAAAAGTGTTACCAATCTACTACACCTTGCACTGGACACGGGCAATCCAAACCTGCATGATACAGTGATTATTGGATCTCACAGCAATTAAGTGACATTCAATGAGAGCAATGCCAGTCTATTTTAGTTGTCAGTGACACACATGCAGGTATGAGTGACAAAACTGGACAAAAATTTATTTATCTAAGATCTAACAATTTGTTGGTCCCTTTTTCATCACTACATCAGTTTCCATGGCAATCACCATCAAACCTTACCCAAAACACTCAATTTCTCAATCTCCAAGTACAAAGAAACCACAACACTGATGAGAATGCTGCGGGACAAGAAAAGTGACGTATGTTACAACTTTGATTTGATGGACTTATATTCTTAAAGTAGGGTTTTTCAATATTTCAACACAAACAGTGAAGAGCCTGAAAACTTATTTAAAGTCATACATTTCATTTAATTACTTATAGTTTAAAGTGGAGTTTTTCAATATTTTAACATAAACAATAAAGCTCTATGTAGTGATGGTTTCCTAATTGATATTTCTGTCCTACAAGGAGTGGTAGTTTTTTTACATACATGCTGGAGAACACCTGGTCAGAGCAAGTGGTAAATGATGTACTCATGGCAAGAGATCAGTCAGTGCAACTCAAACCTATACAGATAACAAGCAGAAAGCTTCTAACTGGATGATAGGAGAGAGGAAGAGAAAAAGAACCATTGTGGATGAATTATCTCTGGATGAACTCTTTTCTGTTTTTCTCTTACCACGAAACATCAAAGGTCTGTTCTCATGACAACGGTGTGTACATGCATGTTTAATTTTATCTTTCATTTACTTGTCCAAGATTAAAAATCACTTTTCAGAGGTGATTGAATCTCATTCTTGTAAATGAAGGCAGTTATCAATGTTTTCGGAAATTGACTTCAAACATACGTTACATATTTGTCAAAACACCCATCTCCCCACTCCCACTCTACTGCCATGCACACTGATAGTTACGGCGTGAAATTCAGTCAAACAGTGTATCGCAGGTAAAGGGCAGGTATTTCATTATGCGTGAATTTCCCAGTTATCAGATTGGACATATTATCTTCCTGACTTGAAATCCGGAGACCCCTGTAATCGATACTGTGTATTCATTGTACAGCGGGGTGATAAAAACAAGCCTTCTAAATATGGCACTTTCATGAATACAAGAAACGATTACAAATCCCTGATTAACTCTTCATTTGACACAAGCACCAGAGTGATCGCTGAGGTGTAATTTTTCACGACAAATTTGACAGGATAATATTACTGTAGTTGCTATCCAGTCACGTCTATCCCAATGACCCCATTCTCTTGAAATCACGCAGACAGTGTTTGGGGACTGCTGTATTTCCTAGTGTTTTGAAACTGGCAAATATAAAATATTAGCAATTTTAGTTCATGCCTAATGGTCCATTTCCATCAGCAATAATCGCTAATTGACTTTGTCAAGTAATTCTTGTTTACTATCCAAAGCCATTTAAAAAAATGATAATTAAACCTTCCTGTAGAAAAGTCATGGCAGTATAATTTGACATGTTCTTTTGTTTCTACATGTTTTTGCAATGAATTCAAGAAACTCAAAAAACACCTTATTCAGTTTCTATCAACTTACAGTCACTGAAGTTTACACCTGAATTGCTTTGGTGTGAAAATTCTGCAATGGAATTATAGCAGCTGAAACTTGTCAGAGTCTAAGTTTGTTTGAAATCATTAATAATACCACCATATATATTGACTGAATCAATCATTGATGAATTTTTGGTTTGAAATTTAAAATAGACAGCCAGCTGTAACTGTATGTATTAAACTGCAAACAAAAAACAAACGAAACTATGAATCCCACAAATACCTCATATTTGATAATGCTATTTCAGTTATTATTATTTTGGAATTCTTGATAGGCAGCCAGCTAGCATTACAAGCTGCTTTACGCAATGATATGCAACACGGAAAGATATATATTACATTATTTAAACAAACAATCATCCACATAACTGGAAGATTCCCTTACCAATCAATTATGGCCCTGAGATGTCATATTTTTATGTTAAATCAAGAACCAATGTTTTTGCCAGCAAAGTTTGTAGTACTCAGCCAGCCCCAGCGGATAGGGTAGCCTAAACTTATGTTTAGCATTCTCGGTGCACAGGAATTTGACGGGCATACATCCGCACGAATTACCTGCTGCACTACATTTTAGCCTCCCAGACAAGTTCTAAATTTAGAATTAATTCTGTGCTTCAGTCAGGTGATCAACAATCATAAAATTCAGTGCGCTGCTCCTTCCATTCACACTTCCGGAATAACGTCAGATGATACTCTCTGGTGGAGAGGTCAAAGTTCATCGTTTATTTCAACTCTCACCGGATACGTATGATCTGAAGCTGGAAGACACTTCTTCCAAAAGTACGTCATTTGGATTTCACAATGCTTACTAACTTGTATGGTAATTTTACGCCTACTTACCTCCAACTGGTGGAGTTCTGAAAAATTTGCTTTGCTATGTTGATGATGGGAAAATTATTGCAGCGAAGCAATAAGTCAACATTATTTTATCTGTATATAAGTGATGTATTAGATGAGAATAATAAAGTCAGATGAAATACCTGTGATAATTCTGAACAAAGAAGAGATTTCAACAATATAAATATCTGATCAAATTTACTTTCTCTCATTTTGAAGTCACAAACTAAAGATATATTAATTTTTATCACGGGAAAACTTATTCACAAAAACAAAAAATTTAATACGTGTCATTTTATGTCCTAAAGCAAGTGGGAAAACAGTAAACACCTGGTTTGGTTGTAAATTACATTGTGTGACAACGTGACTTGAAATTTCAACTTTCATCCCCTCTATTAATAAGACAGTGTGTTTTGAGTTCAAGCTTTCTCAATAAAACTGATGGTTACAAATTTCTACTGTGTAACAGCAAGAGTTATGGCAGCAATGATAGCTTTTTAAGAGAAAGGCAGAGGTCATACGAGAAAGGTCACAATGGGATATCAAGGTAAATTTATTGTTGATAAAGACGGATGACACAGAAAATTCCACAAAATGATGGAAAACAAAACCGGAACCCAAAGTCTCATGTATTAAAATAGATTACCCTCAAGAATGAGCTGTAAGGCTGCTGTGATATGTTGCAACACTATTATTTTTAATCATTTAGAATTTGAAAAAGCTGAAATGTTCATGAAAATTTATGCTGGGTGAGCTGATACCAGCCATGAAATCAGACACAAACCACATCATCTGTGCTACCTGCAATTTTTAATCGGTCAACTATTACCGGTAATTGTCAAGTAGATCATCATTCAGTTCACAGACACAAACCTTTACTCCTCCACTTTCTCTGATGCCTTTCAGAAAATAAAGATTGAAAAAAGACCTGTTTGTCCAGAAGTTATCATAGGAGAGATGACAACATGTTATATTAGTGATTGCATGGTGTCGAAGAAGTGATTTGGCATATTATTGTCTCAGTAAAATTTAGAACCAACGTTAAAGCTGAAGAGAATGGCTAGGTTAATGTGTATGGGTGGGTTAAATAAATGGATAGCTGTTTCATGTTCCGCACCTAAAAATCAGAATGCAGATTTGTTTATGAGTATGTGTATTGGAGTGAGTATTATTCATGATAAAAAGATAATAATTATTATTATTATTATCATCATATATCTTCACATTTATTCATACCTTCCTTACCTTCCATATCATACTAACATTTGAGAAAATTTCTCTTGCGTTGTTGTTGGATTTGAAATTTACAAGTGAATGTCACCAACAGTTTATTGAGGCTCTCGATTAAAGACATTCAGTTATGATATTATCGCTGCTATTTCTGACCATGATTTTGTTCAGAAAAAAACTTTCCTCATGACTTTGGTTTCCTTTGAGTGTCATTTTACCTTGCATCTAACACAAGAAATCAAAATCGATGGACTGTAGTGGAAAACCTGGTACATAATCGCCAAGTAAATCCTGAGAAATACAGTAAAGTCAGTTAATTTGGGTTTTAAGTATTTAACTTGTGTTGTAAGATGTAAAACATGTCATATTTCAGCATGGGCTGTAAACATGTTAAAATTGGAGACATTCACAAAAACCCTTTATGCGCATTGCATTGAGAACTAAGAATTCAATTAAATGGCCTTATTGTGAACACGATTGACATTATTATACCTGCCTCGGGGTACTAGTGCCACTTCGTTGATAGAATAGCTCAAAAGTATATTATTTTTCTGCGACCCGTCGTCTCGTATTTATTTGGTATTCATGCACATTCATTGGAGTGTGAATAATGCAAATGAGTTTCACGATGTTGAGTCAGGCAAACTTTACAGTTTTGGTGGAATACCTTGAATCAGCCAGCCTGTCAGCCCACTATGGCACATATCATAAGAATTTCAACTCTTGAGGGTACATGTAATAATTCTTTTATCTGTCCTCACATCTTTCCCTTGTCACAAACAGTCATGCAGAATTATTCCTGTCAAAACACACAATAATCAATCATTTTCCTTCAGCTATTTTCCAGGAAAGCCCCAGGAGGTGAAAGGCCTTTGGAACCAGTAGTCTGCAGGAAACTGTCTGACCAAAGCAAGGGATGTACTTTTGCTGCCCGTCCACTGCCACCTAAATCTTCCTGCTCTGTCCCTCATGCCAGGACTATTCATCTATCCCAGTGGATCCTTTATACCTCTAGTGTGCACTGGAACAGAACACACAAATGAAATCGGAACCACCAAGGATGGATACATATCTGATCATTCAGCCTATAAATGTCCATTTTTTTCTTAATATGAGATGAGACATTTTGCTAGAGAATTTTACATCATAACTTTTGATTCTTACAGTTTTCATAAGTAATAGCACACCTTTTTACCTGGTGATGTTACATTATCTGCAATATGTACACTCTATGAGCTTTTCTTTAGGGTAAAGTTATCTGGGTTTTGTCCAGTCATTTTGCTAGTCTTAATCTGCTTTGCATGGATTAAAAAAAACACTCATACTGTGGGACTGCAAAAATGTAACCTACACAATTTTCAGTCTTTACCGGACATGCAGGTATTCCAATCAAGAGAAATAAAGTAATCAGTACTCATGTAAAATAATTTAAAACATAACCAGGGCTATGAATTACAGCAAAAATACTGTCATAGATTTTCTATAAAAGATCTTTAAAGATGAATAGTAAGGCAAGTTGTATCTCATGTTTTCAAAACCTACAGTTCCTATGAGAAATTGAGGATTTGTTCAATTTCAATGACATTGATTTTACCCCCACACGTAATACAAGCAAGACATATAACTGAATGAAAACAGTGTAATCTCTGATAAAATTAGAGGGTATTGATCAATGTAAATTCACAATATTAGGAGGAAAAAGTCTCTTCAACATCTATGTGTGCTTTTATTTTTCCCCACCACTTGTAACTATAAATTATATTAGTACATATTCTCCAAGTTGCCAGGAAACCCTCACAGGCAAGAAACCAAGAATGTTTGTATCTTGCAATTATAAATATCCTTCACTCCTTTATTTGGTGACAATTATTACATTATGTATAGAACAAACACAAAATGAAGACCATATCAAGGTTGTCAGAGTTCCCATAAATGTTGACATGTATATACTGTACCTACTACCTGACAGCCTGCTGATAAATTACCGAGGACAGCAGGGCTTTTCGGACATGTTTTCATTAGGGCTTTCACAGGGAAATACCTCAGTAAGTTTTTGTGCTTAATTGACAATTGCGGGGAATAAAACACAAAAACAAACTATTCTGATTCCATTTGAAAGCCAGGAAATCTCCCAAGTGTACACAATACGCCTTGCAGTGGTGGCAAGGAAGTCACAGAGATTTATACCTGGTGGCAGTGACCAAATGAGCTCATTTCAATCCAGACATATATTTCATCATTAATACCTTCCTTGGTGAAACCAGAGTCCCTTAAATTACAATAGAAATGGCTCTGCTTGTCACTTCTATTTAATACCCATGGTGATAATTCAAAAGACAGCAGAGCATTTTTAGTTTTCTCAAATTTCAAATTTTGTCCTCTCAACCTGTTCGCTGTATGTACAAATCTCTCTATCAGTATCATTTTCAGTTTGACAGCTGAAATTGTGAACAGTGATTGGGAATGGAATAAAGAGAAAAGAGGGGTAAAGGTAGGGGTTTGTGCATTGGAATCAAAATGTTGGGTTTCTAACCCTAAGCATCACCAAAGTGTGGTAATTAAGGTCATCGATTCATTGTGAGATATTGGTGGAGAATGTGTCACAAATAATATAATTATTCATTTTTTTCTCCTCTGTAAAATGCTAATTTAATTGCTATCCCCTAAAAACCTTGAAGGTTAGTTAGTAATATCCTACTATTAAAGAGCGGCACAAATTGCATGTTATTTTCAACCTTTTTCATCTCAGAACTGCATGTCCTTTTTCGTACTAGCATTAATATATCAATATCATGCAAATACTGAAAATAGAAATTTCTTCTTTGCAGGCAAGTAGCAAATGCTTTGCTTGATTTTGTCGGGTACAAAAACAGCTGGGATCCAAAAAAGTATAGTATTTTTAAGAGAGAGTGTTGATGTAGGCCGGCATCAAGTGTAGCTGCAGCTGTGTATTTTCTGTAGGTTGAGTGTTGGATGGTAAAGAGGAACCAGGCAGCGTCAACTTTGCATTTGAATGAGAAGTCCACCACATGATCTGAAGGCATTTCCCCCCAATAACAAGACCTTAATTTGCATTCAGATGCTGTGCCAGCAGGGTTGTCATAGTTCTACAGAGGTAATCATCACCCTGCCTTTTGTGTGAAGGAAGTCAAGGTCTTGTTGAGTTCGATGACCTCTGTCAGTCTAGACACACATAAACAGGGGTGCTACTCTATTTTGTGAAGGGGTGAGTATCTTTTGTCTGGTGGTATATCTGACACACACTACAATTTTCGAGCCCTGTACCTAACATTTACCGATATTTGCTAAAATGGCCGCCATCCCTGAGTCAACTCTATTGGGAAAAATACTTTTTTCTCACTTTAAAATGAGCCAACACAAGCACAAGTGTTAGATCAGAAAAGAATTGTAAAAATTTGAGAGATCAAAATCTGTGCCTAAGGTGCATTCTACCTTAATTCTCAAGCAATTTTGCTGTCATTCATTTCAGCTTTTTTTCACAACTCTTACATTTTGATACTCTTTTCTTAACTTCATTGTTGCTTTCCATATCATTGTACAACCCTGACAGGGAGTACATCAAACTATACAAACTATCTCCTTCTCAAACACATATTTGATTTAGAGGGAGGAGTTTCTGCCTCACTGAACTGTTAATAATTTTCTGACATATGAAGGACATGCAAGTGGAGAATTCACGGAGGAAAGAGTATGAGCCATGCATTCATTCCTTGTTTCTGAAGCTTTGACCTTCTTCCATACACATGCAAAACAAAATCCTTTCTTTAAGTTCAAGAAAAAGGATGCCATTTGCTCCTGTCCCCATTTCCAATTTAGCTATTTTTAAGTCCAAGGGCACATACCAGGACTTTTACTCCTTTTGTTGCATTTTTTACTTGACCACCAAATATAAATTGTATTTCTTTGAACAGATTTTATCAATCAAGCAAATATGATTATATTTATATACTACATGAAAACATAGTACTGAAAAGGAATAAAGTGAAATAGCTAAAATTGTTTTTCCTATCTTCTAATTTTTCTCAAACATGATCAGCTTCTCTGTCTTTATATTTTGGTGTCTTCCAGACCCTGTACCTGCAGATGTAAATTTAGAGTGCAATTAAATGCTCTTTATAATCAGCTCACTGAGCGTTCTGTATACATTACATTTATGTCAGATAAGATTTGGAACACTAGACATGAGCCTTCAAACACTGAAAAACAGTGTTTGGAAAAAGTGAAACTAAGCTAGTGTGTTTGTAAATAATCAGAAGACATGATATTGGTGATATCTAAGCTGTTCGCCCCTAATATTTTGTAAAAAGGTCCATAATTATCACTGATAACAATGGATTTTGGGGCAAATCATGATGGTGAAAGGGTTTTAGCCTTCACCAATAGATTTGGGCAAGACCCTATATTGTTTTCTATGACAAAGTTGGACCGGTGTAAATGGAGGTTAAATGGTTTAGGTTTACATCTTTTTTAACACAACCTTTGCATAGTATGCTAGATGAGTCCTGATGGTGGTGATCACTGTCTCCAGAACCAGTCAGGTAGAAATCTCCTTTTGAAAACGGTTTATTCATGGATTGTTCCTGTATGAATAGATATATGCAGCTGCCTGTCAGCTTTATAACATAGATTACCAGTTCTGGCGGGGTGAAATATTGTCAAGTGTAAGAGATACCCAGCAACAGACAGGTTAACAATAAAATGTATTGATTTAGGGGAATTATATCTTTAGCTGTTTCAGAAGTTGATGCCACTATTGGACAATCACCCCTGAAAAGATGCTGTCGTAAATAACAAAAATGAAGTACTGCTAGTTTTAGCAAAAAACCATTTAACCTCCATTTACACTGGTCCAACTTTGTCATAGAAAACAATATAGGGTCTTGCCCAAATCTATTGGTGAAGGCTAAAACCCTTTCACCATCATGATTTGCCCCAAAATCCATTGTTATCAGTGATAATTATGGACCTTTTTACAAAATATTAGGGGCGAACAGCTTAGATATCACCAATATCATGTCTTCTGATTATTTACAAACACACTAGCTTAGTTTCACTTTTTCCAAACACTGTTTTTCAGTGTTTGAAGGCTCATGTCTAGTGTTCCAAATCTTATCTGACATAAATGTAATGTATACAGAACGCTCAGTGAGCTGATTATAAAGAGCATTTAATTGCACTCTAAATTTACATCTGCAGGTACAGGGTCTGGAAGACACCAAAATAAAGACAGAGAAGCTGATCATGTTTGAGAAAAATTAGAAGATAGGAAAAACAATTTTAGCTATTTCACTTTATTCCTTTTCAGTACTATGTTTTCATGTAGTATATAAATATAATCATATTTGCTTGATTGATAAAATCTGTTCAAAGAAATACAATTATTTTTGGTGGTCAAGTGAAAAATGCAACAAAAGGAGTAAAAGTCCTGGTATGTGCCCTTGGACTTATAAATAGCTAAATTGGAATGGGGACAGGAGCAAATGGCATCCTTTTTCTTGAACTTAAAGAAAGGATTTTGTTTTGCATGTGTATGGAAGAAGGTCAAAGCTTCAGAAACAAGGAATGAATGCATGGCTCATACTCTTTCCTCCGTGAATTCTCCACTTGCATGTCCTTCATATGTCAGAAATTTATTAACAGTTCAGTGAGGCAGAAACTCCTCCCTCTAAATCAAATATGTGTTTGAGAAGGAGATAGTTTGTATAGTTGTACTCCCTGTCAGGGTTGTACAATGATATGGAAAGCAACAATGAAGTTAAGAAAAGAGTATCAAATGTAAGAGTTGTGAAAAAAAGCTGAAATGAATGACAGCAATTTTGCTGTCATTCATTTCAGCTTTTTTTAAGAATGCACCTTAGGCACAGATTTTTGATCTCTCAAATTTTTACAATTCTTTTCTGATCTAACACTTGTGCTTGTGTTGGCTCATTTTAAAGTGAGAAAAAACTATTTTTCCCAATAGAGTTGACTCAGGGATGGCGGCCATTTTAGCAAATATCGGTAAATGTTAGGTAATTTGTTTCTCTAGTACCAAACTTTGCATGGTGACCCCTGATTTGTATTCTCACTTTTGGTGAGAGAATGGTTGAAAGATTTGTTGGAGAAAGTTTGAACAAAAGCCAGTATTCTAACGTGTTTAATTTTCCCATCATGCTACTGCACAGGCCCTTCAATCACAAGAAATATTTGGTGACATGAGCATAAAGGGACAATTGGAAAGCTGATACCTGTTGGTGTCACTCTAAGCCCCCCCCCCCAAAAAAAAAAAAAAATCGTGCTGTTCCGATAACATGGCTTTCAAAAATAGGGTAGGTAGGTTGGCAGGGATTTTTTTTTCCAAAATATTTTTATTTTTAAATATGCATTTTTCAGGGGTTCAGGATGATCAAACACTGGCCACAACATTTCCAGAAAATGTATCATACATATAAAAGGAATAAAAACATAAAAGACATCCTCATTCAAGTAAAAATCAACAAACGCGTGATTTTATGGGTTTTTCCTTTCTTTTTTTTTACTTCCATGTTTTCGTAGCTCTAAAAAGTTTAGGGTCGGCAGGTAAAAACTAGGGTAGGTAGGGTTATCGGAACAGCACAATTTTTTTTGTTTGGCCTAAACCTTTCTTGTACATCAAATAAATTGCATTGAGGTCTGCAATCATGGCCACATCATCATTTGTCATAGATTTCACATACATGCAGTTTTATTTTGCTAGCTGTACAAATTTTTAACCCACAGGCATTCACCTGGAAAGTGCAATATTGCACTGAGCACATGCCTACAACACTGTCACCTAGCTCTCTGTGATACCATGCAAACTATTGATTGTAAACTAGTAACACTGTGACTTGCTCTGATGCCATTTCAAACAAAGTGACAAGACAGGTTTCCAAATGTCCACTTCACAGAATGTGATGAAGTCAAGTGAGAAATGCATGTTTGTCAAGATATTATGGATATTAAATTTTACAATCTTTCATTGACCAGAACATAAAACAGTTTTCCCTTTCAATAAATCAATTTTGTGGTAGTTTTGATGTGTAAAAAGGACATTTTAACTCAACCTGACAGGTGTAATCTCTGATTCCTGCACACATATTTAAATGCACCAGGTACCCATTCTGCTACTGTATACCTACATCTTTAATAGACAAATCCTTGGTATACACACCAAAGTAATTGAACCATGTTGATTTTCACTGTGTAAAGTTGACTTTCATTTCTGGCCCATCTTTCGGAATGTGCAATAAATGTGATCCTGCTGATTCAATTAGAATGATACAGTAGTATTGTTTGCTTTTCAAACTATAGCATCTACATGTACTTTTACTGATCAAGTACCGACTTGCTTCTCTCTCTTGTGAGATTTTTCCATGGATATGCAGGCTGCCAATTTGGTGAAAGGTGTGACTTGATTCAAATATTGTCTATTAAATGTAAAAATATTCTTCATTGAAAGGAAATTGTTTTTTTAATATTTGTAAATTTTACATGTTTGTGTTTATGTGTGTACTTTTTTGAATGAATATCTGCCATTCACCTCTGAGTGTATATTGTAGATATCAGTGTGAAGGTGCATGTATCTGTATGAGGCTGGCTGAATGCAATCCTCTAAGACACTTCATTTGGTTTGGATTGCTTCTTTATTGATTTACTTTGATACAGTTTCTCCATCCTACTCAGTGCGTAATTGATTTTTCTTCACACCAAATCAGCCTTGGCACTTGCATCAGATTTCTACATACTTATATTGAGTCATCTCCCTATGGCCAACCTCGAACCCCCCACTCCCCATCCCATCCCCCTAACACAAACATACACACACAGAGACGACCATTAGCATCACATGCATGCAGCTACACCTCATGGCTTGACCAGAATGTTCTGGTAAGCGAACTTCCATGGCGACCTTGCAGTTTCCAAACAACAGGCAATAATCAAATAGTAAATGCAATGTTTGGTATATATGTCAGATGGGACCTACCTATCTATCCTATGTATACTGAATAAATCTGATTTAGGAGCCCAATATTAGTTGTACAGAAGCAGTCATGTTGTTAAACAGCAGGGCAGTGAACAGGTATTATCCAGAACTGACTGGCTGATTGGGTAGTTCATCTGGGCAATGGCAGATGGCAAATTCTGTTTAGTCTGTATATATGTGTGTGCACCATACAGTGAATACTTCAAAGTGTTTACATTCGAACATCAAAAGGCTGCAAAAGAAATGACCATGTTTCTGTCAGTCACAATAATATTAAGCTACTACCTGTCATGTGCAGAGAGCATTATGCACAAATTGGTGACAAAAACATGAGCACCACACTGCTCTGTGTACTGAAATTATGTTCCTAAATTGTCCAGTTCATGAAAAGAAAATTATTGAAATTAAAGTCTATTAGGAGTTTTTACAATTTGCCCATCCTTCTTCCCTGCATTCCAGCAGCATATGAATTTACAACACCAAAAAAGAGGAAACTTACTATATGTTCAGTCGTTTTCTGATTTAATCAAATTTTAGTTCAATCTGATCTTCAACCTCCCACTGGTTTGAGCGCATGGTTATTGAAACCTAACAGTATAGCCACAGCTGGACCAAATGGAGTTAGCAATCTAGGATACAAGATTGCACAGCTCCAAAAGGTTGACCGAGTTTAATGATCAGTATTGAAAAACAAGAATATATATACTGTTTGCTCTATCTCTAGTGCAGTGGTATGTACAAAACTTACATGTATAAGTAATGTGCTTGGGCAACATTTACTACCTTAAAAACTTGACAAACGCGTTTAACAAAACATTTAATTTAGATGTCATTGTTTCGTATGTCTTAAGGTCTTTATGTTTCTTGGAGTGGATGCTTTCTATGAACTCAAAATCGAAAATATTAGCTGCCTTACCCAGTTCACTCCAATTCTCAGTAAAAAGGTCCACGATCACCATTGACCATGGGTTTGGAGCCAAACAACGGTGGTAAAAGGGTTACATTTAAAAATGTCATTTGTGGAAAATATTGTATATTTCTCATTGTTATCCATAACTTTAACCTGTTCACCCCCAGTTCCATGTAAACAGGTCCAAGATCACCATTGATAACAATGGGTTTGGGTAAAACCATGGTGGTGAAAGGGTTAAAATCTCAGCCAAACATGTATCTATATGACAATTAACAAAAGAAGCCAGACATTGTAGCCGCAAAATGATCCTCTACAGAGAGAACATACGGTTAAAGGAATTGCATTCTGGTAAGCCAGAGCTTTATGTCTGTTCTACAACAGCTTAACACAAGAATCAAGTAGTACACCTCCAGCTGTTGCCGCAAAGGTGTTTACAGTGATGGGAACTGGAAGCTGAAAACTCAACACAATGATGAGGTGTGCTCATGGACAGAAAAGACAAAATTGTACTGTTTTTCTGTCAGTGAATGGAAATACACAGAGAAAGACCATATAAAGACCATAAAATCACCATTAAATCTGATAAGTTGTGCCTTAAGGACAAATTTTTTAAAATCCATTCAACGTCCTGAAATCTTGTAATTCTTCTTAAATAGTTAGAGTGGAATTGTCTAAATTATTTTTTCATGAAAATCTATATTTCAAAGTTGTAATTTATAATTATTTATAATTAACAGAAAATATTTGCAATGTTGATTTTTAAAAAAGTGCAAATTTCAGAGAGCTTTTGCTTTATATAAATCTCAAAAATGCAAGGTGACTCCAGTCCTTGCTAATGTTAAAGGGGCAGTGGCCGAAACTTTTGATGATTCTTTTCACTATTTTTGTTTTTAATATTAATTACAGTTTCTTGACCTCCTCCAAGACATATTGATATGAACAGTATTCAGCTTGTAAACTCAACATGTACATTGTAGTGCATTGTTCTTGTTGACAAATGTATTCTAGTCTCGGCTTGACTTCCATTTTAGTAAACAATAACATACTGCATTTTACAGATGTTGACATATATTGACAAACTTACTCACAGTAGGTGCTTCAACATGCTTTGCGGAGGAGAACAAGAACTTGAAATTAGCATAAAAAACAAAAATTATAGTGAAAAAAAATCAAAAGTTACAACAACTTGTTAAAATAGCATTGTTTAGACGTGTGTAGTACATCACTATAAGAAAAAGTTGAGAGTACTATTTGGGGGTGGAGAATCATTTGTTACTTAAAGAAAAAGAAAAAGTTGTGTTGATATTAAAGAATGTGATCTGTATGCATGATACCATGACATTCAAAATTTAGAATGAGAAGTGGTTTCAAACAGACTTTTAATAAGAGCTTATTATATTTTTTGTGGAAATTTACTGGTCTTACAAACTGCAAACCTCAGTGTACTGTACAGCAAAGCTATTTTAGACTCTTAATGTTAACACTAATTGAAATTACTAGAGTTCATGATTGATTTCAAAACAGGTATATCATATTATCTTCAACATGAAAAAAAGTCTAAAAAATGGAGTGACTTTTAAACGCCCACAGTAGATAAGAGAATGTCCTCTGACATGTGGTGGAAAGTGATACATATATACACAACATTCACAAAGTCAGCTTGCTTCCGCATTAACATATATTATAACACTCACATGGCCAGATGGTTTCCAGCTTAGACACTCTGATCTAATTTGTGCATAATCAATGCTACCAAGTGTGACCCTCCACGTTGAACAGTGTCATCTTATCTGTCCTCGAAATGAAAAATATACTTTCCATACAAACACCTTTGAGTAGCAATGAAAAATTCTGTTCAAGCTACGAAATCACAGGGGAGAATATCAGAATCACATAAAATTCTAAGTAACTTTAGCTTTTTTCTTTGCAGTATTTGTATATTTTATTTATCTGCAAAAAACACTATCAGGTTTTAGTTTCTTGTGATAACAAGCCCAGGAAACTACACTTTCTTATGGCATGTTAAAGCAAAAAAAGAACGTTTGCTGCTACTGAGGCTGTAAGTTATGAGCCCTTTAATTGGTTCTTGTCATGAAAGGAAATCTAGCAGAAAAAAGTAAGAACAAGAACTTATCTTGATTTTACGATCAATACTAATAACGTTGAATCTGTTGTATTCTGCATGAACAATCGAACTCAACACTTCCAAATGTGTTGCTAATACAGTGTTTTTATTCAGGTTAGGGATATGTCTATGGTTCATGAACCAGACAACGTTGGTTATTTCCCTTTTACCTTTCCCTTCCTCCTTCAACCCTCCACCTCCAGTATGGTTGCACTGAGAGGAATTCTGATATGACCAGAAAACTCCAGAGTGCAGTGATCAATAAAACCAACAGTTGATCCAATATTTCCCAACATTGTTTACCCTTTTCCGGAAGCATCTCCCATCATCATTTTATTTTTAAAGCACCATTCAGGTGTAATTGTTAGTGTGTTTTCCCAGAAATTTATCAAGTCCGTAAAATACAGTTTCATTTTCCTACGGTGAATATGAGATGAAATGCCAAATGTTCAACTTGCCTATTCAGGCTGTACGTAAATAACATCTAATGTTATTGTTGACGAATGAATTTTAGTCCAGACTAGAATTTGTCAACGGAGATTGTACGCAATGTATTTTGTTTGCAAGGGCAAAACTGAATTGCACTTTGACATGCTTTAGGCAAAAGAAGAAGAAGAAAATGTATGTTTGATTAAAGCAAACACAATACAAACATTATTAAAAGTTAGAGCTGTTGACCTTTGAACTCTTTAGTTTATCAACAGTGGAGTCAAACTATGACAAATTACTCATGAAGAGATCAGCGACTCTCATCATGACCTATCCAAGCACTGTAATGCTTATTCCCTCACTCACAGTTCAGAGTAGGTCTCCATCCTTGGAACATTCTCACTGCCAGGTTTCTGATTTCTGTACCAAATTTCCGTCCCTAAATTGGCCTTAATACTCATTTGGCATGTGTTTGTTATGACCGCTACAGGCAGTTTCCCTCAGATTAATTTTAATCAAAACCAGGCATTAAAGATTAAAGTGCCTTTGTAGGGCCAATGACGTAGAAACTTTGTAACCATTAAAAGTGACGCTTGGCTTATAAGTTTATTAGCTCTGGCTGTATATACGGGACAAGAGAACCATCAAAACCTCTTTACTGTGCCTTGATTAAATTTAATTATATTACTCCTATTGTGTTGATTGAGTCTGAACTTTGGAAATCTGAACTGCTCATGGAGAAAAACGTGGTGATTGGCTGCCATTGCTCCGGAAGAAGGAACACTGTGAAGTGTGCTTTATACCAGCTGGGATCTTTTGGGAAGAGGGTGGGAGACTGAAATGTGAAGAATAAGGACATGAAAGGACTACAAGCTAAAAGTTACATTTGCACAAAGGAAACTTGAAGACTGCTTTTAACACCCCCTCAAAAAAACAAACCAAAAAAAACCCAAACAATATACTGGTATTGACCTTGAAAAAAGGTCGAATGGCATTAGATGTCAAGTTAGAAATACTGTTTGAATTTTATTTCCAATCTTTACCTTTACTATGCTGGAACTGATAATTCGTTTATTTTAGCTATGAAAAGTCTATATCATAATCATTGCTGTTTTAATAGGATGCTGTTTTATTCTGATCTACAATATTGTAGTTACCAGTGATAAATAATTTGGTTTGGCTCACCAGCTGGAAAGTTACAATCTGATCACCTTATGTTTGATATATTATCTGTTCAAATATATTATTTGGTGAAATAAATTTAAATCAAAATTCAAAATCCCATTCAAAATTCAAAAAACCTTTGCTTTGATTGTGCTGTAATTATAATTTCTAAATTTTCACTAAATCAATCAGCAATGTTTGTAGAATGTACCTGAGGGATAATTTTGGGGACATTCAAATTGTCACATTTTTCTGGTTTTCTACTTGTGTGTGGACTCATTTTCAGCCTGTATAACAAATGGAGTTTTCAAAATCTTCTTTTTTGAGAAAAGAAAATTTAATTTTTCTCTGTAGATTTAAACAGGGTGAGCAGCAATTTTTAATATCAACTATCTGAAAATTTTAGGTTTATATTTGTTTCTCTAGTCCAAAGCTTGACCCCTGTTTAAAAATGAGAATAGTCTAAAGTTTTGTCACACAAAGTTTGAGCAACAGTTCAAAACCTTGTTTCAAGGCATGCATTACCTGAAGTCAATAATTTTTTGGCTATTCTGATCTATAATGTGGTGGTTACCTGTCCAAAATAATTTGTTCTAGTTTACCGGTCGAAAGCTACCATATCTAAACAACTCTCCATAACATGTTATCCAGAAACTAGTAGTCAAAGATATCAGTCAAATTGGTAGGTTGTGCTATTTCATGTTATATGATCTATGACATTAAATGAACGACTACACCATCAACTTTATCACTATCAATTATCTGCTTGGCAACATATTTGATGACATAATTCTATGAGCCGTTGACATAATTCTATGAGAAATTCTTCCTACACATTGTTTGTACATTGTGTTTGTATACTGTTTTCATATTTAATGACAGTCAGGGTAAAAGAATTGAATATGGCAAATTACTTGCATGTTACAGAAATGAAATGAAAACATCACTTGATTCTCAAATGAAACAGAATACCTTCATCCTTTAAACCAGATATTTTATGAAATTTTCAGTTTTGGATGTCTTCATTTTTCACATTCATTTTTTGTGTAATTGGGTATTTTATCTTTTGCTACCCAAATAGAAGAATACACAAGGATATTTTCCCACGTAAAGAAGGGTATCCTTCCTCTTTAACTTCCTTCAGCGTCATATATCCTTTCCATCAAATGTCAATATTTGTTACATGATGATGGATGTTCCGTGCTATTTTGCATTCCCTGGGCAGATCTTTTGCTGTGCTCTTTCAGATGGAACGAACACATAATATTTACACCACGTGCAACTGCTCCTGCTCAGTTATCCCCACTAAAAGAAATAATCCTGTTGTTTCTGTGGGGTTTGAAAATATGAGAAGCCTTTTCAACATGACTATTTTCCAGACCAATGGTGAAATCTAAGGCGGGTTGAAAATCTCGAGACAGTGCCATTGAATGTTTGCAATGTTGTACGGGAGGGTTTTCGGTACCCGTGGTGTATCTTAGCAAACAATGCTAGGCCAAAGCTTTTCCACTCAGCCACTTGGGAGCCTGAGATGTGTTCACAAATACTTTTATAGGCAAACAAAACTACTTGCTTTCACATTGGTTTGTCTGCAGGTTTCAGTTACACTTAAAAGCCTCCGTCTCATCATCACAAACAAGGATTAAGAATTCAGAGGCAAAGAGGGGAACAGCTTGCCCTACAACGGCCAAGAGATTTTTTTATCTTTCCTATGGAGTTGTTATTTTTGCAATACAACATAAACCTACTTGAAACTTACCCTGAGAGCAAAGCATGAAAAGATTTCTTGAAAACAACATATTCTAATCATATGTCCTTGCATAAAACCCATACAGACTTGCTGTCAGTGTCAAGGTCAATGCCAATGACCTATTTATGACATTTCCAAGTTCAAGTGCACCCTTGCAGTCATCAAACTGTAGTGACATGTGACTTTGAGCAGTGCATGATGGGGTACCTGGAACACTTGTGATGAAGAAAGGAAAACCATTAATATAAATATTTCATCAGAATTTTTTTATAATCTAATCTTGATGATAAATATTTTATTTGAAAATATCTTGAAGTTATGTGTTGTAGGGCCTCTTTGTTATCTTTACAGCTCATATATTATAGGTAAAACAACAGCAGCAGGAAGACCATAAATATAGGATACATTCTTTAAAGATTGAATAAAAAACAGAAGGTGGGTAATTCTAAGCCTTTATGCATCATAAATACACTGTGTTATACTCTCATGCCCAGAGGGCAGAGTTCACAATTATGAGTTTTTGGACTTGCAGCATAGATTTTTTTGAACAAAGATCGTCTGGAAATGATGGTTTCTCCTGAGCTGTCAATTGACCATCTCCCATGATGATTTCTTTCGGGACTATCACTTGATATTTTGCAACCTCTACTCCCTGTTGTCCAACTTTTCAAGTAAACTTATCATTTCCACCTATCTGACCTGCCTCCCATGTCGGCTGTATATGCAGATGATAGAATACACTTGCTCTGTCTTATCTCACGACTCCCTAGCACAAGAATCCACTTCTCACCAAAGTCAATGTAATCGAAAGCCTTAAAAAAAACCCACACTGATTGTTTTTTGTGGTGTATAAACATTTCCAGATTAAAATCTTGATAATAATGAAGAATAATGACTGGATTTTGCTTAATTTCATTCACTGTTTTAAAATATGTACATTTATGCAGTTTAAAATGCGTTATTTGAATTTCACGCTTTCTGCTTCAGAGCCAAACCGGCGCCCTGAGAAATCACAAGAAACACACAGAGACAAAGACAGGCAGATATTGTTTGTTATCCCGATGCATGCCCCAAGTGTGCTTTCCTTGATTGTTCACATCAAACCTGTAATATTCTCTTCCCGTTTAATCCAATTGCAGAAAAATTGGAAACTAAAAAAAAAACCAGGGAGATGAAAGATGTGTGGATGTCGCAATTCAGGATAAGAAACAGTCAGAGAGGTCACAGAATGACAGTGGGTAGTCTAAATTGATTCGTAAGGTGGATTTTTTGTTTGTCAGAAAGACAAATAGTGCCCAGTAAAACTAGCAAGGTACGACTATAATGCAAATCCATCATGCCACGCTCTGCAGACATTATGGTGTGAAATTCAACAATGTTAATGAAAAATACATTTCATATGGGCAAATTATGCACCTACTAAAAGCTCACACTGCCCTAACTTAGAATTTATGGAGCAATTATGCCGGTACACACATCACAGATGAGACCCTGTGATTGGATTGTGTCTACTCAGAGGACATTACATGATGAAATTGGCATACTACAGGTAAGGCGTGTTAATAAAAAAGGGACATGGGATACAAGTGAGAAGAAATCTTCATAGCAGGAAAAGCTACGCTGAACTTTAGCAACAGGAGACGACTCCTGTTGTGAGAAAATGGAAAAAATATTACGATAAAAATGTGTTCAGCAGTCCCCTGGCATACCATTACATCGTAGCATTGACCACCGTATCACCATGGTTTCAGTGAAAATGCTGACAGATATGTCCAAGACACTTAATATAAACCAAAGAGTCAGTTATTCAATGGTTGTATGTGACTGATATATTCTCTCTGTTTTTTGTCAGTTACTTTTTTCTGCTCTGCCAATCAAAATCCAGGCACAGTGACAGGCAAGAACAGTGCAAATCTAGGCTGTGATATCCACCTGTGCACCATGTCCAACCCACAGATGATGAACACGAGTCAACTTTTGACTCCAAGTAACCCCTGCCTGACATATCAACACTTCTCAATCTCCTGTGCTGTGTGATCTATTCATATGTATTATTAACTGCCAATGCACTATCATCACAGACAATCATCCGAGACTTTCCATCAATGCATAGATTCTTATTAAAATGCTTGGTCTCCTACTTTATTTCATTTTAATACAGAGTAAATCAGGAGGCTATATCTGAAGGACCCTTCTGCCATCAACTGTCTCATAAATTACCCTTTCACACTGGGTTATTCGAATATATGAAAGATTTTCCCTCCTTTTTATCTTCCCTAGATGACTTAACACAGCAGAAGTTGTTTTGATTCGGCACGGTACAAGCAATTCCCAAAACATTTGGTTTCATTTCACAAATAAATTACTACTGTGACTTCAGACATCCAGACAAATTACACTTGCTGGAAAAAAATATTAAAGCCAGACTGAAACTTAGCAATAAAAATTGATCTTTAGATCTCTATTTTTGCCGGGGAAACTATTGACATTGTCTCTGGAAATGTACAGTTTTGTGCAATTGAGCACAGACATAAGGTAAAATTCTGCACCTACCTTTGCAATAAGTGAAAAGTGCTTTAATAAAAAGGTTCAAAGTATCAACATTCACTTTCTATATAGCAATGGAATAAAATAGATTTTTGTGTTATTCAGATGCAGAAACAGGGAATTATTTTTTCCACTTTTTAATGCAACAACAAACAAAATGTTTGGATAATATCCTTCAAGTAAGTTTACATTGATAATGCATCTTTTCTTACTTCTTTAGTGTTGGTAGTTATAAGCTTCAAATGACTAGTCAGTTAACTGAAAGATGGCCTGTCACACAAACAGGGCAATACTAAATTTTTTAATTAACTTTGAAAAGTAATCTTTTCACTTATAATTGAACTTTAAAATAGGAGATTGGTAGCCAATTTTAAGGAAATATTGATGTGGGACTCAAATATTTGTTGATTTGAAAATAATCCTGTGTGGCTTGGTGGAAATCCTGCCTACAGGTTGGCAGGATTCCAATCCAACTTCCACAACTCAGCAATGAGATCAAGTGAAAGGAGAACATACAATTACGCCAAAATGAACACAATGTTTAAAAACAGGAAAGCCAGGAAAGTAACCACCTGGCAAACAAAGCACAGGACATTTCCGAAGAATCCATGTTTAGACTCCCAAGATGGCAGGAAGCTGAACATTGTTAACACAACAAAATGAGCTGGACTCAGAAATTGGTTAAATTTTGCAGCGATTACCCTGTGTAGAGTGAGGTTCATAGCCTCAAGGAGGTTCAGAATTGACACAAAAGCCCCAACCTCCAAACTCAGTACACCTCCAGAGACACTAGATATCAAGCATGGATAACTACTGTCACACTGAACAACAGAATTGATATAAAAAGCACCAACCTCCAAACTAAGTATAACTCCTGAGACATCGAGCATGGATAAACCCCTGCTGAACCTGGTGTGTGACTACTGTCACACTGAACAAAGCTAAACTATGTTATTTTATCTGAACAAGAGGATCCGTTTGACAGCTCGTGACAAATGTGCTAGGGTAATGACATATGTACTTTGTAACTTTTGGTACCATTTGTAGTTGTCAATGTAGAGTGTGTAAACAAATGACAGGACAAACTTCCAAAGCTACCGGTTTCTTTTTCCATGGCAAACCGATAAAAGAAAAACTATTCAAAATTAAAATCAAAATCAATTGGTAGCAGGTTATCTTTTTCTGGTGTTGCAAAGTGAGGCTTCCTTAATTTTCTTTTGCAATATTATAGGTGATATTGGAGCAAGACTAACTTTCAGAGATATCCATCGGAATCCATCTCATGTTATGTTGACAGTTGTTGGGTTCAGTGAGCGAGGTTATCGGGAATTAGATAAAAGGTAAACACGCACATCATTAATAATGTTGTCATTCATGTTGAAAGATGTTGCAGTCTTTATGGAGCAAGTTTCTCAAATGTTGATTATATGGAAAGAAAAATAACACAAAAAAGGGAATAAGAGAACCGTATCTAGTGTACCCTATTCAGGAGTTTACATTCATTGACCAACAAGGGATTCTTAAAATAGAATTGGCTTTCAACACATCCAGTAGTTATTCTTTCTTTTTTATCCAGTCTGCCTCAAAGCCTGTTTTTGACAGAGTTCCAGACAGTTTTTTTGTGTGTAGCACTTTCAAGTCCTCCCAGTGACTTCCGAACAACAGTAAATATGGCCCAGTGTGACCTGTCATTCACCATGGAAACCTCCTACCGGGCCGATCCCAGTGTTCAACGTTGTCCTCAGGAGGTGCACAGGCTTCAAAGAAACCGTGGGAATGTGAAATAGTGGTGGCAGCGGATTATCAGGCTTCTGTTTATAACGCGTGAGACCAAAAGTTTCAAAGCAACAGGCAGCACTAGCAAGACGTTTTAACGTTAGGTCTATTCCATCTCGAACTAAACTTACGAATCAATTCGAGAGCAGTCCTGAAAAATACTCATCCATGCTGCTTTTAAAAGAGATCTAGAGAAATCACAAAGTTGGTTCCGTCGGACTAAATGATGTGTAATCGTTGACGGAATCTTGCAGTTTGCTACAACTTCACTGAGTCCACACGCACACAACTTGTCATAAAGAGAGTACCGACAAGGCTCGATGATCAACAGCTTCCGACACACCGGGCCTGATACCCCAGCAATTTTATGCCATGGTCGAGGCATTAATGTTTAAAAATATATTAAGGATTGTTGGATAAGGAGTTTGTAATTTCAAATTTCGTTTTCAAAGGCAATCCTATTAAAATTACGTATGGTAAAGCGATGTTGTAGTATCCTACGAAATGAAATAATGTAGGTATATTCCACAGCCATCCGAATTAAACAAACCCCCCAAAAAGTTTGTCGAAATGTAATTTACAGTATTTTTACAGACAAAATGTTACAAAACGTAAGTAATTTACAGTATTCTTTACGTATCACATTTTACAAAACCTGAAGTGTAAATTATATTGTTAACATCTAGGCCTACACCGAGAAAAAATTCCTAGATCCTCCTTGAATACATGATAGAAATGATGGCAAATGGTATTTTATGGTTTATCTGAAAGTTGTTTACAGACAGTTGTTGAAGATTCGGGGCGAGAAACCTAAAAAAAGTTTGCTAAGCAAGTAAAGTTTGAACGCACACCAGTGAAGAAGAATTATGTATTCCGCTCCTGACTCGCAGGGTCAGAAACGTTAACCCGAGCTGTGATCAACAGGAAAATGTTATTACCAGTTTACAACAGAATCAACACTGATTTACTTAATTGTACGTCATACAATGGATATTCTACGCACTTTTATACACTGGAAACAAACCCCAGTCGGGTTTTCTATTTGCTTTCGTAATTACGCTATCTAGATGGTAAAGGGGAAATTGGTGAGCTAGATCCATGCGTGCGAATTTTTTTCCACAGAGGCATACCGACTCTGATGCGCAAATAGAAGTTTACCGACTTCTGGTACCCCCTTTCCATGGTTTTGATTCAAATTGTCTTACGATCCCTCGGTTGGTTGTCATTAAAAGTTGAAATGTGGTTTACAACCAGAATTGCCGAATCGATGGTTTTCGCGGTTATGCCATGATTATATTGTTGGGCTGCAGACTGTAAATACCAATTTATCAAGAAAGAGAGAAATTGGCGCGTGTACGTCACTCAATTGAGCTGAGCATCTCAAAAGTCCTTACCGTGCATTCCGTTCGGGGGGAGCGGTGGTATCTGTCTGGCTGTTGTTTCCCCTAGAATATTAAAAAGCGAAACAACAACATAAAGAATACCTTTTTCACTTTTTGGTTTAGAATGCTAGCAAGTCCTATTTTAAAGTTTTGGCGTAAACATTTTTGAATAGATCTAAACTTACCAATATATCGACACTGTATCCGATTTTCCGAATTCACAGAATTGCACGCTACTCATATTGCACACTTTGGTAGTTCACTTGTTGGGGGTCAATATGAGGATGGCATTTGCATGGAGATATAGATCAGTCCTTGTTGTATTGTTTGGTATTATCACAGGATTCGTCGAAGTTCTTGAAGTGTAAACTCTCAGCGAAAAGAAAGCTCTTATATTTGACTGGGCGCAAGTTTGCATCGGATGATGCATCTGCCATCGACCACAAGGGTATTAGGTAATCGACAAACTTTCTGTGCAACAAATACGAACACCAACTGCAAAATTGGTGTCAGTGCCGCGGAACGAAATAACCGAGTTGGCCTTTGAACGGGATGCATAAAAAAGTGTGAAGAGAAAATTGACAGCAATTGGATTCTTCTGGCATAAATGCAAAATGGCGGTACAGTGGATTTTGGCATGGCGGGCGGAACCAATAGTCGAAGGATCCTGTGGTCAATGGTCAGAGTTCACGCTACACTTTACTTCTACATGTCGTTTCAACATCCACGAGGACTCACTCTCCAGCTGGAACCAAATCCCAAACTCTTTGTCAATATTGAGTGGACAACTTACTTTAATTGGTCTTTACCGGGTCATTTTCTGTGGTTCTGGGTGCTTACGGAACCATTTTTCCAAGGGACTAAGGAGTTGCAACGAGCGGCCAGAGCTGCTCTGCGGAATAGTTGTTTTTAAAAGTGCTATCCCGAAACGGACAGTCGTGTTTACTACTGAATACATTGCTTAATGCAGTTTTTATTTATCACACGTTTATGTTCGTTATTATGATGGGGCGATTAACCGTACATTAAACATTGAGTAAAAAACGTTACCCTTCGCTGCCAGGGTACTAACTAATCTGACACAACTATCCATGGTTTGATTTCGTTTTCGCCATTACATTCCAGTTTGCTTTTCGTCGATTTGCCGCAACTCAAACAATTCCAAATCGTCATACGTCAAGTTCCCGTCAGTCAATTTTGTACGCCGTCAGCTGCACCTATTACACACACGAAATTGACAAGTCTCCGAAATTTTAAGAACTCTGAGCCCTTCCTGTGCCCGCCTATGGGCGTACCGTGTACCCCAACTGAACAATTTAACATGGAGACGTGAATAAAAAGGCGTAATATTATGCAATCCGCCGTGCTATACTTGGAACATAAGCGCGCCGCACTTCTCACTACATAGTAGTAGTTGGAGTAGTGCAGCTGTCAGTCGATTCACTACAGTACTCACCGATTACTTGCCATCACGTCCGACGGAACGGGTTTTTAAAATGCAACGACTCGGCTTCGTGTGTCAATGTAAACTTGGAAAGCCGATCAGACACCCCCACGTTAGCCAAGCCACGCGAGGCTGCGCGACAGATCATCATATATAAACCTATCCCAATATACACTTACAGCTTAGTCTGCTTCTAGACGGCATAGAGGACACATGAGGACACGCAATTTGCATAAAGCTGTGTAAGGCCTCTGTATTTCAATGTACGTAAGAGCTCGCTTACCTTGTACCCTTCGCCTTTTTCGCCGGAGCCATTTGTCGACGTCGTCTATAGCAAATTCTTTGACTGGAGTACCGAAAAGGAGATAAAATATTCGTCCTTGCCGTTGCACATATTGTAGCTTGTCAAGCAGTCGCAATGGGGCCCTATTTTCGGGGTGAAGCTATCTGTTCGAATCGCAACTCCTCGGTGTAATGCGGCGAATCGAACAGATTGTCAGACATCAGCATAAAAAACCGCGAAGAAATGCAGCTCCCAATTGGTCGACTGTGACGTTATGTAGTCGACGATTGGACAATTTAATTATGCCGGCCGCGGTTTCTGTCTGGAGGTCGCGAGTCTGCTGTGCCATTTATGATTCCTACTCCCGCAGAATTCACGACGATTGCCTTGTTAATTGTCGAAGTTTTATTGACTTAATTAATTAAAGGAAACCCAGAATCTTTTGGTAAATTTTCAAATATGGTCGAGGAGGATATCCACGTTCACAACATGCATCACTGGTTTAGCCATATCTGGTTGATGCCATATAGACTCGAGCTCTGGTCGACTGAATCACAACAAAAAGCCTAAAATGAGAAACGTCGATATGTTGAAAACAGTCTGGGATCTTTTAGAAGAAAGTATTCAATCTCTGACGATCGCTAAAACCTTTATTGTTCAACAGAAAATGTGCACGACCTTGTCTAAAGGCGACTTTGTGATAGGCCAGATATGTTTTCAAGTTTTAATTCCAGAACTGTATATAAGAACAAAGGAAACAGACCGGAGGAAGCTTTGTGGCCCTCGCAGACACTGCCCTAAATGGATAGAAGACAATTGCGGTTTTAGTGCCCGCCATTGTTATAGTTGTTAGACGATGGCCTGAATAAAATACCAGCACAAAACTCGCAAGGGTCCAAAATTGAAAACAAAAATGCCACTTTCGTTCTATATACGAGACACGTCTTTTGATTGTTCGTTCAATGTCCCCATTCAGTCAGAACTTGATCGCTGGGATTACACATAGTGCACAGCACCACAACAGGCTTGGTAGTCTGTCTGTGTGCAAATGGGAGTGAGCGATACTTTTGACCGCCACATGACATTTGGTCGACCTCACGAACCGCAATTTCAGCTTTACGTTCTATTCATATGCCTTTCCTCCGGCGTAAATACAAAGTACATCCAAACGAACGCGAAATGACAGTCGGTTGGGGCACACGACGAATTGTGTTGGACAACGTTTTGCTGAATAGGTTAGAACAGTGTCCTTCAAAGGTATGCGTAATTCCAGTAGCGGCACTTCTGCGTTCTACCGTTCGTGTGTGTTTACTCAGTCTAGTTCAGTTATCGGTAATGACCGTGCAAATTTGTTCTTTCGGTGCTTATTACACCCAGGATTCGTCTTCCGGGTAGATTAAAGCAGGCCTATCATTCTTGGCTCGGAAGTGTATCATTCTCTGCTTCAACATCCATGGTTTACTCTAGCGTGCTTATTAAAATGCTGTCCGTTAACTCTAGTCTTGCTAAATTGTGAAATCACATCAACAAAACATGTTTGCCATTGTATTGCTGGGAAGTGGGTCAACTTACTAAAGATATAAAATAGGACGGCTGTCTAGCATGACGGAAATAGATAATATGGGCATATTGTTGACAAAGGGGTCGACCTATTACTGCTGTAGAGGTACCATGTATTTTTTTCAGTGGCGTATGATTCAAGGTAGAGGACAGATAAGTAAAATATTAAAATACGTAAAAATTCAACTCTGATCCAAATACAATGGACGGAGAACAATCGAAACAAACGGTATTTGTGATGAAATTGTTGAAAACGACAACAAAAATGTCGAAGCCCGGCCGTTAGCAGGACGACCGAGTTGGCAGTTATCTTACAAAATTCCAAGAGGTTGAAGCTAATTGATTGATATACTTGACACTATAAATTTTGCGAGGAGCGACAACCAAGGACAATTAATACATCTTTCAAAACAATGAGCCGTCGGAACATGAACAAAACGTGAAACATTGATCGCATCTCCAACCAAAACAGAGCCATCCACGAACGCGTTTTCCAAACAAATTGTATCGAAACCAAGAAGTATATTATGCCACGTACCAATAAAATAATGGAAATTATTATATGTGGTGCCAGAACAGTAAACCCGTTCTATTTCTTTTAATCTACATTAAAAGTTTGCTTTCTCACAATTTCAAAACAAGAACAAGTTACATGTTTTCCTTCATGTTATTTGTTCCTCGCATGCATCCAGATTTCAGCGACCTCGTCGCGAAGGTGGCTTTACAGAACGCAGGGGCAGCCAACAAAGCTGATCGTGCCAAAAAAGGAAAATGCTGTATGTAACATGATAGTGAGCAATTTCTTGGCGTGGAACGGGCAGGCAATTTTTCCTCAGTGATTGACCGTGGATTTTACTCTCTTGCTCAAATGGCAACTTGTAAAAGGCTTAGGGCATCACAGAGTGTGTTTCGGTAACCGTTGTTTTCGTGAGTCTGGCAATTTGAGAATAAATGGCATGTGGCAAAGATATGGTAGTGGGACTTTTGTCGTTGGGAGAAGGCAACGGGAAAATTTTAGTGCCTCGAAGGGAAGCTGGAAGATTTCTTGGTGGGGTCTGGAGAGAGGGGAAAACTGATGGACGGGGCCCAGGGGGAGAATTTTTGCAAGTTACAGGGCATTTACGAACAGCTATTATTTTATCCTCCAAATTTTAATTACTTTCAAAGTATTGTAAATTTATTATTTCTATGTAAAAACATGTCTGGTCACAACTGATTTCTCAAAATCGGCTGGTTTGCTACCCCGGATGGTATAATTTGTTATGAACGCCGTATACCATGGGTTTACAAACTACTGAAAATTTGTGAATGGACCGGTTTTGAGTGTTAAAATAGAATTATTGATCCACATGCTTTGTATACGATTTTGAAACATTGCGTCTCTACAATCATAGAACGAAAGTCAACTCGGTCAACAGTCGTTATAGTGAAGCCACGCCCGCATCTGATGGTGGTTATCATCCCTCAAAACGTCAAGCAAGACTCCTGGCTTCTCCATACTGGTCGGTAGTAGCGAATTGGAAGAAAGTGGAGGATTAAGTCTAATGGAACTTTTATCCGTACTTTATCCCTGGTTACATATTTGTATGCCAGAGTAACAGACTTCAATTGTAGTTTTTCCTCACACTTTCTTCGGTTAGTTTGTGTTTTGTATATCACTTCTTAAAGCCGCAGGAAGGGCTTTTCGGGACATTAATAACTGCTGAATGCTAATAAATATTTGATGCAGTGACATGGAAGGAACGGCAAAGGATTATCATTTTAACAACAAAAACAAACAACATAATAATAAAATTATTATTAATATTAATATTAATAGTAAGTAGTAGTAGTAGTAGTAGTAGTAGTAGTAGTAGTAGTAGTAGTAGTAGTAGTAGTAGTAGTAGTAGTAGTAGTAGTAGTAGTAGTAGTAGTGGTAGTAGTAGTAGTAGTAATAGTAGTAGTAGTAGTAGTAGTAGTAGTAGTAGTAGTAGTAGTAGTAGTAGTAGTAGTAGTTCATCTCTACTGGTCAGGTCCTTTGACCTATCATTGAAACCACCCAAAACATTTTAAATTCAACTAGATAGACTGGTGTAGTTACATTTTTGAATGGTACCATTCTTTTTAACCTTGAACTTTTAACGGCCACTCTTTCGACGGATTAAAACACACAGCTGTACTAAAAAACATAACACATTTTGAACACCTATTTTATTTTACAGTAAACACAGTCAGGGCAAAATTCAGGTAAAATAGATAAATGGAAAGATGTAACACATGTTTAATTATCATCGATGTCAACGGACTGAAGCGCATATACGAATTGGCAATAAACATGGTAATACGTAAAAATCTAATTAGGTATAGTGATCGAATTCATGACTGGTACACTGAACCTTCAAACATGCCATTAGGCGTAAAAACTCTGTGAGCAATATTCCGACCGTGAACTTATTTTATGCGAGTTCATGAACTCAAGCAGGATGTTCTAATCCATGCTTCATCGGATCTCAGCGCTACCTTATATAACTGAGATATTGTGGCCTGATATACATCTCTTCTGCAAATGAAGCATTCCCTGTAATGCACACCATCGTTTACTTGATCAGTTGCTGACTCATATCAGTTTTCAAAGAAAAACGGTTAATACGTGTACGGTGTATCGCTCACACATTTCGTGTTCTTCGTCTGTATTTGAAAGACTTAGCTGGCACAAAGACTTCGCGAGCAAGGTCTTGGTCGTCCACAGAAATGCACCGTAGCTTTGTGTCTGGGTGATGAAAGGATATTCGGATCTCGGTGATATGAAAGCTACCACACTTAGGCCTACATGTACAGAGTACACTGAAAACTTTGGAAATACGAAAACCGTACTTTGTAATGTTAAGGTGACCCCAGATATGTCAATGTGACCGAAGGATAGGTATATGTATTGGAGGAATTATAGAACTTGATAAACTTACCCGTCAGTTTTTTGCTGTTGGATAATAGGTGTGTGTCGTCGGCCTTCTGAAGTCGATAACAACATAACAGATAATGGTTTTGGCGCGAAAATATTATCGTCTGCTCGAAATATAAGCTTCCCACTTCCCATTCCAGTTTTGGAACATACCACTCTATTGGAAGGGGAGTACAGAGCCTAGCGTCGTGCCGTGGCCTGGAAGTTTGGTAGACGTCATGCGTGCTCACCATGTCCTGCGTGTCTTCACAGATTTTGTCCAGCTTAAATGGATATCATAACAGAGGTAATGTGGACTCAAGTAAAATATGTTTCCTGTCACCAATAATTTACAAAATACAAAAATGGTAGGGTTTTTTTCTGACCTGTACAACCCACTGCATTTTTAAGATGGGCCGCAAAGTTGATCGGGTTCATTTCACAAGTGAACTTTCGAATCTTATCATGTATGACTCGGTATTAATAAATTTACATGATCCATCTTCGCTGATTATTGGTTGCGTTTATATGTTAACCTTTTACTCACGATTTTAAGTCAAATTTTAATAAGTATAAAATCGATGGACTGCCTTCGAATTTTGACATAGACGCATGGAAACCTGCCACTATTGGTATTGCAAACTGTTCTCCATGAAAGTCTTCATACGGCAACCAGATTGAAGTTTACAGGTGAAAGTTACTGACATATCATTTTGGTACATCTAACAGACTAAGGGAACTTCTAAGGGGACCGTAAACTTGAAATTTGAACGATGCAGTGCAAACTTTATACGTCTTTCGCTTTAAGGAATTGGTTGGCAAGGCTGGAAACCTTAGAGTTAAGATAACTTATAGGTCCGACAAGGTGTTCCGGTCATGATACAGTTTCGTTTTTCTCTCTTTGAGCCAAAGAGGATGCATGGATATAGTTTAAAACTATATCCATGCATCCTCTTTGGCTCAAAAGAGGCATAGGTTAAGACACGTGATTTACGAAAAGTTTTCATAAATCACGTGTCTTAACCTATGCATGGCTATTACTGTTCAATAGCAACATTTGGAAGGAAAGGGCTCTTACAATGTCTGATTATAAAAGTCTCACAGCGTAACTGTCAGGTTCTGGGATGGGTGCGAATGCAAGGTGTTTGAAACCTGTACTTCGTGCCTTTTAGACGACCGTAAATCCTTCGTGTCCTCCATAAATGAGCAAATTGTCGAAATTTAATTCATGTTTCAATACTTCTACCGATCTGAAAGCTACAAAACTCAAGCTTCAGCGTTGAATTCTGATAGTTCATAAAAATGTTCAGGTCCCCACCCTCCGCATGCTGTAGGGGGTCATTGCCCTTTAAGTCCCGAGTTCAATGTTCAGAGTTGGCAAAACTCAATGAAAACACAACACACTGCATCTGTAGACGACAAATGATCAAACAGCAGTATATGGATATTTATTATGGGTCAGCAAATCTGAACTCTCTGTGTACTTGCAGTAATTCTGTCTGATGAATGATGTCCTTGAAAGTTTTAAACTCGTGATATTGTGTCAATTGTTACAATGTCAGGTGGGCATAAGTAAAGTAAGTGTTAATG
The DNA here is from genome assembly GCF_041260155.1 of Ptychodera flava. Taxonomy (NCBI): domain Eukaryota; kingdom Metazoa; phylum Hemichordata; class Enteropneusta; family Ptychoderidae; genus Ptychodera; species Ptychodera flava. Next base: position 32,173,998 of record NC_091941.1, on the reverse strand, counting down.
GCACTTACACAGTGTTCCACCTATGTTTATGGCGAAAAGGATTTCAAACGACATGTTTTTGTTTTTTTTTGTCGGATCCACAGTTCCACTCTGGTTCAGCTTAGGGAACTTGCGGCATAGATACAAAATTCATCTCTATCTGTATATCATAATCCCTTTATCCCACGAATTATCAGTTTCATGAAGTCTTTGAGGGATTTCTTGATATCGCGTGCAGGTGCCACAGGGAGACAGTATCTATTTCCGATGCACATTTTGTTGTAGCGTCAATATTGCTTCGAGTAAACATTTTCATATTTCATTTAAATGTCTATCGTGCGAAGAGTATCATAACTTGTCTGTAGACTCTTTGATACTTGGGTCGAGTACATATTCTTGTTAGTAGTTTGCCCAAGTAGAAGTTGAATTACAAGACGTGATCGCGTGTAGATTATACAGCATTGTGGGTAATTTAAATCATAGAAACGCCACCAAGCTAAGAAAAATCCCACCTCACTACTTCCAAATGCTGTAATTTGCACCAACAAACAAACAAACAAACCAATCATTACTGGTTAAATTTTCTTTCAATTATTTGTGTTTGGTATCCACCCCTTCCCTGATTTGAAGAAATTTTACTATTTGTACCTTCCTGTGACAATGTCGTTGGACTCAATCTCTCTGAATCGGTTTGGACTCATTTCATAAATTTGATACACGCTGTTAGTTATGATATTCAAAGCCAGTGACTGTTTCTTATGAGCTTAAATTTGGTTGTTAATGGTAAAGCAGTTAAAAATTGTCCTCATCCATTATATTTTTACGTAACTGGATTGCAAATTTTAGCCAAATGTGGCCGAAACAAAGTGTGTGAGGATTGCGTTAGGGTTTTACCGTAGAATGTGCCTTGGCAACAGATTTTCGGACTCTCAATTTTTTTTTTATATATTTACGGTGTAGCACTTGTGGGGGATCATTTTAAAGCTCTTAGAATAAGACAAATTTATGTCTCAGTTTCTCGAAAACAAAATAATTTGTTAACAGGGATGGTGGCCATTTTGAATTTCAATTATCAGGAAATGTTAGGTAATTTATTTCTCTAGTACCACACTTTGCACAGCGACCCCTAATTTCCATTCGTGATTTGATGAGAGAATGGTTAAAAGTTTTGTCGTAGAAAGTTTGAGCAGTAGTTTGTCTTTCACTTTCAAGGCACATACAACCTTAAAGAGCTGCAAAGAAAAACTGTTTTCCTATAATTCAGTAAGTGCATTAGCAAGGTATTTAATTATGCATGTTCACCCATTGTTTCATGTGCAAAATGTCAAAGATTGATAGATAAAGAAGTTTGGGGAGAAAATAAAATTCTATATATAAAATTCTATATATAAAATTCTATTATATATATTATAATAAGTATCACTATATTTCGAATGTATAAATATATTTGCTTTGTTCCCTTCAATCAATGCAGATCGATAACAAGAGATTGAACCAGAACAATTTAAGGTTATGTATAAACCATAAACTTTAAAGATGTGCATCACTTTTTTCATTTTCTTACAGGTAACAATCATATTCCAGATGTCTCTATTAAAAAAAACCTTCAAAAAGTATTCCACTTACGATCACAGACTGAGATCCTCTTCAGGTTTAATTCATGAAATATGCAAATTTGATAACAATATGTAAATTGTACATTTCCTTGACAGTGGTTATATTTTTATCAATTTAATTTAGGATTCGTCGATGTCATGGTAGAATTATATAAATTACCCTTTGAAAAGTTGAACATTTTTCTTGATTTTCTACCTTTTTATTGTTTCGAATCCCATCATTTTGTCATTTGATTTTTGAGATCCTTTTATCTACCTCTACCATTATTGGAGCTGAATAACTTTGCAATATCAGCATTATGGGCACCCTAATTAAACCTGTCACCCCCTAGTTCCCTGTGAAATGGGTCAAATATCCTATTGAAAACAGTGGGATTGTGGCTTAGGGGTTGAAAGAGCTACATATACAGGGAGGAGCTACGCCATCATTAAACAGTGTGTGACAGCAGAGTTCAGACTGCTCATGCTACTGTTGTATGCATCACCTACCGATCAGAGATCTGACACTAAGCATGCGGAAATCATGCTCAAATATCATAAGCCATAAAACTAGTGCAGATTATGTCACATAAAATCATAAACCCAGTACTCCGATGGCAGATACTACACCTGCTGTCGCAAGGAACAGTGAGGTCATTTTAGGATTACATTGCTCATCTTTTCAAACAGGGTGGTCGTAAAAGTATAACAGTACGTGTTCAGGAATAAATAACATTTTGTCAGCAATGCTGGATTAATCTTCGACTTCATCGTCCCTTGTGAAAAATGCTTCCTCTGAGGCTGTGTTACCATGGTGACAACCCTTTTGGGATGCTGCTTAAGTTGGAAGCAATGCCCACCCCTGGGGGCCATTTCTCAGTAATTCTATCCACCAAACCAAAAAAATGCTGTATAGGTTACCTATTCATAGATGTAACAATTTTGTTTTATGAATATTTCTGCTGTAAGAATGCAGTATTCAATTCCACCATCCTGTTTCCTAGAAATGCTACACATTACACATATATTTGGAACATTTGTGAATTTGAGTGGTATTCTGTAACACTACATAGTAAGGCTGCACCTATTTACAGATTGTTGCACTTATTTACAGAATTGCCACTGCTATACATATGCCGATTTTGAATTTGTTTCTCAAATTGCTGCAAGCTCAGTCATATATACTTCATCCCTGCAATACTGCACCATACATAATCAGTGACCATTTTTGTAGTTTCTTTGCAAAGTGAATACAGTTACTGAACATAATATTCAATGTTTGTTTCCGTCAATTGGTGTATACTTGCAATCACTGGGCATTCAACTTGGAATTATCACGGAAATTTACTGATTCATTTAAAATATTCACTCTGCTGATTTCCTTGCACGGAAAATGAAAATTACAATATTTTTTCTATCCTAATACACATTAGTACCAAGCAAAAATTCTTTTTGGTAACTTTTTTTTTGAATTTGTTTTGCATTGCCTCTCTGGTGATGTTCTTTGATAGGATTTGAAATCAGGTCATCAGTAGTACACATGGGAAACTTTAAATTTTACAATTTTTTTCTTCCACATTATATTTACACAAAACCTTGCCTCACTAAGTTTTTCAGCATACCTTAGGGTATATTAATTTGTGTTTGTCTAAGGGTACCTTTCATGACAAACAAAGCCAAACATACCCCTTAGTATAGTGTTGCATTGTACCACAACAGCTCAACATGAACCAATATTCTATTACCATGCCTTGCCCGTCGCATTTTGATTGGGCGAGCTGAACCACGTGACTGACCACAAATACACAGTAATGGTTTGTTTACATGCCCGTGAATATGAATAATAAGATTAACAACTCAAAGTATCGTGACTTTACAGCTCAAACGTAAATCATAATCAATCACAAAATAAAATGGAGCACTTGTAGGTCAAGTTGAGATACTTTTTTCTGAAAACATCTCCGGATTTGCCAATTTTTTACAACGCGCGTGACAGTGCGTCGCGTATTGCTCAGTTTCTGGGGCCCAGTTGTCGTTCGCTCCTGAAATTTTCGGAAATTTTGACGGTTTTCTTGGGTTCGCTGATAATATAATAGAAATAACAGACTCCGCTCTGACCATTAACGTTTATTTGTGGGCGCGGGCTCGAGGAAAGCCAAATTAACAGGCTCGGCAAGCCTCGCCCGTTAATTTTTGGCTTTCCTCTCGCCCTTGCTCACAAATAAACGTTAATGGTCAGCGCGTCGCCCGTTATTTCTATATTCTTCAGTCATGCAACTTCACCCTTATTCTATTTGTATCTGACAAAACCACTACATGCCACCTTTGGGTTGGTTTTTCCCTTTAAAAGAGCACCCTAGCTGCCCATAGAGCTCCACTGTAATATTGACTGACTGTACACAGAAAACTGAGACTTTAATTTGATGAACGTGAAAAACAAATATTACAAGCTGACTGATAGTGAAAGTATATTTTCCAAGACAAATTTGCTAAGTGTATGAATGAGTCAATGATATGATGTGACAATGGCTTTCTGTCATAATTTCCAAAAGGGAATGAATGTAGTACATTTGAATTCAATGCTATCAGCTGTTTTTGAACTCTAGAAATACAAAATTGCTGATTACAAGTACGTCACCACTTCAACAAATCTGACCAAGGTCATCCATAGAAACTTTTATGCTCAATTTCAAAGTAAAAACATAACTGTTTTGGAAAATATTTTACACCAAAAGTGCAAAAGATTGCTTGTAAAGTAGAACATTGCATATTTCATCAAAATCTGAACAAACCTGACTAGCTTCATTCCAAGGAAACCATGTAAAAAATTTAAAAGCAATTGGAAAAGCTAATTTTGAGAGCAAAAACTGCAAATATCGTACATATGTACATACATATTTCATCACAACTTGAACAAATCTGACTAGCACCATCAAGGAACCCTTTTACCTAATTTCAAAAAAAATTCAAAACAATCAAACAGATTGTGAGAAGAATTTTCTACCAATAGATTGCAAAAATTGTCCTCAAAAAATAGTATTGCAGTTTCATCCTAAACAAATCCCACTTTCATCATCCCAAGTGATTGGATGGGATACAGAGAAGAAGTAAATTCTACCAAAAGCAGCAAAAATTGCCCCAAAACTACAATATCGCATAATTTATCAAAATTTGTTCAAATCTTGACTTGGATCATCCCCAAGAACCTCATACCATACTTTAAAGCAAGCAGACACTCAGATTCTGAAAAGAAGTCAATTGTTGATGGACAATGCATTCAGATTGCTGATGGCAGAGCTAGAAGGGGGATGTAGTTTGAGAAAAAAAAAGAGTAGATGGAATAAGATGTGCTGAAATTGAGAGAATTCCTTGTCTTTGATATAAAAACTTCTTTTCAATGGGTCATTTGGTACATGGTCTGACATGATGGGTAGTACTTATATCTGAACAAAATCCTTTGTGCATGTGTGAGTTACTGGACCATTTACCAAACACTGAAGTGCCATCCAAAAGTTGTTTAATCACTTCATAAAATTTGCTTAGTGTTCACTAAAGAAGCAACATTTAAAATCACATCGCATCGGAGTGTCATGACATGTGTGCATCAGGCTTATACATTTTATAAATAAGCTTTAAGAGAACTTTGTATAACTGTTAACTTATGAAACCAAATTTTAAGCGCCCCGTAAAGCCCCTTCTGAATATAGATATCATATTGTTGGTTTTGTTGGAAACTACTCATTCGGAGCACAATTGTGTCTGTTATCAACATCCAGTCATCATGCATCCTTGAGCAAAAATCTTAAAATATAGATTTCTCTACCCTGACAGAAGCCGTGTTCTGCAAACTTTACACTTCCCAATTCATCATGCTGCATGAAATGACACTTTCTCTGTACCGATTGTGCACAACACGAGAAACTGACATTTCTCCTTCAAGAAACTTCAAACAATATTTATTTTCAGTAAATATCCTAAATCATGATGAGAAATTGATCATCAATGAATTAGTCCTTACTGGTAGCAAAAAGTACATAATTTGCATTCACCTTTTGAAGATACCAGTTTGGGATATCAAAATGGTACTCTTGAAAGTGTAAACCTTATCATGACATGGCCATATTGGATCATATCATGAAACAAACTGATATGCAGATGTATGCTGTTGTGTTGGGCTCTATATCTGGCAATCATAGTGGCTTGTGTCATACAACAAAGCATTATGGTACTGTATGGGATACAAAACAATGAATTTGTACCAAGTTTGAATGAAACTGGCTCTGATGGAATGAACTGACACAGGGACAGGGCCATGTCTGTAAGTTCTCATGAAATATGTCTACAGGTACAAAACCCTTCATCCATATTTAATGAGTTGAATCCCAATGAAATATCAACAGACATACACTAGAGTCCACATGTGTTAGTTGACATAAAATTTGTAAATTTATTACTGAATATTGTCAAATAAAAGGCAAATTGTACCAATCCTATTTATCAGAATTGCACTATTTCCTTTTGAATTTTTTTCCTTTCTGTTGAAATTTTCCACGTGACTTCAAATTCTTCCCCAGGTTTCCTTTACGTCTCCTACTTTTGTAGTCGGCATCTCGGATCCAGAGATCACGTTCCACTTCCCACTTGAGCTGTTTAACATCTGAAAAATTAAAAAGGTGGGCAACTTGACAACACAGTGTGAACGGTGGCTTTTCACACAACAGGCTGGTTAAAATTTAACAATAACTACTTCAGCAGGAAATAGAGACACATTAAGCAGGCTGGCTGCAGAGACAGAAAATGGAGTCATTTGTCAAGTTTCCGAGCGATGCTCTTTTATCAGGGTACAGTCAAGGTAATGGAATGTTCCTGATGAGGTATTGGATACTGAAGACTGATCAGAGCTGCCTTGACAGATTTCTACAAACTTTCAAACCTCCCCTTCAACCCCCCTCCCCCTTCAAACCTCCCCTTGAAAGTATTACAATGACATTGGTTGTCCCTCTTCATGTAGCCACTGTTCAAATCGTATGACGCCTACTTAGCGGTCTCTGCAAATGCCAAGGCTGTCACCAAAATATGACAGCTTTCAACCCTTTCAATCCATGTTCACTGAATGTAAACTGATCAAACAGTGCTCCACAGACTTACCAACAAAATGGTGCTGTGGGTTCTGGGAAGGCAAGTTAAATGTAACAGCCTGTGCACTTGTGGGAGAATTTTTATACAGAAGTGCTATTAGTGTTAAAATGCACTTTATCAAACATTCATTGTCAACGATTATATGAGGTACCTTGTTTGATAAATTGCTGTAAGCTACCATTGCCCTGAAAGAGCCAAATGCTGTCCGGCTGTTCTTTGGTTTTGAGAATGGCAGATGAGCCAGGTTCATGAATTTATGTGTGTTTAGACACAAACAAATTATTCAATACTAGCAATTCGGTTTAAAAAGCAACGTTGAATGACATTTTAGTGTTTAGTTTTCGTTTTTGTCCACAATTTACACAAGTATCAAGACAAAACAATTTTGAAGTTTCTTATTACAATGCAAATTCTACTGTATAATGGGTACAGCTACCCTTTTGAACCTCATTTTGATTAATTTGTTTCATTTGAGAAATTATCACATTTTGGCACAGCTGGATAAAAATAAGCTGATGACAATTTACGTTATCATACAATGGAAATTCATGCTATACCTAAAATATGGCTGTGAGAATGGACTTTCAAAAACTTGGCATATTTCTGTCACAAGGATAACATATCCAACTTCTTCTTACAACAAAAATTTCTAAATGACTACTGCGTTCAAGTTTAGCCAGAATGTGCTGATGATCATGCTACTGTACTTTGATCATTGTGTTGAACACATAATGGTCACTACATTGAGATCAACCACTGTATAGTGACCATAGGAAGTTACAGTTTCATGTTTACTGGGTAAAAACAGTAGAAATATTTCATCAAACAGTCAATATTAAGTTTCATTTTCTCAACAGCAGTTGAACTTCAACATTTGGCAGATCTCACAGAGAGCTTTCATGAAAGTACTATACTATCTGTCTGATGAAAAAGGTCTTCATATAGGAATAATTACAGATACTGAAAACGGCTGAACTTCTTATTGATGAAAAAGAAAACGTAAAAGACTAACACCTCAGCATGAGTTTCTATCAGCCTTGATGAAATGGGACTCTCGTCGAAGTCCTATTACATCAATTTTCTCTAAAGTTTTGATTACTACCGACTCATCAATCTACGACAACAATGTCTGATAAATGACTTGAGCCTCCGTGTTTCTAGTAGAATCTCATGATGCCAATGAAAAATCTCTCTGAGATGCCTTCACATAAAACAACCATTCACACTTCTTGCCCAGCCAGTCTATTAAATCACATGTCATACCTTTCCCAGAGCGAAAACGCAGAATCAATTCCCGACACCTAAAGGCATTACCAGCGTACCTCATTACTGTCGCTACTTACCAGCCTTGTCTCGGTTGGCCATCGCGTGGAGTCCGATGTTGTCAAATTTGGATCCAATGTTCTCATCCATCATGCTACCAAACTGCAAGGACAAAGTCAAGAATAAGTAGCCGTAAAAACACAGGTGATGTATGACATCTGAAGAATATTCTTTTAACTTTTTAACTTCCAAGACTACGGAATTTGTACTTACACAGGTTATTGATTGACTTTTGTTAGAGTATTTTCAAAATTTTGCTGGATATTATGGTTATTGTACCCTATGCACTTCTTCATACAGAATATATTTGCATATACAAATCCATCACGAATCAAGTTGTTCTATGGTTGTTCATTCATTTAAATTCAGAATCAATAATTTTGAGCAAAGATCCATGATCCTCTTATAAAGTTAAACAATAAATACTCTAAGTATTTCTACATAAATACATCACCTACACCTAATCCACACAAAACTGAGTCCCCGTGGCTGTAAGTCTCCCACTGGTGTATACATATGTGTAAGCCCTTTTTTTTCGTAAACACTTCTATAAAGTAATTGAGATATGCTTCATTGATCTCACTTTTATGGGCTTTATACATTAAAAGTATTTCCTCCGAACAAAACCTCTGATGTGCATTTTTTTTGGGTCATTACTCATTTTTCCTTGCTGCTAAATGTGGTATTTCATTCAATGACACATCTTTAGTCTAACAACGTGAATGCAATCACCACACACAGTGAATGAAACTTGAGATGGCGGGGGCTAGACAGATTATATTGTTGCTTAGGATTTCAGAAAACAGTGGTGCCAACTTGGGGTAGCCCGTCACAACCAGCAGTCAACGATGCCATTATTTGCATTAGTGAGGCATGGCATAGTCATTTGTCATGCAAATTCAAGGGTCAAGTACACATGGGAAAGGTCAGCAGTTACTCAAACACGCAGACATTTTGAGTAATATCAGTTAAGAGGGACTGCGGTAAAAAGTAACTGTGAATTTCTTAGCATTTTATTGAGGATATTCTGATTTGACTCACAACTAATTTATATTTGTATTGCTTTAATTTTACTGAATTGCAAGCATTTGAGGTGCACCTTTACCTCCATGCTGTCACAACAGTATTAAATTTTAGCTTACCATGAATAAATCAGGTTTTTTGACAATCGGAGTAGTGCATTAAAAATACTGATGCACTAATATAATAATAGAATAGTTACTTTGTAGCAAATAGCTCCATACTTCCCTTCTGAAGTTTCACAAAATAATTCTTCCTGGCCTTTTTGTCTTGCATGTAAAAGTTTGAATGAACTTATCAAAAGGTAACAACGTCTCAAGCAAAACTGAAATGTGTGTTACAAATACAGCTTTAGGACAAGAAACAGCATAAGTTGCATTCTCACAAGTGTGAATGAAAGTATTTAATTTGGACAACACTTGGGTGAATCTTGATATTTGGCAATACGCTTCTGGCAGCCGTTTCAACTTTACATCTGACGTCTATCGTTTGACAGCTTCTCTAATAAGTTCTCTGATTGAGACTCTTTCATTAAAGTCACACACCTCTTCTGCCACAGCATGGATATCCTGACTAATCTCCTTTTCCTTCTTTCCTCTTGGCCTTTTCCTCTTTCTTGTCTTGACCACAGACACCTCATCATCTTCATCAGAGCTGTCTCTGAATTGTTGAACAGCTTTAGGTTTCTTTTTTGGTTTCTCAGTACCAACTGCCGAACAAGATAAATAATTGAGTTATGTCCAATATAGGATTATAATGTGATGTTAAACACTACCTAAACATGATTTTATGTTATTTCTGTGTAAGTAGCGTGTATGCAAAGTGGTATTTACTTTGTTGACAAACTGAAATCTAATGCCTTTATCATCTGTGATGATCATACTGGACCACTCTCTCTAGGCAAGTGCTGATGTGTTAAAGCTGGAATCAGATTCATATTCTGATGAAAACATGAAAGACAAGTCAGTGATCAGAAACAGATTCACATTCTTTCAAATCAATTGCAAATACTCTAATCACCTTCAAAATCTTCTGTCATTCCGCCTCCAAAGTTTTCTTCATCCAGTTCGTCATCATCATCATCATCCATCTGTAGGTCTCCGAAATCAATATCACTGCCATCATCGTCGATATCGGGATCTTCCATGTCTTCACTCGTGTCACTCTCATCATCCTCACCCTTCTTGGAAGTCTTGCCTTTGCTGCGACTAAATTCACTTTGGGAAGAAAAATACAAGACCAGCATTAAAAGTGTAAGATGCTGTTTATATGCTGTAATTCAGTATGTTTATAATATCAAGGAAATGAAAGCTGTGAAGTGAGTGAGTTGCTCTGAGAACTCACACTCATGACTGGTTGTGTGTTTGAAATGATACTGTGAATCTGTCTGAAAAGTAACATAGATACCATAAGCCATGGGAATCTAATGCTCAAAGTGGGACATACATTGGAATTCATAAACGCAAAGTTTATTAATGAGAACTGTGCAAATCGGTCAATCAAATTATAATGGCTCATTATATTCATATACTTTTGATTGTGTGTACTATGTAATATTCAGATTCAATTATTGTGGATTGTGTGTACTATGTAATATTCAGATTCAATTATTGTGGACCACAAGTTGAAACTGATGACAAACTGACAAATAATTGACTATAAATTTATAGAGAATTATTGATATCTGTATCAAGAACAGATTGAACGTCAAAAAATGCTTAAAATTTTGTGTGTGTGTGTGTGTGTGTGCCCAATAATTACAGGTATACTGAACCAAATAAAGAGATGGATTTTAAACGTTGAATGCACCTTGGGAGTAGATAAAAAATTACAGATAAAAGAGTAAGAAACATAAACAAAACAAGGGACAATTTTTGGTTGACTTGCAAACATTTGTGCTTGAGAGCGAAAATGTATGAAATTTTCCCAAGTTTGAAATTTTTTCCTATTTTCCTGTCTTAATGGTTGCTTGTGTATAGAAATGCACAACACGGATGTAGTGTAGCAATCCTTTGTAACTGTGATTCTGCAAAGGTCACAAAACTTCTAATCAATGTAAGATTGGAGTTATGAAGATTTCTCTTTAAAATCTGCCTGCTCTAGGGAAGTACACCAACATCATGAAAGCAACTTTTCATCTGTACTGGATAAACAGAGAGTGAACTATCCCACATTCCCTTCTGATCAGTCTCCTCGGTGATCACTTGAACTACAGCAAAGTCACCAAGTACATGGTGTAGCATACTGATAATTCATGCACTGAAGATGAGGTACAGGCTGTGTGACTGCACAGGACTAAAGTTTTTGAAAATGATCAATTTCCCATGTAGGAGATCACACTTTTGTTATAGTTTTAAAGATCTTACTGACAGTCACAGTCATGCTGAGTACTTATAAGGCTCATAAAGTAGTTGCACCTGTGTTGGCAAACAATGTGAAATAGATTTTTCAAATAGGTATGGCAAAGTAATTTACACAATCACTACAAAGTGTGACATATTTTTACTATTCTTTTTGATAGATTGATTTCAATTTGACCTTCATGTAATATAATTTTGTTTCATGACTGCAAATTGTAGGCATAAACTGTCAATTAGCTGTTGTCTGTTCGTACAAGTCATAAATTTTTAGGAATGAGAGTAATTTCAGATGCTGTGAGATGAAAGTCACCTCTTGATGGTTTCTTACCCGGCAAAATCAATGTCAGAATCAACATCAGCCTCTCCATGTTCAACTTCATCTGCAAAAGAAACCAAAGTTGACTTCCATGGCTGTTTTTGTTTGAGCTCAGAACAACAAGAGTAAGACATTTTGGTTACTATGAGGTACATCCACAATATTTTGTCCAAGTTTTTCCCAATACAAAATATCATTTAAATACATGAGTCTTGAATACTAAACTACATCTACCTTACTGCATTACCTTTACTTTAAAGGTAAAATTATCATCTTCTGATAAACTGTGATGAGGAGTTTTCATTTTGTTGTTACCAATTCTACATTACTATTTATCTCACTGAATGGATTGCAAGCTGCAAGAAAGTATTGATACTGTTTGTTTACAAAGATGGGTTGTGATTTCAATTTGATACCGGATATGTTAACTTTGTTTTCTTACCCAGATATGACTCAAAGTTTTCATCATCGACACTGGATGCATCGCTGTCAAAATCATCTACATCACCCTCTTTTTGCTTTGTTTTCTCCTCTTCCTTTTTGCTGAAATACCTGACAAGAAATTCACAGCAAAATTTAATCCCTGAAACTGCTCTGCATGGATAGATAATGTTGGATGAAATTTAAGTAACAAATTTTGGAGCACGATAGCACATACTATAACATTAAAAGTTTTCAAAATTCTCTGGTGTGGTTCCTTTAAAGGACACTGTTATGGTGTTGCATAGTATAAATGAATACATACATTGATGACAGCCAGTGACCTTTGCTGTCCTGTATTGCATAAACAGATGAGGTTTCTGATACATTTTGATTGTAATGCAAGAAACACAAACGGTCCTCCCCTACACACAAGTCATAAACTGACTTCTTCAAGAATTTGTTGTTAGTTAGTTTATTATAGTGACATGAGGTCAAAATTACATATTCTTTACAACAAAAGTAGCAATGTGAATAGGGAAACCTCCCAGCCCAGTGGACGTATATGTCACTTTGAAAACAAAAACAGAGGAAAAAATGGGTGTACAAGACACAGTAGCAAAGGTATAAATTACGCTAAATGAGCCTATACAAACTGTCTTTTATTAAAAGAAATTTTTTCAATGTATTTTGCTGTGTTTCTAACATTATTTTGTCAAAATATTAGCTTTAAATAACTAACTAGCTGTAGATAGCCATTATGGCTCATAGCAAATACAGGAAATATTGAAAATTCATGACTGACTTCATTTGATGGTGTCATTGGGATAGTCTGGGTATCTTGAATTTGTTGATTTTTGAATGACTTGACCAAGCATTGGTGAAACCTGACCGTGTTCTTTCATGTTTTCTTGTGATATTCCATCAGAAAATGCCTACGTCTCATCTGTCAATATGTCACTTTATACCAGTAGACCTTCAATGGCCAGGAATTTGTGAGAAGCGTTGAAACTGTGAAAAATCTCTGAGATGCTGCATGTAAGCCACTGACCTGTGAAAGAACACTTCATCCAGGGGTACGTCTCTCTCTGATTTCTTGACGAACGCATCACTGTTGACAGGAAGTGATCGAATTTTTGGCGGCAGGTAAGATTTTGATTTGGGCTGCATCACTGATTTCGCTGCTTGTACTGGGTACATGTAAATAAATAGAAATAACAATAGAAAAAGAATTAAGTCAGTCTGCGACTGAAAAGCAAACATTTTTGCCAGGCATAAAACACCATAAAGATCCAATGTCTATCTACTAGATCCCTTGGTGACAAGCTCTTTGGGATAGTTTGATGCAGAGAAGTTGATTATTAACAATGATAGACTTTTACGCTTCCTGAAATCTTACATATACCCCATGTTTGACATGACCGTAATGTAGGTCATTACAGAAACACTCATCTATTGTCATGTGACCATGAAATAACCTAGTCAACTTGTTTGCTACTCGGCACTCAGTTGCGGCCTTGTCAACCATAGCACATACAACATACATCCACCACAAAAATGATGAAAAGTCTATCTGTGATTTCCCCAGAATAAGGCTTATCAAGACTCCTCAGACTCATCATGCAAACATCAATACAAGTCTTTCTTTTGTTGTCATTGAGAATTTGAAATTTCAAGCAATTCTTCTAGCTTGCTTACTATCAGCAGGTAGGGACTGTGTCTTTCAGCCTGTATGGTGAATGTGCATCTCCAGCAAAAAGTGACCAATTATGATTATTTCACAGTAATGGTTAGCAAGTACTTCACAACAGAGACCAACTGACATATCAGAAAATACGCCTAACACAGGTAGTTCAAGAAGCATGTATGCTATAGTGTTCTGTGCCCTGTAAGATTGTGTTGGGTGGTGTACAATATTTCAATTGCTTTTATAATTATTTGAGAAGCACTGACCAGATTGTTCTTTCTTTGGATTCCTGTAGACAAATCTATCAAGAAACCTGATGAGGGTGAAGTCTTGTAATGGATTGCCTGTGTACTGAATAAATCCCCCTTCCAAAATTGTCTTGGCAAAATGTTGAACTGATGGATGGTAGTGATCAGCCAACTAAAGAAAAAAAGAGAGAGAGAAGAAAAGGTCAAGAGTCAAAGGTCAGGGTATACTGCAATATGGCACTTAGTTACCGGGACTAAAATGGGCGACAAATCGGCTGTTAAATCATCAAATTGTCAACATTTTGTTTACTTAAAAGGAGATCTTATATTTCTACAAGTGTTAAAGTTGCTGCACTTTAGAGGAAATGGATGTACTAAAGGGAGTCATAAAAAGCTTATTGTCATTTCCACACACTGCAAGAGATTTATGTCAACTGTACATAACGCCGGAGACTTGCTGCTCTGAAAGAGAAAAATATGGTAATTCCTAACATTTTTCTTTTTTCATCCATTACCGAGTCCTTGTCCATTTTTTTCTCTCATTTTCAAGACACTCTTGAGGCAGCTCAAAGCCTTTCCTTCATTTCGCTGACTTGTCAAGCCATACGGTTTGACACATTACATCCTGGCTTATGACTTGGTCAAATGTCATAATTTAAAAAAGTCTAGCATTGCAGACGTATGGTATTTCCACATCTATTTTTCTACCTGAAAAAGCTTTTTGGTCAAACTTTACAAAAAGAAAATTTCAAGCATCGTGATAATCCACAAAACACAACTTGAGGTGGTTGCAAAGCAAATTTGGAATTTGATATAAATTTAAAAATATTTGAAATGTGAAATTCCTCCATTTTTTGGTACAATAAGTGAGATGATACTGCATTGTCACTTTATTGAGAACATGTCAACATTCTGATTTTGACTCTCAGAGAATTTTTTTACTGAAAATATCAAGAAAGATTTGACAAATAAGCAAAGCTTAACTGGTTACTTTTTTGTTAAAATATAGTAATTTTGTTAGACAGAAGAAATTCAGCCAAACCTCTGCAATGATGAATGTTTAATGTTACATTGTGTTGACACGTGTGAGTTCAACTTTGCAACATCCGCTTCCCTAGAAACGTTGTTTCTATGACATATGCAATTTGTGAAAATATTGTCTGAATTCTTTCATATGCATTTATATTGCGTGTAGTATTCTGCAAACATGAGCGAAATCATGTCCTTTGGAAAAGTTCATTCACTTCTTGGACTAACTGTTATTCTAGGAAGAAAGTTAACAGAAGTATATTGTACATTGAAGGACAGCCTTCACCAAGCATTTACAGTTCACAAAGACCACAATACCATCCTAATCAGATAAAAGTCATGTTCAAATGTCTCCTATGAAACTACCGCACACATCTGATAATTGTAAAGAACAATTATCAAAGTTTCAAAACTCTACTCTCATATCAAACTTTCCGATGTTCTGGCTCTTCTGCAGGTGTTCTCGTTTTCAATGTCACTAAAATTAAATGCAAATTGACAAGTGAGAGCACAGAACAGTAACTTTTTAAAGGGACAGTAGCTATAGCTTTTGATGATTGTTGAACTATTTATGTTTTAAGTGTCCACCATAATTTGTTGTTCTACTCCCAAAGCATGTATAAATACACAGTATTCAGTTTGTCAGCTCAGCATGTAAATGTATGCACTGCACTGTTATCGTTGACAAGTGAATGTCAGTCAAGGCTTAAACTCAAATATAAACAATAACAGTGCACCTTATCATATACATGCTGTGTTGTAAAGAAACATTGGTGTTTCAATATGCTTTGGGAGCACAACGTGACACAAAACAAATCAGTGAAGAAATCAAAAGTTACAGCGGTTGTCACATCTAATCTCTCATTATTCTGTCAGTATAACTGTGGTATATCACAGAGACTGTCTTCAACGATGACGTGTCACATGACACAGTGTCAAAGGTCAGTGATGGTGACACCTGGTACATGCAGTGCTAAGTGTAATTCCAGCAAAGAAATTGATCCCTCTATGACATATGAATTGGATGTTTGATACAACTGTATGGTGTTGTACTTGTCGTCACTTCTTCTTGTGTTATATGTGAAAAACTATTCATGAATAGCGATACACAACAATCACCCAAGATTATCTTAACTTTATACTTCTTCAAACAAATCCCCACTCACATTCAGGCAAACTACGTAATATGTAAACTGTTTGATGATCATTTTTCTTAAACCCTAACTTATCACTCTTTCCTCCAGGCTACCTATCCCTTCAAATAATGGCTAAACTTCCTAGCTACAAATCAAATGTTCTCATGGCCCCTGTGCTGACATCCTAAGGTAGTGTAACTCCCTGTTCTCATATTGAATCAACCATTTTCAAAACTCCCTAAGTTGACAAGAAGAATTTCACAACTCCCTAGGCTTTCCTTGAACAATCCAGTAGGTCCCTGCATGTCAAGAGAGAGAGAGCCACTCAACACAACAGCAAAGTGGTTGGTAGTCCTCCCTCTCTCAACCAAAACATGATCTACCGTACATAGACTGGTATCCTTGACCTCCAACAAGACATAGTAGAAGCCCATTACTTAATCCAAAGAAATCTGGTCTTCTTGGCTGAACCAGCGATCAATTCTAATCAATCAAATCTTACTAATAATATGTGCAGTACATTAAAATAATCCCTCAATGCAGGTCGATACTAAAATTGACGCAAGTATCAATGCAGCTGTTGTATAAAGAAATTGTTCATGCACATGACATTGGTAAAGACACCAGGGTTAGAGTACTCATATCACCATCAATCCAAGCAACAAAGTTGACTTCTGCTTTATCATGTTGGAGAAAAAACTGCATGATCCTTGTCATTCAATTCTTAAAGGGCTATCCAAAATCCATTAAAAATAAAGATGGCACAATTGTCTATGGTTGCTTTAAAACATCAAAATATATTTATTTTCGTACTATTGAACATATCTTTTGATGGATATTTGCAAATGAAATCTATGCAGTGTAAAAACAACTGTACAAATTAGCCTTCATAGTTGGTATATTATACTCTGCAACATTGTTGTTTAAACCCTTGACCTTGGACCTCTAGATGTGACCTCCTCAGGCTATAACATTTCAGTTAATTTTAAAACGCCATTATCAATTTTTAAGATTTGAATGGAAGTGATCCTGGATTTTATAACTTTATGTCCCTTGACATGCATCGATTTTCGTTGTTGGTGACCTTACTTGAATCTTCAAAAGCATACTCCATGTACTGACATTCAGATAACCAATGAACTACAGCAGACTACAATAAGCCCTAGGTGAAAGCAGGGACATCTGCATAGAAAGAAAGTAGATCTCCTACCTTTTGTAGTTCCCATAGGATACTGTTGTCTGCCCCACAATACAGTGGATTCCTACTCAGAGCATCGTAATGCACTTTCTTATCAGCATCTAGTGAAAACAAGACACAATTCTCATCGCACACTGGCTAAACAATAAAACGTACTGATATCTTATCTCACACTGAGTGATTCTCAGAATTACCTGAAGATGTTCACAAAAACATATCCCCTGAGATTTAGAACAATACAAATGAAACAAAACATACCCATCGTACATGTACAAGACTTTTTTCAGAATTGGTCTATACTATCGACAGTATGTTGAAATACAGACATTTTAAAAGGTTTTATTGTTGACATACTGATTTCTTGAGAAGGAAGCACAGAGCAAGTAATTTGCATAGCTGCACGATAGCACAATCACACGTGATTCTTTATACAACCTGAAAATAAAGTCCTGCACAATAATTTCAAGATTAGACCAAAAATAAATGAACATGACTGTAGAATAAATATCAACGTTTCAGGACTGTACTAAACTTTCCACACTACATTATTAAAATCAAGTGTAACCCTTTGTGTACTGCAATTTTTCTATTATACCAAAATGTGAGTGCAACATTTTACAAATTTAATGATTTTTTCAGTAGATTTTTTGATGTTGGACCAAATGTCATCACTTTGCATAGGCTGAAGTTTTTTTATCAAAATTTTCGGAAAAATCTAAAAAAAATTGACTGGGTTTTATTTTATAAAGGTGACAAAAATTGGCTTTGGCACTCAAAGGGTTAATGAAGTGTTTCAGATGGTTGGCAAAATTGAACATATGTACTTTTGCATCGACTTTAGAAAAACAGATTAAGCTTTTCAATACAAATTATATTGGGGATAATTTCAAATTTGGGAATATTTCATATTGAAAGTGGCTGATGCATTGCGTCATCAGGAAAAAATCAGCACTGTTTCCTTCCTGAAGATGAAAAACTAACCACCTTAATGCCATAGATTTCAAGAGATTCCACAACAGCAAACTCCATGAACGACAGAAGAATTTGCAGGTTTGTCAATTTCTTGTATATCCAGCGATGAATTCTACATGAACAGAAACCATTTGAACTGAAGTTATACTTGCCTTGTTTAAGTTTATGGTGAACCCAAGATGATGAGACAGTTTTCCTACTGTCTGTATTTTCAGCCTTTGGAGAGCTACTTTCATCTTTATCGCCATCCTTGTCACTCTCAGGATCAGTGTCTATGTCTTTAAACTGTTCCTCTTCATCATCAGAATCCTGAATTTCATAAAAAAATATTTCATTTTTTAAATCTTAATTTGATCACAATCATGTGTTTATCAGTCGTAAGTCATACAGTCAATTGTTTAGACCATAATCTCCTGCCTTTGACAGATTCTGTGATTGCTATATTGTGTAAAATAAGCGACTTGATAGCCAACACAGCTTTGTTGTGGTAACTGGGTCAAAAATGATACCGTAATTATCAGGTAATATTGTAGAATTATCACTGTTTATGGGAATTCCTGATGGCATTATCCCTTGGGATGTAAAAATAAAATTTTCAAAGAACCAAACATATGATTTTTCAGAAGGCTCTTTCACAATAACCAACTATACTGAATAGCGTACATTACCAATGAGAGAATAATTCAAACAAAGCAGCATAAGATCATCCTACCAGAAATACAAATTCAGAAGAAATCTGCTGAGTGATTTCTTTTTAGATGGAATTTTTTTAAAGTGATACACAACACTGGCTGATAATCAACTATTTGATGGCTTTAATGCATTTGACAGTGGAGGTACAAAGTGGGTCATCATGATATATTAAAAGCATAATAATAATGGGATATCATTCAGAATAAAATTTTCAAGCCATGAAAGACTTATATGAGCTTATATGAGCCTCACCTCACCCCATCCCTCATAAATGTTTGGTTGTGATTGAATACCCAGACTTCATCCACTTATCCTATGACTACTACGGTCAATATGGCATATTTGTTCAACAGCTGACTATTAACCCTTTAGGGCCTAAACCCCTACATGTAGGGGTAGCTCTGGTAAGTTACAAGAAAGTCAGGCCCGAAAGGGTTAATATGAAACAGACAAGAGTTACTTGTTGAACTGGGCACTGCTTAGTGATGGGAAACTTGGAAGGGGAAAATGTCTGGTTACTAAGTCTCTGTGAATTGCTTTGGAATGAGTTAATACACAGACACAAAAAATTGGTGAATTCCCCCTGCTTTTTCAATCATTTGTCCAGGAAAACAAAAGTTAGAGGATAAATTATGAAATATGTTCTGTGCTGAAGGTATACCGGTAACTACTCCTTTTTTATTTGGGTGAATTATTTTGGAAGGGGTAATTTGACCCCATAACATCCCAACAAATATGAGAAATTAAACTTCAAAACAGCTGCCGATAACTTATGTAAATGTGATACTTTAAAAGTACACATCCATATTCTGAGCGTTGATAGGCATTAAAAACAGATGACATATAGAACCAAACAGAACTTATGAACGATAGTTTGATTTGCTGGTTCATGCAAAATTGTTCAAACCTTCAACTAAATTCAGAGTGGTTAATTGTGAACTGTAACTGTCTGGGCGATAACGGTTGACATATTGATCTGCCCTAAATGATTTGAAGGGCAAAATCCAAGGTGAAGACGATGTTTAATTTTTCTGATTCAAATTCTGACAAGATCAGAGAATTGGCAAATTGATTGAAACTGTAACATCACAACGGGGCTGATTCAAAATGAAATGAATTTCCTAATCTTTTTCTAAAACATTTACAAGACTTTTGGAATTATCTACCAAAGCATGACAATTCTGAGACTTTGTTACTACCATTTTTGAGATGAATCCAATAAAAATACACAATAAAAGTTTCAGCTGTAGGCCATGGCATTATTGAAAGATAAAATTAAAAATGCAAATTTTGTTTGAATTTGTGTCAGCAGTAGCCAATGTCACAAATACAATGTGATATTTGGTACTTCACATATAACTATGATCTATGCCAATAGTTTTATATACAAAAATACTGTCCTATTGAAGAAGATATTTGAAAATTCCAATTATATACTGAAAAGTTAAAAGGGATGAGATCTTTTGATGTGTTTGGCATACACAGACTCTTATCTATAGCAAAGCAGATAATTATGGTCATAAACTAGTTAAACAATGCAATAATTACACAAAAACAGAAGAAAAAAGTCATCGTTGATGACACAGTCCCCACTTGTTAATGGGTGCTTTGATTACAGGTCCTCAGAGAGGATAGAGTCCTCTTCATTAGGTCTGTGATAAAAATACTTGTGAATAAATTCGCTTGATACATGTCTGAGTTGTAGTTCAGGAGATGAAAAAATCGTAATAAAATGGCCACATGGTGGCCATATTGGATCATATCACAAAAAAAATTGATGTGTATAGCTATGACATTGGTCAATGTCCTTGTACCAACTTTGAATAAAATCTGTACTAACATGCCTGAGTTATGGCTCTGTACATAAAAAATCGTAATAAAATGGCCACCTGGTGGCCATATTGGATCGTATCACAAAACAAATTGACATGCATATGTATGACATAGGTCAATGTCCTTGTACCAAGTTTGAATGACATTGGTTGAGATATGCCTGAGTTATGGCTCTGTACATGAAAAAATCGTAACAAAATGGCCGCACGACGGCCATATTGGATCGTATCACAAAACAAATTGATGTGCATAGCTATGACATTGGTCAATGTCCTTGTACCAACTTTGAATAAAATCTGTACAAACATGCCTGAGTTATTGCTCTGTACATGAAAAAATCGTAATAAAATGGCCGCCTGGCGGCCATATTGGATCGTATCACAAAACAAATTGACGTGCATATGTATGACATAGGTCAATGTCCTTGTACCAATTTTGAATGAAATTGGTTGAGATATGCCTGAGTTATGGCTCTATACATGAAAAAATCGTAACAAAATGGCCGCACGGCGGCCATATTGGATCGTATCACAAAAAGAATCGATGTGCATATCTATGACATTGGTCAATGTCCTTGTACCAACTTTGAATAAAATCAGTTGAAACATGCCTGAATTATGGCTCTGTACATGAAAAAATCGTAATAAAATGGCCGCCTGGCAGCCATATTGGATCGTATCACAAAACAAATTGACGTGCATCTGTATGACATATGAAGTAATCCTTGTACCAAGTTTGAATGAAATCGCTTCAGGCATCTCTGAGATATCTGCGTGAACGGACGGACGGACGGACGCACACACGCACGCACGGACGCACGCACACACGCACGGACATGACCAAACCTATAAGTCCCCCCGGACGGTGTCCGTGGGGACTAAAAAGATAGGGAGAAAGATGGAAAACAAAATTTATCTCAAGCAATGTGTACTTACATTAATAGGGACATGCATCAGTGCTCTAGTTTCATCCCGCACTCGGAATATCTCGGAAACAAGAAACAACACACCACATACGAATGTCGGCTGGTGACAGCTACAGATCTGAAGAAGGCGTTTGATAAATGCCTACCGAGGGAGAGGAAAAAGTTGTTGTTTTTTAATTAAGGCTTGTGTTGGCAACCAAGCATTGCGGATATATCTTGATTGTTCTCCACACACTTTGCAAACACAGAGTCAATTTTGTTAAAGCTTCAAATATTCGTTGATTGGATGGTCAAGTGTGCAATTCATTAGTATTATCTGGGCATGGTGTTATCTACTGTCAATGGCAATTTGAGGTTTGGTAAATTCACCATATCTCATCATGTAACCAAACAAAACAAATAATTATGGTGACATTGAAGGATCTATAAAGTTGCCTGGCATTGCTACTGCATTCTTCTACACATGAAAATCCTAACCACTTCACTTATGGCTCCCAGAGTTGTTCAAATATTGCATTCTTTTAAATCTGATGATTTTTCTCCCGAGCAATTTAATTCTTGTCAACTTTTTAGGTGCTGCTATGAAAATAAGGCTGGTCACAAAGGGTTTTCTGAAATCATAATAGCATTTGAAATAGGACAATGAACAGTTCACATTTACACAAAGACAGCTGACTAAACCGATGCTAGGGGGTTGTGGACAAAAATTGTGTAAACAAACAAACTGAATGGAGTTGGAGGTTATTGATTAAATCTGATATCTATGAGTATTTTTGCAATATTTTTCTCATTAACATTTTTAGGATATCACTCAGTCAAACAAAGCTAACTGGTAACCTGGTGTAATTTCACTGTCATTGTCCGATGTCAACTTTCACATATTCATCCAGGTCACAAATACTTGTTAGCAACTATATCACATTGCTTCAAGTCTTCTACATATTCTTGCAACCTTAAACTTAAACATTATCTGCTATATCTACATGAATATGAATTTGAAATGGCTATCTGTCTCAACTCCCTTTGGACTCATGCCTGTCCATCAGTTGTTTTCTACTACAAACAAAACTCAGCTGTTCTTTGAAATGCAGCTCATTTGTCATTAAAAAAAATATTCCACTGTCTGCATAGTTGTCTGCTCCTGCTCCCATAGATCTGTTGTCAAGGTCACCTTATTCTCTTTGTTTCAGGGAATACAATCATTTTTACATATGTTAAGTATATCTGTCATTAAGGGGATTCAACTCCAAATATGTCATCCTAGTGACTTCACCATAGCAACTGAAAACTTTCAGTTCTGTCAGTGACACTACCGCACACCAATCGTACAAAAATGGCAAAATAAAATACTAACTTTGAGTCTCTTTATTACGACGTCTGCTTTGAGGGATTTGAAGAGGAGATTTAGGAACATTGGTTGTCGGGGAGAGTTCTTCAGTTCAGGATCAGTCAGTTTCTTGTACAGTGCCATGTAGAATCTATCTGACATTGTCTGTCTGTGAACAGAAAAAAGTAAGCATGTACATGTATTTATACATACCTTTGAAAATGAACACAGAGGCTTGAGTGCTCATTCTTGGAATTTCTTGAAATTCAAACTACATTATGGTAACATCTTTACAGCAATACAAGATTGTTCTTAAGGCAGCACCATCTGAATATACAGAATCAAACATGTGCAGTGACAGAAATGTTTTTATAGTCAATCAATATTTGAATATTTTCACATTTCTGCAAAAAGTTGAACCTGAACAAAAGTTGTATCAGATGATTCAGAGCCACTTTACATGTAATCAGGTACAGAAACCCTGGATCTATAGAAACTGAAACTTACATATGACTGCAATTCAAACCTTTTTGTGATCTAATTTGGATACTTGGTATTTTAAAATATAAATATATCAAGCATGGTTTCTGGCACTTGCAGCATAAATGCCAATGATATATTAATAAAACAAGCCACTTCAAAAAGGGACAATGTTTCCTTCGCATTATAAAATACACACAAATATTCTACTGGTGAGCAAGTTACAATCTTTTGTGGTTGCTGAACTGGTGGTGATTTGCACTATTCAGGATGTATTTTACCCTTTCATAAGCAGACATTGATAAATTCCAATTGTTTTCCAAAATTTTGATTGTCCTGTTCTTAGGAATATTAGGGTAAAATTGTTAATGATATGATGTCATCAAACGGTAGTATGGGTGCGTTTTTGAATTGTAAATTGACTATGTGTATGATGTGTTTTATGGTAATTTGCATGTCATGAATATAAATCAAGCTTTACCATTTTAGATTCTTTATGATTTTGTATAACCATGGAGGTTACAGTTACATGGGATTCCAATTTTTTTAAATATTTTCTTGAAGTAATTACCCCAAACTTTCTTATGTA
The DNA here is from genome assembly GCF_041260155.1 of Ptychodera flava. Lineage (NCBI taxonomy): Eukaryota > Metazoa > Hemichordata > Enteropneusta > Ptychoderidae > Ptychodera > Ptychodera flava. The sequence continues at coordinate 32,149,729 of NC_091941.1, read as the reverse complement.
CAGTACACATAAAATCATCAAAGGAAACAAAAGATCAGGCAACGGGGAACAGACTCCGGTTTTACTAGACTTAAATCAATCTCTTGAAATTTTGTTTGCAAGTGAAGTTGAGATAACTCAAAGACACAGAATCTCAGTTCACAGACTTCAAGACCGATGTAACAATGTCTTTGCTGATTTGTAAAGCTTGATGAGTTTTCATTAAGTTGTGTAAGATCACCACCTGCGTCAGTAACACGACTTGCCACCTTCTTGTCATTCTTCACCATGTCAACAACCACTTTAGAAAATTTCTGTGACTTCCTCAAGTCTTATATCATCTCCAGTTTGTCCTGAACATCAACAAATTCAACCACTGCATGTTTTTGAATCATCACGTTAACGATATATCTGTATTTAAATCACAGTCGTTTTATGTGTTCTTTGCGGTGTGTAATGGAAGTTTGTTCAATCACAACAATCAACCTCTCTTTGGTGTTTTTTGTTTTTGAGTTGGTGCCACTTATTACAATTTCACATGATACAATATCATTGTGTACTGTCCAACTGCACTGGCATGAATTATTGAATTATCATATGAAAGACATTTCATGCTCTTATGTATATACAAAGGTAAGAATTACATTGGAACAGACATTTTGATTATCAAAATCTTACCATTTCACTGGCCTATGGCATAACCTATGAATGGATTCATATTGCAACTTTTAGATGAAATGGCATTGTCACTCTATTGGCTTTCAATGCAGTCAATGCAAAAAGTGGCAGCTATTTTGAAATTTCAATATTACTTAATTAAATAAAAAAAAATGTAGATTTAATTTGTGAAGAGTAAACAACATACTTTTGTTTTTGCATTAACTGGAATCAAAATCTGCATATTCTGAGATTGGCCAATGTGATAAATTTAAATTGTTCAGAAAAGTATTTTTGTGATTGGATGTGGTAAAAAACATTCCACATGCCGTTCAATTAAAATATTACACATCCATACTCTTCAGCTCCCATGTTCATGCATGACCTTTTTGTTAAATTACACTTGTATCACAGACCATTGAAAACAGTCTGATTTGGCCTCTAGGGGGCGCTCTTAAAATTTAAAGAAGAGGATCAAGAAATCTGTAAGCTGGTCGTTGATGAGCAGATAACATAGCCCACTTAAAGAGCAGCTGCTGAAAGTGTTTATATGAAACAGTATAAAAGCCATTGGTACTAGGAAGTGAATGCAATTGAAAAGGTGAAAATTTAAGTGTCTGATTGTGGCTTCTACACCTGAAAGATGCTATTTGTTTGTTACAATAGTGGTCGTAAAATGCAGTTGAATTCTCCACTGAAACACTGCCAGACTGAATGATGGGACCCAGTGGCTTTGTTCTTTATGTAGCATGAAATTTCTTTACACTTTTGGGATTTTGAGTGTTGGTAAAATGATTCTGTACAAACCAGCACCACACTGAGATGTTTCTCTTGTTTAATCGTTACACACTATTAATGAAATAAATATTGATATCACAATTTCATCATTTATTCAAGTGTATAAAGACAAAGAATTTAAACTGTAAGACAACCAAGAAGTTTAACCGTTTCTGACTTGAAATAAACCAGTCACTTAAAAACTTGCAATGTATTCAAAGTTATGCTGCTGAAACCTGTGTACAACAAATATTTGATACTCGTGTGCATTTCATTTCACTTTGCTTGGAGAGAGAGCCCCTCCAGTCTACATAACTCTGACAGTTGTCACTCATAAATTGTGCTTTGCTGGTAGTATCACTCTAAACATAGCTCTCACTTTTATTTCACTTGAAATTGACCAAATCCTGTCATTGAATTCGCAGAGCTTTCACTGTAACCAAAGAATTGGTAGGACTGAACAACATTTATAAAACTGTTCAAGTTTTAAAACTAGGGCTGGTATTTCTATAATTAATTCAAATAAACATCACAAAACATTAGTCAGAAAAAGACTGAGGATTATGTTACATCACTTCATTAACCGAATTGGAAGCTGAGTCGGTGTAGTCTCCCTTGTCATAGTAATTTGCTGTTCAGTGAGTGTCTTTCATAATTAATAATAACCCCTTGAGATAATGTTGAATTACTGTACGCAACGGACACCACTGAAGCTTTATTCAAAGTGAAAAAAATTATAAAATACAAATGTACCAGAGTTGACTGGTCCTTGTGATTCAATGAGATGTAACAACACATTATCCCAATGTTTTTCCCATTTAAGATACTCTAATCTCCAGATGGAGTGCACAAGGTGAACAATTCTCCCGGAAAAGAGCCAGGATTTAGCCAACCTTTTAGAGCCTTTTATAAACTTCAAATCACCTGACACAAACACTGTCTGCAAACTGTGTGTATAACAGCTGCAGCAGACAGGGTTCACTGATAAGTTATGGATGGAGTTAATACTTGCAGACAGACGGCCTGAAAAGGTTAACTGGTCTGGCATCTAGCTGGCTCCATGGGCAGAACATGACCATTCTGGTAAAATGCAACTTTTTACTACTTTTTTCATAGTTGACTGTTGCCTGAACCACACGGTTTCTTTCCTGGCATTGTCTGTGCAGTGTTTATAGCCTATCATCCCTATTTACTAGTGCAAAAGTCCAACTTTGCCATGGAAAACAAAAGGGTGGAAACAAACTTTGGTGGTGAGAGGAATGAAAGTGCCCAGCCACACACTTCAAATCTTCAAATCTTGGAAAAATTCCTAATCTTCATAAAAACTTTTACTTCCTTGTAGCTAAAGTTCAAGCCAACAGTCTCATTTCCATTTCTATGTCTTTATACTGTATTTACAGCTGAAAACAATGATTCGTAGAGATACCTGAGAAAATGATATCCCAATATCATTTTTACATCAAATACTGAGACAAAGAATCTTTTTAGAAAACCAACCATCATTCAAATCCGAAAGAAAATGACACTTTAAAATAACGTACTGCTTGTCATTCAAAATTCCCATGATGTTTCCAAAAATTTATTCTTTCCAAGTTTGACCTGGCTGGCTTGAGTAAGCTTGTTCCGGAGACAGGGAAGTTGTCCGCCAGACATGGCCGACATTGCAATGATATTGGGTATTACCCTCGGAATCAGATATGCTGATCCCCTGCAGGAAATCTAATTAACGCCCTGGGGGAAGACTGTCTCCATCCAAAGAACTGTCCAAAGACCCTCATAATGTCTGACTGAATACATAATGGTCTAGCTGTCGGGCAAAACACTGGAGGGCTCTGTTGCGGGGGTAACATGTGGAAGATACCTATGAATCAATACCTGGTGAATTCATGCACATAGTACTTTTAAGTGGCGGCCTTGGTTTAATCAAGAAGGCAGAAGTCAGATCTCTTAAAAAATAAAATTGGCTTAGCGGCAGAAACAATGGTATTTAAGTGGATAACACTGAAGTAGCTGATAAGCTGGCCATTAAATTGTGAACACACGGCAGTGACCTTTTATCCTTTGCAGAGAATGAGGTCACTGAATGAGGTCATGGTGTCGTGTATGGCACAGCAATTGAATTACACTACGCTCAGATATTGATCACTGAGGTTCAGATTATTCAAGAATAATTGATAGAAACTTTTTCTTTTTTATTGTAATTCAGCATATTGTTTTGGAGATACCAGGGTGCATTCTGACTGTCATAAATCCATGGAATTTTATCTGAAAATATAATAATACACTGGATTTTCATAGTCAATGTTTTATTTGCTTTGCCAATACTGAGTCTGATAGGTCAAAGTAGAGTTATATCTCTGAGGGTTTATAATGTCAAACAATCAATGTTGTTAACTACTATGACATTTCCTTTAAAATATTTTTACATGAAGTAAATAATTCAGATCATTTAATGTACTTTGTGTAATTCACTTGATACAAATGGTCAGTAGTTTACTGTGCCGATACAAATTACCATCATCATTACCAGAGAATTACGGCAAACATTAAACACACAGAGAAATTTTAACAGCACTACAAAGGAAAAGTAAGCATAGACACCAGCCAGTATATATTGTTGAGTGTAATAGTTCACCAGATGCCAGCATTTCATTCAATAAATTATGCATATTAAAACCCTTGCCTTCTATATCCCTGTATATTGGTCCACCCACGCTACTTAAAACAACTGAGACATACCAAGTCTGGTGAAGGAAGGGTTGAACTGTCCTAAACATTTACCGTACATGCAATTTACATAGGGGCGGATTCAATGCTACATGCATGCTATAACGTATTGACAAGCTTTTTGTTATCAGAAGACCACACTTCCTACCTAGAATCCATGACTTGGTAGAGTAACATCAATGCCTGTACACCGGTGTTGAACGGCGCAATATGGATGACACGGAACAAAGTGTTCATCTGTTCATTTATACTCTCATCATTTACTGAAATGAAGAAACAAAATACAACAGAGTCACACCACAATTCAGATGCTGCATTGAAAGAGGCATACTGGGTTGAAACAAGTCTTATGGTCACTTAGTGTCATTTCTCTACATATTATCAAAGCTAAAGGGCCATTTAAACTTTGAAATTACCCTGACACTTCATTGCTCAGAGTTGGCGGCATGACCAAATATTACAACTTTCTGTGACCTGTGCTTCTGTAAATATTGTGGAGATGCACAGCTGAGGTTTCCTGCAAAGTGAATCTTTTTACATCTACATACGCTATGAACCAAAATGACAATTGAACAGCAGTGACCACAGCTGGAAATTCAAAATTGCTGCCAAAACTAACAGCAAAACGTGGTTAGTTAGTTTTCTTTGTTGAAAGATGTCAACAATGAGGAATAAAGGCTTTCAATTAAACACTCTCCCTTGTCATCAAGTATGAATAGTGTGTGTAACATGGTAGATGCAGATTTCATGAAAATTCAATGTAGATGTTGTGAAATCTGCTGCGGTTCATGTGAGACAAAATATCCCAAACTCATGTGAGAAATTTGATCCAAGGTCCTTGGTGTGTGAAATGATTTTTTATCACAAAATGCATTAAATTCACACTGGAAACACTGAATGATTTTTTCCGCTGTGTCAGTGACTATCCTACTTCATGCGTGGCCATATATTATTCCAAGTCACTAAATATAGTCCAAAATTTATTTTAGGTCACATGCTACGCTCACAGGTATAATATTCTTGATTTCGCAATGTTCTTCTATTTCTTCAAGTACTGTTTGAAGAGTTTTTCAGAAAATTTGACTGTCTTTTGTGAGTCTGTCGTGGACAAGTACAAGATTATCCAAAATTGTGACAATGCTGTAGTTTGCCATCACATTGTGACCTGCTTACTTTGTAGTTCCGGTCCGTGTGCTACTCATTGCGCCATTGGATAATATTTTGTACATGGAGCAAAAGTTGTTTATTATCCAATCACAACTTGTGCAATATATACCGCTTTTGTGTATGCGCATTTATACGCAGTGTGGGACGATTTCTGAGAGTGAAGGATCGATATTTCCCACACCGTTGATCCCACACTCCCAGTGGCCAGGAATGTAAGAATTTAAGAAGATGGGCTAATGAAATGAACATGTACAGTATGTGCAAAGCAGCATCCAATTTCTTTCCATAACTGAGACTTTGCAGGTACATGGATATGTGTGATCAGGGTTTTCCATAAGTGGATTTTCAGGGTTGGACCACCCCTCTGTTTTTGGAGCAATCGATCCATATGTCAGTAACTGTATAAAAGATTACATTTTCAAACAAAAGAATTTGCAAATCAAGAATAGTTATGTAAATTGGCCGTCCCTCTGTTTTTCCAAGTTGTGGAAAACACTGGTGATAATACCAGTAGTGTAAACTACATATAATCAGTGTCCTTGTGTGTTTCTGAATCAATCACATTAAATTCTTGATTTCAAAAGTTCCTTTGCCACAAGCATATTATACAATTTGTGGAAGCACATGCCAGTCAACGCTCATAGATAGGAGTTTACAGATATACATTACCTAGGGCATATGGAAAGGCCCTGTTCACTCCTGTAAGTAACGCACTCAACATTTTTCCGTCCACTTCTTTCTTCTTTGCAAAGGTCTGGATGGAAAACCCACAGGATGATGACATCATTGTTCAAAATTTCCTAATTACATGTTCATTTCACAATTGCAACTGACTTCTGGTTTCATATCACAAGCATTCAAATGTTCCTTTCTGACAGCAGTGCCAGTGGTTGACAGCTACATGTCCGTAATTTCAGTTTTGATCTGATGATTTGAATTTTATAGAAAATACAAGGCAAGATTATGAGACCGAAAATGTTCGTATAGAAGTCTATTGTCCACTAAGTTTGCTGACATGAATACTGTAATTCAAGCTACCATCCTATATGCAGTCAGAGGGGTCAAATTTTACTTTGTGTTTCTCTTTGTCTTTTCAATATGTACAAAGTTAACATTTTTCATCATGTGCTTTATGATGTTCAAATTAGACAAGGCCTGATATACATGCTCCACATCTAAATTGTTTTCATCCATTTTACTCCATGGCTATCATATTTTTCACAAGTGGCCATACTCAAATCCACAATCTCCTTTGCTGTAGAAAGATTCTATTGGTAGGAAAGTTTACTTAGTATTGGACATGTACGAATAATTATCAAATCAAAACACAGTTTTTGAACGTTATTACAACAAGAGGATCATTAAAATGACTTTTTGTTCCAAATGTTTCACAATTTAGCTTTTGAAAATGTGGTTTATGCTTTTGTAAATAAATGTTGTTGCATAATTCAATCAAAATTTCTTTGAATTTTTCCCTGTAACTAAAATTTACACCCAGATACTACAAATTCTTCTAATTCAAGCAAGTTGAACATAAATAATCATTGTTCTAGATATTCCAGCTATGTCAAGCTTCATCCTTTCTGAGGTCCACAAGTCGTTTGCATCCTGTCAAATAAGCTCTACATACCTGTTGTCATGACTACAAATGTTGCTATGGCGGCAACAAACTGATTTCAGAAACTGCATGCTGTGTAAGTGATGACTTTACAGGTTTTACACGGTGATATTTACTGCATATCAAATGACTTTCTACAGAAAACCAACATGTTGAGACAGCTTGACTGACATAATGTTGTAACTTACCCGAAAGAATGAAAAGTAGATGGTGATAAGTTTAGCAGCCAGCAACTGTTCGTCGTGACTCAACACAAACTGGTTCAGGAAACATATGCCATAATACCTGTGCAAAAGATGTTATAAATTACTTATTAAAACACTCTGAAAGAAACTTCAAAATTGAGTGCAAAATTCAGTTCAAGAGAGTTCTAGACTTATCATTTAATTTGCACAACAAATGACTTCACAAACACACTGCATGAGTAAACTTCATCAAAATTTCTGCCAGATTGTGAAATACCACCTGAGGTTATGCAACAACATGTACAAACATTCAAAATATTCAAAATAAAAACCAGAATTACAGTGCTTACTGAGCTTTGGCTCCTACATTTGACCTGTAAAGCATTCTCTCCACCTCTCCAGCTACAATCACTTTCATTTGAGGGTGAACTTCCACTGTAAAATACAACAAAACATGCCAACATTTAGGAACCACTATGAATTTTTCTCCACCATTAAAACTTGGCACTCCACTCATTAAAATTCAAGGTTCTTTACAATCTGATAAACCTAAGAATTTTGATATCAATGTGAAAGACTTCACTTATTTCATGAAAAATTGTCTTTTATTGTAGTACGGGTCTGAAAATTGGAGGTCTCAAACTTTTGTTCAAACTTTCTGTAAAAAAAAACCAATTCCCTTTTGAAATGAGGAAGGAAAATCAGGGGTCACTGTGCAAATTTTTGTACTTGAGAAACAAATTACCCAATATTTATACTTTAAATTCAAATGGCGCCCATCCCTGGGTTAAAACTATGGTAAAAAGTTTGATTTCTTTACTCCATTGGCTTCTAAATGAGTGGTTGACTAAAACTATTACAAAAGTGTGAGAGCCCAAATATCTCTCCCCGAAGTACATTCTGTTCTACCTTATGATATAGAAACATAAATTAATACTGGAATATCTCAGTCTCTCACCTAATCTGCCAAGTAGATGTGATACCTTAGCAGCAATTTTACGATCAGGATCACCAACCTTGTTGACGAGTTCAGACAAAAGAAACTGAAATAAAAAAGATTTAAAGACAACATAAACAATTTTGAAGCTATTACACTGAAGCAGAAAGTTGGCTGAAACAATGTGATGGCGCAACTTGAAAAAAGAACAATTACACAAAATGTAGTGCAATGCTCACATGCTTCTCACAAGAAGAATGTGCTGTTCATTGCATTTTGAAGCGTAAAGGTTTAGTTACATCGGTGTCCCACATCTCAGAGTCTACGTTTTTAGAGGTGATTAGTTAAAAGTTCTTTACTTGGCCAGAAGTTACTTTGAAGTTGGAAACTCAATCATAAATACAAACACGTAAAGAATCACAAACACTACAACCAGTAACAGGAAAACATTCCCCTGAACTGATTTCAACTTAAACTAACTTGCGATGTAATTTTGAAATTACAACCACAATAGAATGGAACTCAATACCAGTGAATACTTCACTGAGGCATTTCAGGTGAGTGGATTTCCATCATTTCATGACTAGGGGCCATTAGCTCTAACTTTTGATGTTTTTTTTTAAGTTTTTGTTTTGTATCAATTGAAAGTTCTCGATCAACCCATGGTAAACATGTTAAACACCAAATATTTGACTTGTCGACACAGTGTCTATATATGTAAAATGAAATGTTATTGTTTATATTTGAATTCTAATCTGGACCAGAATTCACATGTCGATGATAACAATACAGTTTGTACACATGTACAAACTGAGTTGAAAATTCCTGACAAAACCTGTTTCCCTCAAACTCACCTTTTCTTGTTCTGGTGCATTGACTAGCAGATCATACACTACACTTATTGCCTTGGTCTTCACACTGGGTACTGTGTCATGTGATAAAACCTGTACATTGAGAAAACATAGGTGGTAAACTCCAAGTCTAGATAATGAATAACTTGGTAAGTATATGCTTTAAGCAATGAACATATTCACTGTACTTATAGAGAAAGATAAATATAAAATCTAGGAGTTTTTATATGACAATGTAGAAAATCTGTGTTCGTCCACAATCAAGAGAAATGTTTTGCAAAGAAACAAAGTTTGAGAAAAGATACGGTGATTGAAAAGAGGCAAATGTTGACAATATTTAGAAATTTTATGACTGACACAAGCTTTTTATATTAAAGTATCATAAAAGACATTGTGAGCTTACAATATCCAAATATAAATTACAAGAGCAAAAGGTTACATCTGGAATTACAATAGCAAAGCAGACAAACAATATAATTAACCAGAATGTTTTGATGAGTTGAAAACCGAATACTCTTGGGTATATACCAAGTATATTAATCAATGTAGACAAACATTGCAACAAACTACCTGAGGCTGAAAGTTTATCCCTTTAGCTTTGTGTATACACACTTGTATTTGATAAATTTTCTATGTTTTGATTTGATTTCTTACTTTCACAGCCTGTAAATATTCTTCATATTTTTTCTTGAGCTGATCTTCAAAATACCAGAGAAGTAGCCTCTTCTTTCTTGATTTACTTCCAGTACTGAGCTCATCAAGTTGATCAAATGGATGCTGTATGAAAGTCAAGGTTACATGTTAATTATCGGCCGACAGTCTTGATTAGAATTACTCGCAGACAATGAACAGACAAAACATTCATGTCTGATTTACAAAACCTTATCATAAACACATCAACTGTATGCATGAAATCGAAAACTCACTTCATGACATATCCCTACACCAAATATCAAAGCGATATACACAGTGGTTTGGGAGAAGCAGAAGTGGACAGCTTAAAACATACAGTATAGCTTTTTCTACGGATCAGATAACCTCCCATTTTCACATATATATGTGAAATGGGCGCTAACAACAACTTACAATGTTAAATGTAGTTTGAGATTTCAGAAATAATCATCAGTCCTAACACTGCTGATGAGCACTGAATAGTTGACAAGTATAATCACATGAACTTGCAGAGGTCTGTTTAACTGCAGATTCAAGTATTTGACTGATTTAAGACTAAATTTGACCTTGCAGTTTTGTCAAGTAACTCCTTTGGGAGATGGAGGATACATAAAATGAAGTATTCTTACCTGTGAAAACAGCCTGAGTTTTCTATTTTCAGGTAATAGCTGTGACAGCCATAAATCTTTCAATGTTTCCATGGCCATCAATGCTTCTCTTTTACCTTTTTTCTTTGTCAAGGTGATCAGCGTCTCTAACTTGCCAAAGTTATGTAGGCTTGCATCTTGTATCATCAAAGTCAATGCTGCCATTCTGTCTCCCACGGTTCCAGATAAAACCACTGTCTGTATCCAGCTGCTCTTTGAACTTTTATGCTGAGACTTTCCTATCAAATTTATCACAGAACACCGTAATGGACTAGTAGCATGATTTGGGTTTATTATTCTACTTTTTAAAGCATGTTGAGATATGCAGTGTGGGGCTTGTTAGTCTTATAGTAATATGTACTGACTGTATCTAGTCAGGACTAGAATTCAAATGTAAACAATCACACCACAGTTAACATGTATTGACACTGTATGACAAGCTGAACAGTTGGTGTTTCAACATGCTTTGGGGTAACAAAAATATTTGCAATTGATATATGTAACAAATTACTGAACTAAATTAAAAAGTTGACAGAAAAGGTAATTTTTTGTCCTGGCAAAATCTTTCACACTTAATGCATTGTATGTGGTTCAACAAAGTGTGGAACAAAGGCCAATTAATTCCATGCTGAGAAAACATTTCCTTGAAACACGATAAAACATCTTCTAAATAATATGCTGGTTCAGAGATCTCTCACTCCATTATTTCTGGAAAAAAGAACCAAAACATCCCATGGCAAGATATATTAGTGTTCACTGTTTGAAGTATCATATATATTTTTAATCATAGCATAATCATTAGGGTGTTGTCTTAATTATTCTTGTTACCACGATTACAATACCCAAGCCAACTGTTTACATACTTTCTGAATATAACTCTATCTCTGCTTCAAACAGCTTTGATGCTTTCTGTCGATATTTTTCCACTGTAGCTGGATCTTGTATTGTAGATGCTGCTGGATCGGATGGAAACTGAAAGTTGGAAGAAAAATTGATGATAAAATTGTGAAATGATATAAGTAAAAGAATATTTTGGGCTATGGGAGATATATTCCAATATATTGGACCATTTTCACGAATATTGGATAAATTCATTAAAACAAGATCAATCAGGTACTGAAGATGTTATTTCTGTATTCAGACTTGAGATCACTACACACACTGCATTCACTTATCCTGCACTCAAAGTCACTTAAAATTCAGAGACTTTCAAGGACTTTTTTAACCAATTTTTAACAATTTTTTGAGGCCAAAAGTACCATTTCCAGGTATCATTTTTCACAATATCTCATTTTTTGTGTACAAAATTACATATCATATGTAAGAGATCACAACCGACCATTTTGTGATTTTCAAAAATCATTGGTGGCTAATAAATTTTCCAGGGCCTTCCAAGACTCAATATTCGGGGACTTTCAAGGACTTTTCGGGAGTTTGGGATCCTGTTAACCCCTTTCCCACCATACATTGGTACATCTTCATTGCTTTCAATAGCATAGGTTGATCTATATACACAGACATAGAGATAGAAGTGCTGGAATTGAAGAAGGAAACACACACAGCCATAGATGAAACCTCCATTTGAGAAGTGACCTGCATCAGTGTTTTATGCTCCAGATCTGTGAAGGGATGCTACACTTCAGTTGACAAATAGTTTTACAATGCATGATTATCTCACCTCATCTTCAAACCATTTACCACCGACCGGCTGCATCAGGTATGACTGTTTTTTACTCTTGGTCTCTGTTTCAGCATCTGGTTTTGAACTTGAACTGCTCACTTCAGGGTGCTGAACCAAACTCTTACTTTTCACCTCTTTTGCCTTTTTCTTCTTCTTCAGTGTCTTCTCTTCAGGTAATGTCTCAGATTTATCTGCAGATTTCTCAGATTTTGCTTTTCCATCTTTTTTCAACTTGGATGTTTTCTTTTTCTGCTTCACCTCCGTGACACTGTAATATAAATTTAAAGAAGTTGTTTGGTTTAAACCTTGAAGGACAGCACAACAAATTTGACTTGTTCCCTGGGGCAACAGGTAATTGTAAATATATCACTGGGTTCCACTGATAGGAAATTTGACACTCTCCAACTCCTAAGAAGATATTACTTATAGGACATATTTTAAAAATCATGATTACTATTAAAGAATGAAATTTAAAAGCAAGTACATGTTACATCTGTAAAAATCAACCAGTTTTAAAGAATTAACACAGGTCTTTATCTACAATTGAAGATTATGGCAATTTTTTGAATTCACATCTGCATGACTTCCAACAGTGGACCAACGTTAAGTATACATTGAAGAATAACCCTCCTGACAACAAGACTCCATTTCATGCCTTTCATGTACCTTATACTTGTTTCAAATCCAAGACTTTGAGCAAACTTCCTGAGCTCATCTTCTTCAATGTCCTGTTCACCTTTATCATAATTACTCTGTATGTCACTATCATCATCTTCAAGGTCCTGCAGCATTTGAAGATCCTCCTATTCAAAAAATAATTATTTGAAGTCAAAGTGACTGGAAGCCAACATAGACAAATTCAATTTCACATTTTGCCAACGCTTTTCACCCAGATCCTGGTCATAATACTCTTTTGATAGAAGCTACTGTGTAAAATAAGGTCGTAAAATATTCTTATACAGGAATAGATTGAAACATCGTGACGAGCCATTTAAAATTGCTCATAATCTGACTAGCTGCAGTGCTGTAGCTCGGGATTTTGCCTAGGTGTTTGGGTTGGGCAGCAACCGTCGATCCCACATACCCAGGCAAAACCTCGAGCTACAGGGGGACCCAGTCAACTTGCACCTTTTCCAACCCGCCAAGAAGGTGCGACTTGACTGTAATTCAGAGTTGGACATACATACAATCATGGATGTATTTTTTTACATCCATGATACAATCCACTGTGTATGTACAGAGTGTCTGTCACGAGACACGAAAAAGACCAAAAAGTACACGTAGGCTGAGGCTGGCTTGCCGCCATACTCAGTCAGTGTTTATATTTTCTGCGATCTATAACCTAGGTTATTTTCATCACAGCCGGGAGTATAAGGGCTACGGGAATTTGCAATATTTACATGCAGAGTACATGCTTGTATCACCACGTGGTTTCGTCAGACCTTTGACGACGATCGACGACACACACGGGCTTGTAGTTGCAGACTAAACGACAATAAAATCACTGACCTCATCTCCTCCTAAACCCTTTACATCATCTAAACTTAATTCGTGGGAGTGACGGTAATCGTCCTTCTCCTTCGGCGAAGACTTCGACTTCAATTTCTTCCTAGCTTTGGTTTCCGATCGACTTTTCATGGAAGTCGCCATATTTGATCTCACCAGTCTCGCGTTATCTCGGCAAGGACGGGAGGGACCCCCGGGGAGGGACCGTATCAACTGCTGTCCTGCCAAGCGCTTTTTTGTATCGAAAATTACATACCCATTCCTTGACAGAATCTGATAAGACTTTGTCAACGTCCAAGTCTTTTATATTTGCAAGATGCGGGTGCGGAGCCGAGTGCAGTGTTGCTGCAGCTGGGCCGATGATAGTGCGCCCTCTACAGGCAAGGGTGATTTTACTTCATCGTTTCACGTTTAGGGCTTATCCGCAGAATCCAAACCAGCAAGCCCAAACTGCGTGTCCATCTCACCGATTAAGATATGGACTTTTTTAAAATACTGTACAGATAAGAGCAAGAGATAGGCACATAGTTTAATAGGTTTGCAATATGTATAGAAACATTGCATATACTAATTTCAATATTTTTCATTAGAGCTTTTGATTCCTATACCACTATATCAAAGATATCTTGGCGGTTCTATTTGTAATATTTTCTTGTACAATTTAGGCAATCTAGTTCAGCTTTGTATTTTCCTATTCATGCAACCTATGTGTGTATAGTCCTCATCAAAATGTTGTGACAATTTTCAACCTGTTCACTCCGATTCCATGAAAACAGGCCCTGCATCCCTCCCGACAACAGATGTGTTTAGGCTCACCATAGTGGTGAAAAGGTTAAACATTGTGACTGCTAGAAGTTGTATTTAATCTATTACATGTATCTGGTAATCATGCAAATGGGTCACAAAAGGTTGTTCAACCCTATGCACTAGCTGTAGATAACAACAGCATTTTGAAACTACCTGAAATACGCTTCATCTTATTACGATATATGTTTTACAGGAAGTGATGATTTCTGTTTCTGGGCATCTGCAGTTATCACTCTCACAGAATACAGTTATCCTTCCATAATCCTGGAAAAATATTTTCATCACCCATGGGATGCTGGTCAAGTGGATCTCACAGGGTATGTGTGAAAGACAATGTGGTTGAAATCAGACACGGAATTGACAATCGCTTCACCTTTGCTTCGTCTTTCATATTTGTTTTAGGTTGGTCCTTGCCAAATAAATAGGCAAACAAAGCAGGCAAACACCTATGTATAAGGGGTAACTTTACAACCAACCACACCGCTACATCTGGTTTTTCACAGATTAGATATCACAGTGGTATATTTCATAGTATAAATACCAAACGAATGCTTTCAAGTTGACAAAGCCTGCATAGTGAAAGAAAAATCAAAATTCATTCAAGAGTTGAGAAATAAATCAACTTTATTGAACTTTCAGCGAGCGAGCAAGCAGTACATTTCTGAGAAATCTCAGCTGAAGTACTCTGTGCAGGAAAGCCGTACAGAACAACTTTTCAATCTTTATTGGCTGTTTTACAATTAAACAACTAAACTTTCCATACCATGAAAGCATTTAGTCTTTGTATGTACACTGGTTAACACCACTGATTGTGCACGTGAGTGTGTGTGTAATCATCTGCACTAACATTAAAGGTATACAGTTACCTGTAATCTAAATATGCCCATATATGGTCAAAGGGGCGTTCCTTGGTATTCAAAATGCCCATGTGAGGGCGCTGTCTTTAAAAAGTGGCCTCCTGCTTAAAATCTGTGATCAGTTAGATTTTCTCTTTCCATGGTTACTGTGGCAAAATTGGAACAGGTACCAGTATACCTTTAACCATGACGGTCATCTGACACTTGGTAAATTAAGAGCAACTCTTTCATTGTTTTAACCTGTTTGGAACTGTCATCTGGAAATGGGTTTAAGTTCGTAATCCGATGTTGAGAAACCAACAAACTGAAAGCACACTGACCATTTCAGTCTTCTGAGCTTCCCTTTGTGTAAAATATCTTTCAAATTGTTGAATGCATGATCTTTTGGAAGGTAGATCATTGCACACTAGTAAAGCTGTGTACAGTATCACAACCACTGTAACTTGATCAACAGTCAAGGCCATGGAGTGACTATCATCACATAAAATCAATCTTTCCAGGAATTCAAAAGACAGAAAATACTGACCGATTGACTGTTTCAACAGTGAAAATAGCAAACTATAATACACTATACGCAGCAATGACTGGTTAGCTCCCACTTTGGGGCTGTTGATGGACTGCAAATTTAAGATATTACGATGAAAAATGTTATCCGGTAAGGTCTTGAAATTATTAGTACCGGTATACATAAGGTCATCATATTACAAAATGTCTTATGGATCCCCACAATCATATTAACACAAAAGCTGATTGGTCTACCAACTTCATGCAAAGAAAACAATGATACAAGCTAACTGATTGGTTCTTGTGCATCAGAGTACACATATATTGGCAAACAGGATGCTTGTATCGAGTTCCAACATAAGTAGATTTTGAAGCCATTCACAGAAAATGTGTATTATTACGTGAACAGTCAGTATCTGTTGAAAAGTTATCTCAAGCTTGTTGGAATTCATCGTATGACATAAAACACATTTTACCTGATGTGAATAAGTTTTGCTTTGGATTTGGTATCATATTCATCGATTGCTTCGTTCAAATTAATCACCAAAAATCGATATCTCTACTCATACCATTAAATTTTTAAATTATTAATACCAACATTTGAACAGACCCAATCACAACATTTTCAAGTTAAGATTTAGATAAAAGACCAGATATTCATAATTTTACATATTTTTGGCTATGAACACGATCAGATTTCCACTTTTTTGAAGTTTCTTTCATTGAAATACATTTTGTTTTATGAATAACTAACCACTAAGCATGTGCCGGGTATGTGCCGGAATTTTGTAGGTTATCAAAGTAGTGAAAACTCTGCCGTTTACTAGAAACAGAAACCTATTTTTAAAAAAGAAAAACCTGAAGAAGTCGTACAAAAAGCAAATAAATACCCAGTGTTCATCTTTCTGTTTTTTTAAAAGACAATTTTCAGATTTCAAGGACTTTGCCATAGTGGAAAATAATTATATTTTACACAACATACGAGTATGAATCAGAGTTCTGACAATATCAACATAACAAGTAACTTACACTTATCATCTGGGAATTTTCCTCCTAGCATTTTGATGCTGGTGGCTGCCGTTGCTAGGACTTTCATAACAAATAAAAAAAAAATTAAAAGCTATCGTCTTTCTGTTGAGTAATGACATTTATTTCACTCTTCTCTGATCAAACGTCTCTGAATAAATCTACGACCAGTGATGTACATTTCAAATGCACAACACTGAATGACATGAGTTGAAAATACAATCTTTTCCGTGGCATTTGAGTCTACCAAAAAACACACTACCAGTAATACTGTGCCAGTATTTCAGACAGATTATCTCATAAACCATAGTATCTATGTCGAACCAAACACTCTGTATGCTAGCTTGTTAGAATGTATAAATTACACTGGCTTGAATTTCTCTGACTGCAGACTGAAGACTTTTTTTCTTGATAATCATGAATTCAGGCATCGTACAATTCTATTCTATTGCAAAAACTCCAAGATGTCTTTGTACATTTACATATTTTACAAACTGCCGGTTGCCAAGGCTTCAGTTCTTCTTCTTATCCTCCTCCTTGGGGATGATTGGCACCTCATGAGGGGCGGGTAGCTTTGTACGAGTTGGTTCTACTCCCCAGATCTCCCTGGCATATTGTTCAATGGTGCGGTCACTGGAGAATTTTCCAGATGCTGCGATGTTGAGTAGACACTTTCTGCTCCATGCCACTGGATCCTACAGGGAAAGAAACCACAGGGAATGTCTAGGTTGCACAACTTTCCATGAAAACAGCAAATACTTATTACAACTACTTCAGTCAACTGCACGGTACTGGCATCCATCCCCAACAGCTTGGAAACTTTCAGCATGGTGGTGGAATACTGGGAATTGGCATGCCATATTACAATTAAACATTATCCTGGGGATGTTCCTTCTTCAATCATTATGAAGGACTCCCTGGCGTGAAAAGATTACAGCAATAGAGGAGAATGGACCCAGAATTCCAAAGGTAAGCTAATCAGCTTCACCAATGACAAAAATGCTGCTGTGATGACAATCCCAGAAATCTGACGATTCTATCAAAGAAACTGTCACTGTACAACCTTATCAACCTACAGCTGTGGCTTTATTGAAGTGATTTTTTATAGCTGGACACAAAATTTTGACAAGGTGAAAAAAGCTGAAATGATTTTTAAACGAGATTCCTTTCCCATTTTTGATAACATCATTAATTGTGTCACATAATGGACATTTTTGAATACAAAAACACTTAGATTAGGCAGATTTAGGCAAACAACTTTTTATTTCATTTACATATTTGTGAACAGAATTCAATAGACAACTTTGGATTATTTTCTTGACTCTATTTATACCTCACTCGAGCTGTTTTCACAATGTCCTTGACTGGTTTACCCCATACAACATTTAACAAAAGAGTTTGAATAAATATTCCCATCTTTCATGCAATACAAATGCACACTTGTAACTCTTGGAATGCTTGTAGCCTAGACAAAATGACAAAAATGAGGCACACCAAAAATGACCTGAGTAAATACTGTGAAATCTTGGAAACTACGGTACGTACCTTGTAAAGCTCACTGACTTTCTCTTGGCATTTGATGTAAGCTTCGTAATCAGCTAATAAGCAGAACCTAATGACACAAAATCATTGTTAACATAAGATTTCTTGATGATGAAGTAACTCTGTGGGTTTTGCAGACTTCTTATTTTGTGGTTACAAACACCATTAAATTAAGATGCTTCACACATGGCTGATAAAAACTTGCAAATCCTGTATCAAAGTTTGGATTATAAATGCAAGAGGATGTCTAATTCTGTCCAAGTGAGGATTTTTATCTATTAATTTAAATTAAAGTATCACTTCTAAATATGTGTGTTTTAGCATCATCTCTAAAAGTTGGCGTACACTGCATTGTAAATTTACCCAAATAAAACAAACACTGGTAACCACAAAGACAAATAATAATAATGATGATATAATAACAGTTACATCTGATATCGATTTCAATGGGACAGATGACCATAGCTACTTTTACTGCATGGTTGCGGTCTAAATATTCAGAGTTTTCTTTCTAAGTGCATGCATATGTGTTTTACGTGGACAATCAGCATTTCTGATTTAGGAGATCAAAATATTGATATAATCACCTGTCATGGTACAAGAGAGCATCTGCAACATCTTTGAAGCAGTACTGATCCCAGGGAGAGAAGTAACCACCTTTAATCTGATCAATGGCTTGTTTCAGCTCAGGATTTTTCTCATAGTAGTCCATGGATTTGTATCTGTATTCGGGGAGAAAAAAGATAGGCTTTTTCAATTCACCTCTCTGCCATTGTGTGGAAACATTTGCATAATATGCAGTTATTTTTCTGCTTGTATTGAAGTCACTCTTTCCAAAATAAGGTAATAATTACTTTCTTGTTCTCTACCAAAGTCATTGATTAAAACTATCACTAAGGCAAAGAACAAATGCAATGCGACTAACATGAAAAATCATAGACTGCCATGTTATGAATATTTCCATTGAAAACTCCCATTTAGAGACAATCAGCAAACTACTGAGCACTGCCATTAATTTTACACTTTCCCCTCATTCAGGGAGAACTTGTACCATACAACTCAAGATGATACACTATCCTAAACAATGACTGAGCTACTTAGAATCTTCTAATGCCAAGCAAACTAATAAGTTAAACTGACAAATACCTGTTGAACACAAATTACAAATAAATTATCAATACACTCATTTACAAATACAGTAAACCATACCAATACAGTAAAATTTACCAATACACTCAAATTTATCAATACTCTCAAACTGACTACCAATATGCTGTAACTTACCCCTTCTTGTGCAGTTCTGTAACGTCATCTACAGTCATACCAAAGATGAAGATATTCTCATCTCCTACTTCTTCTTTCATTTCAACATTAGCACCATCAAGAGTACCAATGGTAAGAGCACCGTTCAACATAAACTTCATATTTCCAGTGCCGGAAGCCTCAGTGCCCGCCAGAGAGATCTGCTCAGACAAATCCGTTGCCGGAATGACCTTCTCTGCCAGGGAGACGCGATAGTTCTCCAGGAACACTACTTTCAGTTTCTTTCCAATGATGGGATCATTGTTGATGACGCGTCCGACAGCATTGATCAGGTGAATTATCTTCTTAGCTATGAAATATCCGGGGGCGGCTTTACCACCGATCATGATTGTGCGAGGAACAAACGGCATGTTGGGGTTCTTTTTCAGACCTGAAAGAATAAAATATATTTCAATGAAATGAAAAACCATACAGACTATTTTGCTAAGGATTACAAGGGTGTATTTTAATTGTATTTTGACTTTCAACACTTTTGATCACATAAAGGCGGTCATAACTATATTAATTTTATATTTGTAAAAAATACCGCAATTATACGGTGTCGCTCACATTTGATCAAAATTGGTATATACCAGTATGGGTACCAAAGATCAACAATAAATGTTGTTTCTATCTGTTCAGTGCAGGAAAATTCTACGTTGATGTTATGACAATGATTTCTGCACAGTACAACCAGAAAAAAAATACCGCAATTATACGGTGTCGCTCAAATTTGATCAGAATTGGTACATACCAGTGTGGGTTAACAAAGATAAACAATAGATGTTGTTTCTATCTGTTCAGTGCAGGAAAATTCTACGTTGATGTTATGACAATGATTTCTGCACAGTACAACCAGAAAAACAACAAGAAATATTTAAACCAGAAAAACAAGAATGACAAAAGTAATTAAGGTCTGAAATTTTAGGTACTGGAGGTCAACTTTAGCAACATGCATAGCTGAAAGGCAGCTAGCCACTCTTAGTTTGACCATAGACGCTCTTCCTCCCTTCTACTGACGGTCTTCCTCCCCTCTACTATCTATGGTTTGGAGAGTTCTGTTAATATGCAACAGTTCATAAACAACTCCCCTCTACTGACGGTCTTCCTCCCCTCTACTGTTTATGGTTTGGGCAGTTCTGTTAATATGTAACAGTTCATACACAACTCCCCTCTACTGAAGGTCTTCCTCCCCTCTACTGTCTATGGTTTGGGCAGTTCTGTTAATATGTAACAGTTCATAAACAATGACAGGAAATGACTCAAGATAAGTGGAGTTTGCCTGTCACTCCTGCACACATGCAGAAATTCCCTTTTTCTTACCTCATTTGCACATTTTTGACAATGATGTGTTCATTTGAACAAATTCACATCTCAACCCCTACATCTACCTGTACACCAAATACTGAGACGGTAGCTTTGGCAGTATGGGAGCCTTTGTGTGTGACGGACATACATCCGCACATACCCACAAATATACAGACATGCAAATCAATTCAACTTATACGATAACCTCACATTGGTATACCAAATGTGAGTAAAAAATATGGAGTTTATGAGTGTCTTGTTTAACCACTTGACTTTCATTGCCGATGTTACACTATGCACCAAACAAATTTTGTTTATGTATAGGGTCTGACAGAATTTTTTGCATTCAAGGCATACAGCTATTTACCAAAGTGAAGGAAATTTCCAGCATTCATGGTAGTCCAGGGCTTTGAGTGGCACCCATTTCACAGACATATACATGACAACAAAGTGGACTACAATTTTTTTAAAGTATATAGGTCCCTATTGTAAGTGTCAATAAAGTTTGAATTCATAGTTTAGTACTTTCACTATTGCAAGTGATCTCTGACAGGAAATGAACCCTGGCAGAAGAAAAAAACCTGGCAGAAGGCGAAAACATTAAATGAACACAGAACTATAAACACTTAGAAGACTCACGGTTGTAAAGGGTGATGATATGAAGACAGTTGAGTAACTGTCTCTTGTATTCATGGATTCTTTTCACTTGGACATCAAACATTGAAGTAGGATCTACAGTGACGTGGTAAGTCTTCTCAATGTACGTAGCTAGTTTCATCTTGTTTTCCTGTGTAAAAGAAATTCATCATCACTTGGTCATTCTTTTGTGTATTTACACTTTAAAGCCCCAATAGCTGCAAATATGTACTAATCCAATCTCAAAATATCCTGTTTTCCAAGAGTTTTCTTTGAATAAGGCCCAATAGAGACCAAAAAAGTGTATAATACTGTCATAAGTGTCAAAATTAGCCTGTAAATTCAAACGTTTTAACATCATTTCAGATTTCCCACCAGTTTCAAACACTAACCATATGACAGAAAGTAAAGATTACAACAACAAAATGTTTGCCATCGTGTGTTGTGCATTCAAGTAAATGGCATCATGCTTGTTTCTTTTATGATCACGATGTGTATGTGCAGGAAATACTGTTTGTTTTGTACTTTTCCATGGGGCGCCATTTTATGGGTGCACAACCTGTTTGTTATTCAGCCTATTAAAACGTGTAGGTATGGTCCAAATCAGCGAGCAGGATAATTCTACACATGTCCTTCAGATAGCACATTTACAAGAACCAACTTTGGTTTGAAAATAAAATCATAAAAATAATGCATAAAATTCACAGCTATTGGGGCTTTAATAAATATATTTATCATTCCATATCTCATCTAAGTTTGTCTCATATCATTTAGGTCTCTATACAAACAACCCAAATGTACTAGAGAATTTCATATACAAATATTATAAACTTCTTTATTCCTTGTAATTTTTAAGGACTTCATAAGATTTTTGAGTTTTAAGTCCATTTTTTTCGTTGTTGGTTGAGTAGAAGTCGTTTAATATGGCAATGAGTATGCATAGTTTGTATGTTTGCCTCATGTATTCTGTGACTGAGACAATGGTTTGAGGCATTCTTTCTGAAACATTTGTTTTACATGCCTATAGTCTATGGATCATGTGTTTGTGCTATTTTAAGACCAGGGTCTTGAAAGATGTCACATACACAACACATTACTGAATACAGTATCTGTGGACTTTTCAAAGTCAAATGAACATCATATGAATTCTTTCTCTGACATGTCACACCTCACCTGTTTGACTTTTTGAATATTTCTAAGTAACGCCATGTCATCAGCCAAGGGTTCCAACTTGCGCAGGTGTTTCAGGTCAGTGATGAATTCATCATCAATTTTCTGAAATTGAATTAAAGTCAAAATAACATCATGGTATCAAGTACAAATATTCTTCAATATCCTTTTATGGTAATTTTTTTTAAATTCAAAAAATAAATGGTTCCACCATATTGGCCTTCTAAAACTGCTGAGGATTATACTCACTTCACAGACAGCATCTGCAAGACTAGGGTTACACAGCACCATCCAACGACGAGGAGTTATCCCGTTAGTTTTGTTCTGAAACTTTCCAGGGAACATCTCATAGAAATCTTTAAACCTGTGGAAAATGAAATGCAAATACCAACTTAAAAGATATTATGTTTTTATGTAATCTTTAGCGTAATCTCTGAAGTAGTGGTATGCTAACACAATAACAAGACAGTATCTGCTTCATTGGTACATGTCAGTATAGCCATCATCAACGGATCACTAAACATTTGTTCAGCGTGTATGTAGGGCATTTTGTCAGAAGAGGGCATTTTGTCAGAAGGTACACAACTTGACACTTCTTCTTGAACCATGTAATCCACCAATAAATATACAGAGCATTTATAGTCACAAGCACCCTTTGTAAAACTAGCTCTGATGCTATCATCCCCCTTGCCAAATGTAAAGGTCGAACCACAAAATGAATACTAGTAATACTGCACCAAAAATGTGTGAGAGGAAGGCATAAACATAGTTTTGTCTTCAAAGCAAAAAAAATGCAAGTTCACTGATAAATGCATCTAAAGTGTTCGGAAGATATGTCTGTCATGTTATCACAGCAATGAAAAGTGAAGCAAAAACACACATCAAAAGAACAGGGCATTACAACTTACACTGTGATTTTGAGAAGCTCTGAGTGGATACGAGCTACTCCATTGATGACATGAGATCCTACGATGGCTAAGTGAGCCATGTTGATTCTTTTCTCAGGTGTCTCTTCAACCAGTGACATACGACCCATTCTATCAAAGTCACCGGGATACCTCAGGGCTACTTGCTACAGGTGAAGAAGAAATATTGTCACATTCTTTTTTTAAACAAGAAGATGCCCTGCATAAAGGGAATCACGCTAAAACATTTATTTGACCAAGCAGACTTCCTGAATTTCAATGTATAGAAAATCTAACAGAATCAAACACAAATTGTCTATGAACAGGCTATCCTGCACTCAAAGTACAGTGAATGCCAATCTGATTAATTCAGATGTAGAGATGGCGACGTTTCCACCCTTGATGTTCTTTGCTGTTCTCATTAGCTGACAGTCACCTAACTACATCTGACCCACTAGAAGATCATGTTGAAATCTCACACATCAACCAAAACAGTGGACCTATCAGAAACACATTTAAAACTGGCACTTGGTATGGATTGTAGCATTGTATTTAAAAAAGAACCGATTGGCTCCTGCAAAGCTGAGGTTTGTCTGCAAATCTTCTATGGGTCAGATGTAGTGAGGTGACAAGCAGCTTATGAGAACGCCATGAACAAGCAAAGGATGGAACATTGCCATCTCTGCATTGGATTTATAATCAGACTGAGTAAATTTCAACATCAGAAAGTGTTTCAAAAAGACAGATTTCTCTGAAATTGTAATCAAACATGACATCTTGTTAACAGCCTTCATAGGTTAACAGTGTATTGTAAGCCCATGGATTGAGTGCTTTGGATATGACAAGTGTCTTCATGTTATTTCACAATAAAAGTTATGACCCAAATATACATAGGACAACACATGACACGTGTAGATGAAAGCAATTATGTTCTTACATTCTTGCTGCTTTATAATGCCAAATGATGAATGGAAACTCACCTCCATAAACTTTGAGTTGATTTCATAGATAATCTGCAGGTGTCTGGGTAGGAGGTTTTCCAACATGGAGACTGGCCATCTCTCCAATGCCTCTGGCAGCAGAGTATGGTTGGTGTAAGCACATGACTTCTGAGTAATCTCCCAAGCCTGATGAATCACAAAATACAAATATAAATCTGATCAGATCTAGAATCTTCTTGATCATGACCTTCCATTCACTGGTTTTACTTTTTACGTCTGATGCCTTTGCCTCTCTATACCAAAGATGATTATCACATAAAGAGAAGAAAACCAGCCATTGCCCACATCTGATTTTCTCAAGACTGAAATAAATACAAGGCATGGTATAATGTATCATACATTTATGTATGTTTCACCCTTTCACCATCATGGTTTGACCCAAACCCACTGTTATCAATGGTAACTGTGGACCAGTTCACAGGGAATTGGGGATGGACAGGTTTAATGAACCATTCACCACCAGATAGTCAAATTGTTCAGAGTAGGGTTTCAGGACCTTCACACATGGAAATGTACCGGAAAGGGATACTCCATAAAAACAAAACAAAACATTCTAGCGTACTAGTTTTGTGACGTTTTTTTGTTCAAAATTTCTATCATTTAGTTCAAAAATGAGACAGAAAAACACTAAGAGATATGATTCTGAACAATTCTCTGACTAGTTTTTCCAGAAAATGGAAATTTACCTTTTCCCAGGTCAAACCTTCAATGTCGACCAGGATTCTCATCAGTTCCGGAATAGCCAATGATGGATGGGTATCGTTCAGTTGGATTGCAACCTGGAAAAAACAAAGGATGAAGCATGACATAAGTGAGGAAAACACTACAAAACAAACGTATGTCCAAAAGAGTTTCGCCAGGCTTTTTGCAGGTTTGTCAAAAGCCCATCAAAAGATGAAAGATTTGATAAACCACATCACCTATATCTATAAACTTCTCTTGTATACTGTACATGTACACTGTTCACCCTCCAAAGTATTCTAAGGCTTTGATGCCGAACAATAAATGCAACAATCTTCCATTTGAAAGAAGTTTGTGATGAAACTCCAATAACGTTCTCATGATTCTACAGACAGGAGAGTGTGAGAACTTGTAAAAACAGAGAAAAGCTATAAAGTGACTTATTTGAAAATGAGAGGGAACTGTTGAAGGACCAGCACTCTAATCTTCTAATGATTAGAAAGATCAATTTCACCGGCAATACTTGCAAACATCTTGAAATGGATTCTTTTGTCATAAGTGGCACTTGATACAACAAAAAAATAAAGCTTTATAAGGTATGCTGAGTCTACTGACAAAAGGCGCAAAAGAGCACTAGTAATATTGTTCAAAAATATGACAAGAAGATTTCAACAGTGGAAGGTACACACTTGAAAAGATTTCACTGGTGAGGCTGCCCTTACCTTGTCAGGAAATGTATCAAAAGATGTTCTGACTGGGTCACGGCAACCAAACTTGGAAGACTTGAAGCGTCGGATGATGTCTTGCAAGGTGGCAGCCACCATGAAGTATTGCTGCTTCAGACGCAACTCCTTGCCTTCAAAGAACTGTTGGTGGTGAAGTAAAAGTTAATATATTTGTATCCTGTTAAAATATAATTTTATTTTTCTCTTTTTTTCAATGTTGAAGAAATATGTAAATATATAATGGGACTAACGATAATTCATATTATTGCTTATGACATAAGAGTCCAAGCACTGGCACCAAAAATAAATTACCAAGGTGATGAAGACAGTTGTAAGAATTTTCATTATACTCAAAATAATTCCCATAAACTGTATGATTGCTCAATTTATGACATTTGTTTCAATCAAATTTTCGATTGAGAGGAAAAACAGGTCTCACAGAAGTTTGAAAATTTTCAGTCTCACGTGTAAACTCTGATGAAAAAATGTACATTTATCAATAGATTAACATGGTATTGGCAGTCATAACACAATTCTCACTTACGTTGTCATTTGGGTACAAAACACGTGAAATATTCTCAGCAATATTTCTGTCACATACAGCCTGGATGTAGTCACCATCGTTGACTGTAAACACACAGACAAAACATAAAGTATATTATTTTTGTTAGAGACAGATTATTGTTTTGAAAATAATTTTAGATTTAGATAATTTTAACAAACATCTGACATGAAATATATCAATATCTGACATTAATTGAAAAAGTTCACAGTTCATACAAGAAGATCTCTTCAGACAATATGAAATTACACTTACAAAGGTCAAGAGGTCAGACAGGTCATATGTCATCTATTGCAGCTGGTGAAACATAGTTAACAATGGCATTTAACAAGACTACAATTAAATATCTTTCTGGAATTGAATAACTGAACATTGGAAAACAAGCCATTTTTTGATACTCATAAAGTTGTAAAAATTCTTCAATTTGCAATGAAAGCTTGGAAATTTTTGCCTTCTGGACAAAGTATCTCTCTTATTAATGATGATGATACTGTCTGCTTATGCATGTCTTGTCTGAGGTCAATCAAACGACATTGATGAAAGTCATGTCCTGCGAGTAAAAACACTGTGACATTTCACATGCTCCTGTGGAATTTCAAGTAGCCTTTGTACATGGTATTTCTCTGTGTTTGACACAGCTAATCTGGCGTTACAGCTTGACATTTCGGAATTGACCTTTTATATAGTTGAAGAATGCATGCAGAAATTAACATTGAGAAATAAATTTTATTAGTATGATGGATGCCGGCAAATGTCATTTATCTAACATTTGACCACTTTGAACATACAGACATGATCACTTCTCATGTTGGTATTTGCATACTGATCATTTTGCTGAGTTTTCAAGTTCAGCTATCAACATCTGTTATTGCCAGTGTCTGTGTCATGACCTTTGTGGAAAAACTTCTCTTCAGGCAGGAAACTTTCTGAAATTAATGTCAAGTTTCAATTTTGGTTTCAATGGCCCCTGTTTACAATTCTGTATAGAGATGTACAACATATTTATCATGTCAAAGATGACAACACAATGTCCTATCATCTGTTGAGTATCAAAACAGAAGAAAATACTTCAGAATTACGATATTACGATCACTTTGTTTAAGTCTCCTCTCTCTCTCTCTCTCTCTCTCTCTCTCTCTCTCTCTCTCTCTCTCTCTCTCTCTCTCTCTCTCTCTCTCTCTCTCTCCCTTTCTCTCATTTGGTGCACTTGCACTCTCTCCCCTTCCTAATAAAGAGTAAACGACACAACTTCTTGATGATTTTTTAAACTTTAGAATTCACCAACTTCAAAGGAGGCCCTTATACTCACAGAACTTAAGATGAAAGCTTTGTGGAGCTTTAGCAGACCATAGCCTCATGGTATTGACACAGTTATTACCATAACCTGGTATAGGTGTATCATATGGCATGGCAAACACAACCTGTACAGATGTGAGGAACAAAAAAAATTATAATTTACTGTCAGAATAAAGTAATAAATTATAAACTTGTCATTCTTGTTTATTGTTTGTGATTGTGTTTCACACCATTGATCAACTGACAACATGAAATCCCATTGTAAAATGTTTCCCATTAAAACAGAAATTTGTCTGACAGTACAGCTTATTGAAATGTTTCTCGTTTAACCTAGCATTTTTCTGACGACAAAACTTTCAATAAATATGTTAATATCCAACAATTTAACCATGGTTTGAACTCAGCAGGATTAATAATTAAGCTGACAGTGTCATCTGGAGCTGAATAATTGTCTTCAAGGTCAAGGGTCAAGGTTCAAGTGCTTCACTGCAATGTACATTCCCTATTTTTGCAAATTAACTGAATGTCCTGGCAATATTCACCGTTTGAGGATTTTATTAATTCCCGTCATTTCAATTTGAGATGACATCTAACAATGACAACAGGAAACACCCACTGCACAACAAAAACTATATACCATTACACTGCCAGAATATCAGCTGGAGTGACTGACCATTATTTCAATTTGATGAGCCTGACATTTTGACAAACAACAGAAATACATGTCATTTGCCACATATCAGTTCCCTATTTACTTATCTGTGTTGAAATGTTACTAACAGTAACTGCTCCCTAACACTGCTTTGATGTATGTAGGAAATCCATCACAGTAAATTGCTTCCTTAGTAAAATGAATTTCAGACAACAAAAGTACCACATTTTCACACCTCTGTAGCCATTTAAGAATGAGGCTGACTCTTCTCACAGAAGATGTTTGGACTAGTCATTATGTTTATACAAATTGACCCCACAGATGATAACATGGATATGTCACTGTATTGAAATATTGGTGACCTATCAATGACATCTGGTGTCAATGCCATCAAATTTTATTTCAACGTGTCAATCGAGTAGATTATTGCAATAAATGTACATCTTTCTGATAAGGTTGTGGCTCTGTTGATTTTTGTATAGGATCAAATCAACAAATTGTAGTTTGTGGAAAAAGTTGGCAGATCGCTTGGTTCAGATTCATGATTGCTGAGAAATTTTATTTTATCAAAGATGGCTCCTAAGCTGCTTCAGCCACTTCAACAACAATGCTCATCTTTAATACAACACCACACCAGAGTAGCGGTGTACGTGTGCATGACTATTCCACCCACTCGAAACATATATCGTAGTGTGCACCTGGCACACAGACAGGATGGGAGTGTGTGTGGGTGTGTTCCTGATCCAATGACAGGGTGGACCAATTTAATCCTATCCTTTGTGGTGCAAAATGCAACACCATTGATCTCTAAGTTATCAGATGGTATGGTGAAGAATGTAAATTTCCACTGTGCATCTATTAAAAATGATGAACAGTTCTATTTTTATACTTGTATCACAGATAAGAAGTAAAACTATGTATTTTTACAAGTGTTGTAAGTGACCGTCACTGTGAAATTCAGAACCGTTTGATCTATTTGGGTCTGACTATAGAACTAATGATAATGTACAACATTATGGATTCAATCCATTGAATTATATGAGGTTATTACGAAAATACCGCAAAGGATGCATGAGGACATTGGCGCAGCGTATCGCCCGACGCGAAGCGGAGGGCGATGCGCGGCGCCAATGTCCGAGTGCATCCTTTGCGGTATTTTCATAATAACCTTATTATTATACATCTTACATTCCTGATGGGGGCATCAAAATGTCGGAGTAGTGACAGTTTTCGTGCAATGTCAACAATTTTTCTTCAGATTTTATCGCGCCAGTGTGGAACGCTACCTCGGACGCGCTTCTGCACGTTTTGGAGTGTGTGCACTACACACATACGTACGTACAGAGCGCACGCGATACTTGTTCTGGCACTCGTCCAAGGGGTCCCTTGAAACCGTTCTACAGTGAACGCGCAGATACAGCTGCAGGGAATGGGGCGCCTTGAAACCGTGCCGTACGGAACGGGCGCGAGTTCCGTACGGCATTTTAGCGCACGCTAAATTCTATTGTTCTCGATGGTAGATGTATAATAATGTTCTTTATAACCAGTGGCAGCTGTCGTATCATCAGTAAATCTGATTTTCTTTTGGTTTTAGAAATGGACAAAAATGCATGCATACACGGATTAGAAGCCTTGTTTCAAAGAAAGGTACCTTACCTGTGTGTTGACCCATTTTGATCTGCCGGTATCAGTCCTTTCTACTTTTCCGTAGAAATTGATGGGAATCATGTATTCTGGTCTGGCTTTTTCCCAAGCATTGCCGAATCTCAACCAATCATCTGGCTCCTCCACCTATGATGAAGAATTATTACATAAATCTCTTTCAAATACTATTAAGTAATCTGAACGATGCAATCTTAACAATATCTATGGAGATATTAAGTCATATACTGATATTTCAGAGCTGTTGATAGCCTAAACACAATTGAATATTTTGTTTCTGTTAACAGTTAATAGTAGGGAACACTGATTTTCATGGTAACTTAAATGTTGTGTTATTATTCTTTGAAAATGAGTTTCGATTCTAACGGGACAGAAGCTGTAACTTGTGGCAAGTTTTTCAGCATTCTGCTGCTATATCTCAACTACCGTGTCTGACCCTGATCCGTTTATCATGCTGAAATTTCAAGTGTTCTTTTTGTCCACACAGCTTGTATGTGTGTAGTGATCATTGTTTATTGTTTACAAATGAATTCTAATCTGGACTTGAATACAATTTTCAATAACAACAATGGAGACAATACTCATATAGGTTGTGTTGATATGCTAAATACTTGGCATTAAATTAGAGTTTAAGGGATTCAATTCAGAAAGTGTGGGGAAACCACAAAACAAAAGTTCTGAAAAAATAGCCAAAAGATACAGCTTATGGATCTTTAACTCAGCTGATTCAAGATAAATGCCAAACAAAAGCTGACTCTTGACAGAAAGTATGTACTGTATGACATATAATGAAATGCTGCATTAATAGAAAGTGTCTGTAAGTCTGAGTCACAGTCATAACAATATATGTTCATTATCAAGAAACAGTTAATATTGACTGTGATTATAAATACATAGCACACAATTTCTGAACGATGCAATCTTAACAATATCTATGGAGATATTAAGTCATATACTGATATTTCAGAGCTGTTGATAGCCTAAACACAATTGAATATTTTGTTTCTGTTAACAGTTAATAGTAGGGAACACTGATTTTCATGGTAACTTAAATGTTGTGTTATTATTCTTTGAAAATGAGTTTCGATTCTAACGGGACAGAAGCTGTAACTTGTGGCATATTTTGATTTTAGTTTCTGGCTTAGAAAATCATGTATATGTAGCACA
Organism: Ptychodera flava; assembly: GCF_041260155.1. Taxonomy (NCBI): domain Eukaryota; kingdom Metazoa; phylum Hemichordata; class Enteropneusta; family Ptychoderidae; genus Ptychodera; species Ptychodera flava. Next base: position 32,118,522 of record NC_091941.1, on the reverse strand, counting down.
GCAAGAGATATATATGCACTAATGCTACGATAAGAATGGCATGTTCTGAGGCAATTGTGTCTGGAAGATTTATTAGGCTAGACAACATTTGCTGGCATCAATTATAGTGTCCTGTGCTCAAGGGACAATGTCTGAAGGTATTATTTTAAAGGGAAATTCATCTTGTCGGATGAGAAATATTTTCCAGTCACATCAGCCCGAGAAATGGTATTTCACTGATAGGAATAAAATTCAAACAGTTAGCTGAACAACTTCTAACAAGAATTGGCAGCTAACACTTCTAGGAAAGGTTAATAGGCATTAAAAATTTCACATATATTTTTTAAATTGTCGGTATTTGCAAACCGCAGATGTACCCACTAGAGACACACTAGGAAAGTGCTGATATATGTAGATGTGAAATAAAATGTAAAATCTTCAACAAAATAAATTTGCCACCTGCAAATTTCTCTTAAGTTTGCAAATTCATAAGCAAATTGAATAATTTATATGCTTTTGGACAACATTCATATGTACAGATACAAACGTGTATATATATATTTAGTTTTAATAGCTGTTAATTTGAGGTGGTCACACATTGAGATGGCTTAGTGGTTGGGTGAAAGTTAAATATGTATATAATGGTATGTTTCAATGTCCAATCTATACAACCTTTTTGAAGAAAAAGTCACGTAATGTACTTGCTAAGGGATACTGTATGACAACAGCCTCATTATTTATGTTCTTGTTGGAATTAGACACTGAGATATTTGTCATTCTTACCAAGTTTACACGTCTCTGATGAAAACCCTTGGAATCAATACACAGAAATTTATCACAAATTTTGTGATATTTTTTGTCTTTTGGGATAGGAAAAGGGAATTTACTATTAGCCACTGAAGTGATACATATAAAATGAGTGAATGAAACGTGAACGTGAGTATTTCTGACCTGCTGTCCGTCTTTGATTCTCTGGTTGAAGATGCCATACTCGTATCTGATACCGTAGCCATAGGCTGCCAAACCTAGGCTGGCCATGGAATCTAAGAAGCATGCTACAAGGTCAAAGAGATCAGTTGCAGTTAGTGTGAATAATCTTGAAGTCAACTGAGTAATTATCGTAATCCCTGACTGCAATTGTATCAGCTATGTATACTTGACTGCAGTTTATTTAATAATGTATATGTAAGGCTTGAAATACTGCTTTACATGAGAACAGGTTTGTACATCAAATATTTCATTTGAAATCAATTTTGAATTCCTTTTTTACCTTTCCATTTTGAAAAGATATCTCACATCAAAGTAACGCTCACTTCCGTAGGAGAATTCTTTCATGATATTTGCACCAGCCTTCAAGGTCATTCATAGGTCATCTGTCCAGCCAGAAATGATCAATCACTCTGCTCTTGAAATTCAATATTCAGCTGGGTACATTTGATACGCATATCGTTCACAGGAATTACAGAGATTTGGGAGTATCTATACTAAATATTTCAACCATGTCTTTTTGAACTCTTACCTGCCAGTCTACCCAGACCACCATTTCCCAGACCAGCATCCTCTTCAATATCTTCTAATTCTTCAATGTCAAGACCAAGCTGCAATGTCAAAACAGACCATTGTCAATATTTATAACTCAGTGACTGTGACTGAATCATTGTTTTTTACAAGTACATTTTGTAGACAACACAGTCTAGGTCTAGCTATATTGCTTTGAATTTCAAGACTTTCCCCATACAGAGATAAATGGGGCACTGGGAAGTGAATGATGGAGACAGCATTTGTACTGAGCAATTCCCTGCAATAAACAATTTAACAGTAATTGACTTTAACCGCATATGGCGTTCTCAAGTCACCTTCTTTGAAATTAGTGATCACCAGATTCGTACACTGATTTTCACATCAAAATATTTCCTTTGCATATTAGTTAAAGGATCAAATTTCATTCATTGCTTTTCCTAATATCTGTTCAATTTATGTTCTGCTCAGAAAAGGAATACATTAATTTGCAAAATACAAATTGTGAAAAAAATGCCAACTCTGTCATTAAGGCTAAATGATATGCTCATGCATGTTATAATAGGAATGTATGCTGCCTTGAGGTATTTTCACACTGAGAGTAAAAGACATTTTGTGTACATAATCAAAATTCCTATCAAGTGGAATTTAAAATGCAACAATCTGTAAGATACTCTTATTGATCCTACAACATTCATGACTTCCATTCATAACATTTCATGGACTATTTCATAATTCACATAATCTACTTCTGGCAGACAATACTGGCAAATGAACTGTTCAAGATATTTTGGCCTTTTATATTGTTTTAGTTTCTTTCAATGTTAAAATTATATCTGGAGCAAACATTAAAGCAAAGATATTATATTGTGATATTTCAAGTACAGGGCAATGACTGCTGTCTTCTATGACTACCCACAGAAATAGATATATTATTATATTTAACATGAAAATTGAGTGCAATTCCTGTATATCTTGAATGTTTTGCTACGTAGAGTGATTTATTGCTTCTTTTTTTTTGACATGTTCCTATGGACTGAAGCATTCTCTGGGGAAATCCATAGACAATCACTAATGCTGTACATGTTCAATGACTTGAAGTGTATTGGATTTGAATATGCCAGCCATGTTTGATGGAATTTAAATGTATCTGTTGTTTTCTCTATGGTTTGCCCTTATCGGATGTGATAATGCATTCCCATCATGTTACGACAACATTGCCTCATCAGTGCTGCCTCATCAGTAAACGCAAGCCACTCACACATGTTGAAATTGGCCAAACGGCTAGAAATGCTATTACAAAACTGACAAGTTACTGCAATATATGTTACTGTTTATTCAGAGCTATCTGAGTGTGCACCAATTTCATTTCAGAAAGTTCAATAAATTCACAGCATAAAGATATATTAGCATAAATTTCATTGAGGTTTCAAATACAAACACATATTTCATGCTCTGCTGAAAACTTCGTTTTAACAACATAAAATGGGTCACAGGTAGGGGATAGAAATTTTATTGCTTTGAATAATTTTTCTTGAATTTGATATCATTCAGTGTATACAAACAAAGCAAGCTTGCAGAAATGAGATTACTAGTGATTTACACTTATCTGTTGTTATTGCATGAAAGTGATCAACATAGCATATTAAATATCTTTTCCTTATATAGCACAGAGAGAAGTGATGTGTACACTCTACAATGTAGACATAAACTCTATAGAAATAACTGGTTAGAATGTGTTTTTAGAACATTTTGTTTACCAGGAGAAAAACTTGTACAGCAATTTCTCAATTGTTTTATCGTATTTGCATTAACACAAGTAATACAATGAAATCAAATTCTTGGCGCAATGTCTACTCTTACGCTCTGCTTTCACGCAATTTTTTATGCAAATCATTAAATGACCACAATGGTAAATGAAAACAAACTATTTCCACTTAGATATTTTAACATTACATCAATAAAACGTGTACTCATAGATACGGTTGCTTAGTTACTCTAATTATTCTAAAACTGGAAAAATAACTGACGTGAATTTCACAAGACTGAGTGGCGTTGTCAGATTGATAAATGTATTTTATAGTGTGCTTACCAGAGTATCTATGGAGGTACGTATACATGATATAAATAAAGTTTGTGATAAACATATTCGCTTACGTTATTTCTTACAGTACAAATGTAAATCAGTCTCATCTCGGGTACACAATATCATGATGTAAGTACAGGTGAGAATTACTGGGAATCAACAAACAAATTAATGAGTGTGTAATCTGCATTATGATTCATCACTGCCTTGTGAAGGTAGTTCATCATAAGCATGTACATATAGTGTATGTTTTATGTAGACATTTTCATGAAATGGAATGGAACAAGAATAAGGGTGGTAAACATTTTTATTTATTATTTATTTATTTATCAATTTTATTTATTCATTTTAGTTGAATTTGTTTATGTATTTATTATTCTTATTTATTTATTTTTATTTATCTATTTATTTATTTATTTATTGACTACATTACCTGATACATAGCTTCATCACATTCACTCTGTATTCCCAGATTAACCATGGTGTTTGTCAAGGTACGTCCCATGTAGTATTCCAAAGACAGGTAATACACACGCTGTAACAAAACACGTCAACACAATGAATCAGCAATACAAAGCAATCAATAAACATTTTTGTATTTCATTTTGAAAAGAAAGGATATTGTCAAGGGATGTAATTAGCACATGGGTGACATTTGTGATAGAAATACTGAATAAACGCTATACAAGCTGGCATAATTGATCCATTACAAAATAGATTGCTGCTTTAATTCATGGCAATACCTCACATTACACAAACTGGAGGTTATCATAACAAATTACAGATTAAAAAGGAAACTATGACATTACCGGTACATGCATCACAGTATCTAGCAGATTCCTGTCAGTCTGATCATGGCTGGTTTTAACTGAATTGCAATAATTACCCTTGGTTTTAGAGAAGTAATTTGTTAAATACCGTTATAGAATAATGTTCTTTATAAAAGCTTTTTCATTTTCATGACCCTTGCACAATTTTTAATACATCCTGGTGTTTTCTGGGATATTTAATATTCATTATATTCAATATTTTATTGTAAGAAAAATATAACCTTTTTCGCTTGATGAGCAAATTCTGTACAACATTCTGTGATAGTTGTTTGCTGTTCTAGAATTTTCACCCAAGTTTTTATGTTCATTCCAGGATATGTATCAGGATACAGGATCTTGATGAGGTCATGTGAATGACCAACAAGTTACAAAAGATTAACACCATGTACAGAAACTAAAGATTATTTCAATATTGGTAGAGTCAGGATATTAAGTTAGAATATGGAAGTCAGTAATACAACAACCGCTCTTTTCTTTCACACAACAAACAACAACTCCACTTCATGTAAAGTGTGATTGTTCTGCATATAAATGATCATTTGCTTTTCCATTCATGATTCATAAGGAACAGGGAAGATAACTGGATCACTTCTGATAATTTAGGTTTGGTTTGACCTAGGTCATGACCCTGACATGACCCTACATCCTTCTTTTCTTTGGGATATAAAGATGACTAATTCAATTTGCTGATCTGTTTCAAAGCCATTTAACATTTACTGAATTCTGTAATGAAGCGTTTTAAAGCAATGCCTTGCATTTTTCTCCACCTGAAAAATGTTTAATTTTAAACACCTGATAATACCATTGAAAAATGACAGTATAAAAGTCATGTAGTGATATGAAAAGAGCTTACTGCCTAAGTGATTTACCAGTCAACCTTTGCTGTTTGCAACTACCAGTAGTACATATATGTGTGTTAAAATCATGTCATAATCAAAGGAAATGATTATGCAGTAACTTTTAGCAGCAATGTGCAAACAAGATTCACACTTGACTATGACTGTCATACGTGATTCATATAAACTGCTCATTCCTATTATTCTCTGATTGGCTGTTATAATTCCAAACTCTCCTGTTCTTTTATTGTAGTTGTCAACATCATTATAATGACAGATATCACATACAGTAGCAGCATGGAAAATAGTTTTTTTGATACAAAAATAAAATATATACCTGTGCCTTTCCAAAAAACAACAAGTCATGCCATTATTTATATGGACAAAGTCTATGTAATAAACACTTTGATTTAGAGCAATAAATCAATGTATGGAGGTAAATATTTGGTTTTCTCTTTTTTGATCAGATACCCAGAGTTCCATGTACCCTTTATCAGCCATGCATCTCTAAGCTTGATATCAGTGACATGTGTTGCACCTCTAAACCACTGATAGTAACACATCAGTTCTATTGGTTGCAAGCGGTGACCAGGTCAAACATACATGAATAATTTATTCATCAACTACATGTATTACAATCTTTCTCAATCACTGCAGTGCGTAAAACCCCTAGCACATACAAAACGTTCTGAGAGGTAGCAGTTGGCAATTGAATTCAAGAAGACTTTCGTCACTTGGCCTGACATGACAATCAAATACATTATTATAATTCTAATTTTGCATTATACTGTAAAAGAGCATCATAAATGGTACTGGTTATTTTTCTGTTGGTTAGACCTTTGGATTATTTAAATTACATGACAAAAGTGTGAGAAATCATTACGTGATCAAATGTCTTGTCTTATTACTAAATACTGTAACCATTCATTACACCACAGTGCTTGTGTTGAGGGACTGTGATTACACGTAAACTGCCATAGTCTTGTTTTGGTCTTTTGAGTCACACAGTATTGGGTAAGCCTAAATACAAAGCCTAGTCATACAATGTATGATACAGCATATATGTCAATGATTGCAATTATGTACAGCACTCACAATAGACGTTTATAAACATGAAATCACACATTTCAGTATATGCAGTATATATAAATACATTGATGTGAACAAATGTCATTACATAATAACTCTTTACGTGTAAAACTGGAACAATTTCCAGTAGTTCACATGGTGAATATAGTTAATCTGTTATATCTGCTTTGGTCAAGCTGACAGGGTATAAATTTTCATCTGTGGTAATTGAATGCTGGTGACTCTTCTGTTATACCAGCACTGACAAACAGTTGATGTCAGGTTACTGCAAGATTTATCGCCTTTCTAAAGGGTTCCCATATTCTGATAAATGTGTACAGTACAGGCATAGAGTGACACACCATGGTACATAATCTTTGCATAGTCCCTCCCCATTTGCACTGTCATTGTTGTCACCCTGGATCGCCATCATATTAAATAATATATAGCTGGAATTATGATTGACTTGCTGACCTATTTCTGAAGTGTTAGGTTATAATAGACAGTTTAAGAAAGCAACAAAGCCCTCCGTTACTTCATGGATGATTCCTAGTAGTGTCAACCAATGTCAGAATTCCACACGAGTTTGAATGCAGCACACAAACCTAGCATAGGCTGTGTCATAATTTATGACATTTCTGATGCAGAGAAATAAAACACTGCTGTATAATAGTATACTTGAAGAGAAGACTGCGCACCTACCAGCGTATATGAAACTTACACTTGTTAGTCTCTCAATAAATATTATATAGCTAACTCTGATATAAACCTCAATAACTACAGATTGCACTGTCCATATGTTCAGCAGTTTTCAATGTAAGTACATTGTAATTTATATCAAGGATGGAAGTAAGAAATATTTTACGACAGAATTGACAGGAACAGGGCTGTGAACCAAGGTTATCAGATGTATTACATCACTAGAGATAATGCATTCCTGAGGCTGAAGAGCAAATGTACAGAATTTAGTTATGCACAGAGATGTATAAAATGTGATAGAGTTAAGGGTTGACACTTAGCAACTGTGACCCACTTTCGATTACCACCTTGCTATAGGGCTTCTGAAAGCAACCTTGAACTTGAAAGTGCATTCAGCCAATGTTTGTCGTTGCTTTATGAACTGTTCATATGGCTGAGCCAAAACTTCTTTGCACATATTCTGAGCAAGTTTTTTATTAATAAATTAAAAAGTTCTATTAAGAACACTTCAATGATTTGTGTACTGATTAATAGAGAAATAGAAAATTTCCAGAATCAAGATATGTTGATATTCTTTTAGTCCTTAAGCTTACACTAGGGCCTGTCCCTTCCACAGACCACTGAAGGGTCAGTATTACAGAGGTCATTGTGAATTTTGGAAAATGACCTGTACAAATTGTGCCACACATTTACAGCCTCTACAAATCTGTAGAACATAAAACAGCATTTATGGTGTCTGGATGATTTATTTATTAGGACATGAAGTACACCACAGGCAAACATATTTGTGTCACACAAATTCGTTCAATCATCTTACTACTTTAAAATATGGCCGTAGTTTAACCTTGATAGGACGCCAATATTTTTACAATGACTTGAAATCTTCTACCTCTGTGCAGAAATTATACATTTCACAGATGGCAACATTTTTCGGGATAGATTTTTTTAAAGGACTGTACCATACAGATGATGTTTTATAATGAAGGTCAGGTGTTAGAATGCTTACATCATCAGTATTCTATAGAGTGAACAGAGAGAGCTGCAGCTGATTGGATGGTATGTTGCTACTATCATTATGCAGATGTCAGAATGACCTTCATGTGTAGAATGGCATGGAAATCTAGGAAAAGCTAATTTTACAAGTTGTGCTCTGAAGACAATTACAACCCTATCACACTTGCACAAAAGACTGGTTTTTGCCTGCTTGGTTGTCAGACTAATTCACACAAATTTGGATCAAATGTCACTGAGTGATTTTGAGACAATGGGGATTGTGTGGGTAAAGGCAGCTTGTAGACAGGTATTGAAAGTGAAGATTGACAATTAGGTACACATTACAGAATGGAATGGTCCACATAGCATCACAACAAAGTGAAACTTTCCATGAACTAAAGTTACTGCAGGGTTATATTGTATGTTATTTGCTTATGTGGTCATGTTGATAGATTGTCCTCGCTGCACAAACAGTGTTTTTTTCTTGCTATAAACGTTCAAGCACTAAAATAAATAAATAAATATCAGTACCTGTTATTTTTTTTAACCAAAAATACAATGCAGCACTTCCAGTATAAAAAGAGTACACACCCTGGACAACAGCCAACTCATCTCCACATGAACACTTCACTTCTACCTCGCAGTAACCATGACAACCAATGATCTTAGAAGGTACAAGGTCAGAGATCAGGAGTAAAGTAGCATTCCTGAACAAGGGCTTTCAAAGTGTAAGTACTGCCTAACTGAGACACACCAAAGCTTCTCTCATGGGTTAATATTACTGCCTTGGTTTAAAATTTACAAAACAAAAAATACATTCATAAAATTAATATATTCAAACTTATAACATTGAGAAACATGTCACCAATTGGGCATAGGACATTTAATCCAATGATATACTTCTGAATACAAATGACATATCACAACATATGGACAGCAAAAACTAAACCTGGCTCATCTAAACTCTGACCTGATCAAGTAACTTCATTCCAATATGGTGTCCAGACAGACAACTTCAAGGTTACAGTGATACATTGGTGATACTGTTATTTCTGACCTATTTAATATGCATGATGCAAACATTTTTACAGTTAATTTAAATGAAAGTTTGTATGTGATTCAAAATGCTACGCTAGACTAAATCACAAAAAAAGTTTTATCACCTATAAGTCTAAGCGCTAAAGATTGTGAAAAAACTTTGATGAAATTTTAATAGCGATTTGACAGTCAAATCAGTTTAGGCTAGCCTTTGAAGCTTATATTTTGCTACATTCTCATCTACTTGGTTTCAATAATTTATGACTTAATTAAGGAATGTACAAATTTTCTAGTTGTAATGACATCAGCACTGCATAATTATCACTCTTACCAGAATTGGATTTGGCAAATTTGAAAGATGACTGTACCGCTGAATATCGCAGTACAACATGAGCAGCATACAAGCTAGCTTGCAGAGTACCAGTATTGGAATTATTTTTAATTTGCAGCTGCTAGCTTATATTAAAGCATGACAATCTAGTGCAGCAGCTTTTAAAACCTTTTCATCTCAATTTCCTGTCTACAGGTCCAACTTCAACATTGAAAACAATAACACTGGGGTTAGCTACAGTGTTCAATTAAAATGATCATTTGTAGCATGAAACCATACATATACATCAGCATGCATTCAATCAAACAACTAAAGCTTAGTGGGGTCACTTCATAGTGTATGAAGCTCAGGCAATTTCAGTTTACTGGTTTGAGAAAGAAACAAATTACTAATTGTCCAGCATACATTACTATGATTTGTGAATGACTTTAAAATTTGGTTGTGGGTTTTGAAAAATTTGAAGGACATGTGCTCATTTTTGCAGTACAAATGACGGCAATAAGTTGCAAAATATTTAGCTTTCAGAGACGATTCAAAGGTAGTGAATTCAAAATGTTCAATTGCCACCTGTGTAAAATAACTAATAACACACATAAAAGTGTTTATTAGATATTCTGTTGTAACTGTATTAAACAATGGAAAAGGAAGAAGTTCAATGTTGTATCTCACATTGACATTTTCTGTTTCACAAGAGCCACAGATTAAAAACATATGAAGCAAGAAATGTTATATACTGAACGTGAACGAACATCAATGCACTGAAAGTGTTCTCTGAAGTTACTCTAGCGTGAGTCCCCCTGGCTCAGTCATAAAACCTTAGAACCTCAACAATAGCCACTACATTTTTGTTGCTTCTGCATTTCTCTTCACTGGCCTCAGTTAATCCTTTCCAACCAAGCAGACATTGTGCAAAGCCCGTATAACTCAAAATTATGATGGTCACTTGTGCAGCCTGACACTTCTGCTCAGTCAGGTCACACATCAATTCTGCATCTCACTGTTAGGCATAGCAAAGGGTGTTTCCTGGCTTTCATGTGATTGTTACCTTTAATTCAACTATGACAAATATTAGCATAGAGAACACTACACAGTAACACCACCACATATATTACTAATAACGCCAATCAACAAAGTGCCCTGGCCACTACCTTATTTGCATGCACTGTGACCACACTATAAGTTCATTGTATATTTTAAAAGGACTCTTTATTGCTTTTTTTCTAAAGCAATCATTTTAAGTGCATGATCTGGCATGCACTGTAAGTCTGACAACATTTGGATTATCGGCATTATCTTACTCTTTTATTTGTACATTTCATTGCGTCACCTATCCTGTATGCTTATGGAAATAAATTATATGAAATGAGTTTAAATTCCTGACTCCAAAAGCAAAACTTATTATTTCTTATTCTCTTCCCAAGCAGCTTTGCAGATATCATGAGTCTTCCATACATTCAATTTACGATGTTATCTGCCTTAACAAATTTTTTCGAGACAACTATACAATGGGTGCTGCTTTTCCAATTGCTTTTCTCTCTGTGATCACATGAAATCATGAGCAGGATAAAGCAGATCCTTTTTGTGAGTTATACCTACACCTGATAATATCAAGGTAAACATTTGAGGTCATGCCCTGGCAAGAGTTACACACCCTGACCTTTAACCCCACAACGAAGATGAGCTCACCAATTTTTCATAATCACTCTACTCTACTACAATGTGCTATAGGTGTATTTGTTACATAATTTCATAATCTTCTCCCTTAATGAGATAACTTTTGCATATTTGTTGTTTGTAAAATATGGCAACAAATATCATACACTGGAGATAGAGAATGCCGCCTAAATCCTTATTTTAAATTTAAGTTAGGTGCTTACAAACACTGGGCAACCATAGTACGACCTAGTGAATGGCTAGCCTGTTTGTATCATTCTTCTATTGACATCTGTTAATGAGTTACTAATACTATACATTTGATTCCCAACCTAACAGAAAACACAATGCTGTCAATGAGTTGACTCCTCATATTAAATACTTCCCTCTCTGCAAAAATTGCTTGGAAGGTGAGAGTCTATCTTAGACTATCTCATAAATTCAACAAATTAAGGTGATTTCTTTTTAACAACGATACCGCATCACCTACAGGAGAGGTAAAAAGTGCAAGGTGTTGACTTGTGTGACATTGCACCTTTATTATTTTGAGAGACACTGTCAGTGTCAGAGCATATCATTAAAAGTATGCAACTTAGTGATAGTTTACATTTACTCATGCTCTTGTCAAATTTGGTATTTATGCTAGAACACCAAAATAACTGCCCATCAGAATTTTACCCAACCAACCTTCCTGTTAAAAGATATTGTTTCTTTTGAACTTCCGTTACAATCTGACAAGTCTCTGAATTGATACTTTTGAAGTAACATGCAATGTTTAGATCCTCATTCCATGTGACAAGCACCACAGTTCCTCTATGAACTCACACAGAACTGTGGTGAAAAATATTCAGGCTATGTCTCTGGCATCCAGGCTGGGCAGCCAGTGGTAGTTTAGTCTGGGGAACATGTAATCTGAATGTCTGCACATACAGGTCCATTGAAGGACACGCTGCATATACAGGTCTATGGCACTCTCTAGTTGTACATTATAAACTGACCATTCTTTACTGGTTTGTGATTACGGTAATCACTCCTGAATACAGGTTCTTTCTGTCAGTGTCAGTAGCCCCTGTTTATTTTCTCGAAAATCAAAGAAATAGTTCAGTATATCCACACTGAAAACTTTTAAGTAATTCTGTTATATCACAAGAAATATAATATGCTGTATATTCCATATAATAACAGCATAATAAACATGTAATGGGGAGTAGCTTATTACGTCAGGTTTGTAGAGGATGAAAAAACAGGCTGCTATATCCTTTGATTGTGAGGACAACACAGTGGTTTGCATGACAATACAAGATTACCTAATGCTAATTGTCGAAGACAATGGTTGTTTACGTTGCAGCTGAGCAGCTGTTTTGCTCGACGCCCAAAACATTTGTCATTTCTTTCTTCATTAAATTTCCTCTGCTCAGGTAAGCTCCTTTAAAAATCATGTGGCGAAAAAATTGAAGTGAAACTGAGATCACAGTCACTGAAGTCGACGCAGTCACAGTGCTAACTGAACAGTATTGATACGATACGGTCTATGTCCAAAGCACAGTCCATGGACAGTGTCGAAAGCTACTGATAGCCAGGGTTTCTTATCGACACTTGGGCCGCTATGTATTTACATACAACCGTAAATTCCTACATAACATTTTAATACAACGGGACTTAATGACATATAACGGTTGTCATTTGTCGCTTCTTTCAGCGGCCGAGGGCAATCTAGCACCAACGAAGTTCACTTCTCGAGCACGGATATCAATTTACAACATCGTGAGCACGTAGGCAGTCGACCCTGGATTGACATAACCCCTATGTATGACTCTTGCGGACGACACAAATCACCCTAGTGCAAACCTAAATCATGCATAGCTCTGCTCAGCTCAGGACTCGACTAGGCCTGCTACTTCTCTCGTTCATTTCAGCCTGGCACTGAACAAACCCCTCACCGTGTTTGGGACGGTAATGTTACACTGCTTACCTTCGGATCTTTCTCATAGTAATGCTGTTGAGTACGAATCCATCTGCCGACGAGCTGGTCTCGGACTGTATGAGCGAGAGCGAAGTAATAATCCCGTTGAGTGGAGACATTTCTGTCTTTGACGAGAGTGTAATGAAGGTGCCGGTTAAACGTATTTTTAATGGTAGCAACGTTCTCTACCTGCGCAATACCCCTCACACTGATTTGCTTACGCTTATCGGCATCTGTCTGGTTAAATGTGGCCATCTTGGCAGGCGATTTCTGCTAATATTTTGACAAACAAGTGCGACCACTCCGTACACCACTCAGACACCGTTCTTCGATGGTGACCCAGCCAGACGAGTGTGTCACTGCGCCTGCGCAGTACATGTATCGGCATAATTTACTTGCAGGGCTGGTTACTGTATAGTAGTACTGGTATCATTAAGCATTATATCTGTATTATCAAAGGAAGAGTAAAGAATTTGTAGATCCAGATCATTAGCTTTTCTAAGCATGAAATAAATTTCTAAACCCAACGAATTGAAAGACAAATGAAAATTCAAAAACGTTCATGCACTTCTCAATCACACCTTTTCACACGATACAGGTTTATTGCAGGTCCTTGACATTTTGCGAAAGTGCTTTTTGCTTTTTTCTTTTATAATAACCAGTTTAGAGACAATGGCAAGCTATCAATTATCACAAACTGCAAAATACTTTCTCTTCCTTTTTGAACATTCCATCGAAAGGAAGTCCAAACATGAAACCTGCTACAATATTGTGCACTTACTGATAGATTGTAGATAGACTGTTTCTGTAGGAATGCCATGGTGAGGTTTCAACAGAAGAAACATGTGACTCATATCATGTCTTCAAGTACTGTCGGAGAACTGACCAGAAACATCTTTTTTCTTGAAGTGATGCAGGCAATCACCAGAAATCAATTTTTTTGCCTCAACAAAAAGACATGCCTACCATTCACATCGGAAAAGTTGATTTTACTCTTTATATTATTCTGGCACGGACAACCCCTCTCCACCCCGTCTTTGCACATGGCACTTTGGACAAATGCTGCATTTTTTATGGTATACATATGCACTGGGAAATTGGCAGACTGACAGCTGACACACATACACATACATGCAGACACAAAGATGATGGACAGGTACTTATCAAACAATATATTTTAAATCCAGTCTTGTTATTCTTTATTCTTAAAGTTTTTGTTATCAACATTTAAGCTGTAGACAGTTTAAGGATCATTTTGTTACTGTTTTTAATTCTGGAACCTGATGTATTTATGTACAAAATTCAAATTACATCTGTCATGCTCAAAGGTGAGTGTCAATATCATGGTCTATTTCTTTTGTTCAACAGTGATTTGACTAAGCACTAAGGCTTACTTCAATGCGTCCACTGTGACCTGTGACCCGAAAAATGGGGAAAACTTTGATGATAAGACTTCCTTGTCAAAAGGTCAGTCAGGGGTGAGGGGATATTGAATAAAATGTCACAGCTGTATAAAATATGCAGAGAAACAACAACTTTATCAACTTGAATATTCAGAAGGACTTGATGACCAATACCCATTCAAGCAAATTCAAGCAATTGGCAAGTTTAGAATCTTCAGCAACTAACTACTTCATGGTTTCACACTACATTCCCTTCACAATGTGTCATGTACCATTATTTTCTCAGCATGTTGGTGATAAGAGGCAAGTCATTTCCCATTTATCAGGTACAGGAGGTAGACTGAATTTTGTGGAGAGGTTTGAAACCAGGAAAATTCACTGATCAAATAATTATCTTTATCATGACTGCCACTTCAAACAATACAATGTTTCAACTTCTGCTTTGAAACTATGCCACAACCAATCTGTGAAAGTAAAATTGCATTGTTGTACCTAGAAACTAAACCATTGGTATCCTCTCTGCTGTTCTTTATGCTCTTACATCCCTTTCCTATTCAAAGTTAAAGGACTAACAAAATTATCTCTCCTGATTGGTGAAACTAATACTGAACAGCAATTTTCACGACAGCAAATAAGTGGCAAAAGTCAACTTTGTAGTGTGCGAACTTGCACACTATCATTGTTAAAAAATACCCAATCTGTGCAATTATGCTGCTGAGAAAAAACACTAAACACCCAATGCCATTTCACTTAACCCTTTCACCACCATGGTTTGTCCCAAATCCATTGTTTTCTATGGTAAAGTTGGACCTGTATACAGGGAACTGGGGGTGAAAGGGTTAAAGGTATACTGTATGGTTTGCAAACAAGGGAAGCTACTCCACACAGAGCTTCAAAATATTTCTTCATTGCTGAATATTTTCCTCAGAAAATATCCACTTCAAAGACTATTTCTTCTGTCAATGACATTAATGTTACAGTTCTATGCTTCCTTAGAAAACCAATGAACCATCCCTCTCAAACCTGGCCGACCTATCACTACGGGGTTTGATTTCTTTCCATTCTAATGGCATCTCTTTATCCCAGTCCATTTCCTCAATATCTGAACGCACAAAAGTCTGTGGTGATGCAACTACTCTGGGAAAATTATCACATTCTTCTCTGAATTCCACCAAGTGAAGTCCGTGTCTGTCTGCAATCTGTTGATGAGTTTCCTGAAGACGGATGACAAGATACCAATGTTAATTACACACTTTGATTGGTGTGGAACGTTAGAGTCAGTTATGACTGCACTTGGATTTCTATCCTTGCAGAACAGATCATCATGTGTAAATACCGGATTTTTCTGAGAGTACGCCCAGGGCCGTTAAACAGAAAATGGCTACATTGTCTGCTTCACACCTGTAGCTAAATAACGGCCCAGGGCCGTAATTCGGTAAAAATTTACCGCCAATTAACTAAAAAATAAAGGAGTTATTTTATCACTGTTGATCACAAAACCAAAAATCAAAGTGAGACTTGAGTGGACACCGTGGGTCATCAGTATGTATTAGGGAGATGGTGCAGTGGCAAAGAATGTGAAATTTTCAGAAGAGTTACTTTCAGAATGTGCTTAGGAATACAATTCAGAATAACATTCAGACACTCACTATGTGAGATAATATTCTGTATATTCCAGAAGAGTCCTTTCAGAATGTGCTTTGGAATACAATTCAGAATAATATTCAGACACTCACTATGTGAGATAATATTCTGTATATTCTAGAAGTAACAAGTCATTGACAATGACATAGTCCCCACTTGTAATAGGAGTATTAGTCTTGATGGGGCAGGGAAATGAGGTCATTAAGAAGTATCACTGGAGTGTATATGTTCAGATCTATGGACACATAGGTCTATGTCATTGTTCCCATTTTGAAACAAGAGGCATGTCTAAGTTATGGTTCTAAATCGGGAAAAAAGATCAGACCTCTAGCTGTATTGGCCTGCCAAGAAATACATATGTGCATAATAAATGAGGTACAAGATGTGACATCTTAAGGTCTACTATCCTATCAAAATTGAAGCGTAAAGAACTTGTGGTTACTGAGTTATGCATATATATGCATATTCAAGGTCAAAGGTCATCAAGGTCACGTGACATTTTGAAAAAAAAACCCCGTTGTATTGCTAATTAATCCATATATGCCAAAATTCAGACCTCTAGCTCTATTGGCTTGCCCACAATTATATATGGGCATAATTAATGAGGTAAAGCATGTGTTGTCATAAGGTCTCCCATCCTACTAAATATAAAGGACATAGCACTTGTGGTTACTTATTTATTGACATAATCATGTATTTTAGGTAAAAGGTTATCGAGGTCACATGACATTTTGTCAAAAAATTTCTATCCTATAGTCTGTCCCTATATACTAAAAATCATACATTTACCTCTATTGGCTTGCTCAAAATTAGATATGCACATAATTAATGAGGTACAATATGTGGCTTCATAAGGTGTCCCATCATACCAAATATGAAGGGTGTAGCACTTGTGGTTCCTGAGTTATGGACAAATATGTATATTTGAGGTCAAAGGTCATTGAGGTCACGTGACATTTTTTCAAAAAATTGTATTGCTAAGTTATCCCTATATACCAAAAATCAGACCTCTAGCTCTATTGGCTCGCTCAAAATTAGATATGTGCATAATTAATGAGGAACAATATGTGGCGTCATAAGGTGTCCGATCATACCAAAAATGAAGGGTGTAGCACTTGTGGTTACTGAGTTTTGGACAAATATGTATATTTGAGGTCAAAGGTCACTGAGGTCACGTGACATTTTGTCAAAATAATTGTATTGCTAAGTTATCCCTATATACCAAAAATCAGACCTCTAGCTCTATTGGCTCGCTCAAAATTAGATATGTGCATAATTAATGAGGAACAATATGTGGCGTCATAAGGCGTCCCATCATACCAAATATGAAGGGTGTAGCACTTGTGGTTACTGAGTTTTGGACAAATATGTATATTTGAGGTCAAAGGTCACTGAGGTCACGTGACATTTTGTCAAAATAATTGTATTGCTAAGTTATCCCTATATACCAAAAATCAGACCTCTAGCTCTATTGGCTCGCTCAAAATTAGATATGTGCATAATTAATGAGGTACAATATGTGGCGTCATAAGGTGTCCCATCATACCAAATATGAAGGGTGTAGCACTTGTGGTTACTGAGTTATGGACAAATATGTATATTTGAGGTCAAAGGTCACCGAGGTCACATGACATTTTGTCAAAAAAATTGTATTGCTAAGTTATCCCTATATACCAAAAATCAGACCTCTAGCTCTATTGGCTCGCTCAAAATTAGATATGTGCATAATTAATGAGGTATAATATGTGGCGTCATAAGGTGTCCCATCATACCAAATATGAAGGGTGTAGCACTTGTGGTTACTGAGTTATGCACAAATATGTATATTTGAGGTCAAAGGTAATTGAGGTCACGTGACATTTTGTCAAAAAAATAGCATTGCTAAGTTATCCGTACATACCAAAAATCAGACCTCTAGCTCTATTGGCTTGCTCAAAATTAGATATGCACATAATTAATGAGGTACAATATGTGGCATCATAGGGTGTCCCATCATACCATATATGAAAGGTTTAGCACTTGTGGTTACCGAGTTATGGACAAATATGTATATTTGAGGTCAAAGGTCACGTGACATTTTGTCAAAGCGTCTGAGATATCTGCGTGAATGGATGGACTCACATGGATGGACTAACGGACTGACATGACCCAATCTATGAGCCCCCTGGACTTTATCTGTGGGGACTAAAAACTGTGTCACTGCATCCTTTTTGCAATATGAATACGATGAGAAACTAAATTTTTATTTTTCTTGGCCTTATACATGGGAGTCTATGGACTGCCTTATACATGGGAGTCTATGGACTGCCTTATACATGGGAGTCTATGGACTGCCTTATACATGGGAGTCTATGGACTGCCTTATACATGGGAGTCTATGGTCTGCCTTATACATGGGAGTCTATGGTCTGCCTTATACATGGGAGTCTATGGTCTGCCTTATACATGGGAGTCTATGGTCTGCCTTATACATGGGAGTCTATGGAGGTGAAAACTGAAAAGTCCTCTACCACGGCCAAATTTGATCGCATTGTGAAACAAATCAAGATGCATCTGTATGAGGTAGAGTACTATCCTTTTACCAAGTTTGAACAAAATCGCTCCAGGCGTCTCTGAGATATCTGCGTGAACGAAAAAAGTCATAAAATATGCAAATGAGCAATTAATTAATAAGCCACACCCACCAAAATCTAATCAGATCTAAGTCTCATCATGATAATACCAAATACCAAATTGCATGACATTGGACCTAAGGGTTCTTAAGTTATGAGTGGAACAAAATCTGTCTACGGACGGACGGACGGACGGACGGACAGACGGATGGACAGACGGACGGACAGACGGACGGACGGACAGACGGACACACACACAGACATTGTGGCGACATAGGACACCTTTGGTGCTTCGCACCACGGTGTCCAATAAATGACGGTAGAACGCTGCAAAACATCCACTCATTTTTTTCTCTCGAGTTTTGTTTTCTTTTTCGTCAAATTCTAACAGATCCATCTTCAACAAAAAGGACACAATGTTGCAATTTTCTGATGCATCATACAATAACATAAACTGACACTCGTGCACTCATTCACGCACGCATAAAACTAAACTGAACCCAAGATACGATCAAGATTTCTTTTATTTGTATATCAACACAAATTGCAATAATAATTATACACATCTCTTTGGAAAATAAAATCACACATGGAAAAATAAATTCCGAGTCAGGTAAAAATAATGCATGGATAATCAACGCACAACCGTGACAACACAAGGTCCCATTTAGCTGTGGGTCCATAGCTGTGGTGTTTTCAGATGGGATTCATGCCTTTTACGGGCTGCTTTTGACTTTTACGATTTTAACCCCGCCACCACAGCTATGGGATATTCCATAGACTAGCGTCCATGTTCCGCCGCAAGCACCCTTTGCGGAAGTTTGCTCGACGATATTTCGAAATATTTTCCATCCAAATTAAAAATTGCCAACACTCATCGACAGCTTGGTTATTAGGGACTAACCAGACCAGAAGTCCGCTCAAAATTCACTGAAATATCGCCTTTTTTCTAAGTTTGCCCGACATGACTACACGGAGACCGCCATTTTGCTAGCGTAAAACTCTTGGTCGAGGATCCCTGCAGTACGCGACTACAGTGACCTAGCGGTGACCTCTCAACTTCTAAACACAAACTGAGAGATTCTTCGTGTGATATCGATGACCATCGTTCGTCTTATGGACATTCCCAGTCTCACAAAACTGAAACCAAACTTTTACTTGGGGGGTGGGGGAAAGTTCAGTCCTAGGATGGCGCGCGGATGCTGGCCGTAATCTCTTGGTTCGTGTTCAGAAGTTGAGAGGTCACCGCCTACGTCACTGTAGTGACGTACTGCAGGGATCCTCGACCAACAGTTTTACGCTAGCCCTGCGTACGTACGCAGTGTACGCAGTGCATTCCCTGTGTGCGTTCCTATTACACACAGCGTACACTGCGTACGTACGCAGGGCTAGCGAGAGAGTTGCCGACATCGACGGTTATTTACGAGAAATGAATAAAAGACTGGCATTTTTGGAAGCGATCGAGTAGCTGAGGTAGGCAGGGATACGACTTGGGCCCAAGAACGCTGAATTTCGGCAGTAATTTGGCTTTTTACGTCAAGTCCAAAAATGGATTTGAAGTCACCGACCCTACGTACGGGTCTTTGCAGAGCTGTGGTGAGCGGGGCTATTAGCTGTAGCGGAGCACACAGCATCGTACGCAGGGCTAACCTAGTTTGTAAGTGTGACAAGTTAATCAAAGTAGTCGAACTTGTGAAAATAGATACAGTGTTTCACATTCGTTGCACGCAAAGAGGTCAATATAATGAAACAGAGTGTTATTTTTTATGATAGTCATTTAATTTATTTCATGATCCCCATCGTGCAGAATGGAAAATTCCTGGCTCCTGCTTCATCTGTCAATCATTGTTGGCATTGTGTGGCAAACTCTAAGGTTGACTTTGCGTTCTTCTGGATCATTCCACCTGCATTTTAGTAGCATAAATAGGGGGATACGGACATATATCGCCGAAGTAATTATCTTAGAAGTGTAACTTATTTTATTTTGTACGCTATATAAAACTTTTTGACCTTTGCGTAGGTAATTTTTTTCAAGGGGAGTCAAGTTGAAATGCCGTAGACAAAGGTTGAGATGAAATTTAAAATTCTTAATAACGGCCCACCCCCCAAATAACCGCCCATGGGCGGTTTTTCGAGTGGGCGTACTCTCAGAAAAATCCGGTATATGGATAGGCTGTACTGTTAATTTTTGATAGCAATTTTTAAGTTCTGTTGCTTTTTTTCACTGAGTTATCAAATAAGTAGTGGATAGGGAAAGCCAAGGGGGATAATGTGTAAATATATGGTTAGGCTGTACTGTTAATTTTTGATAGTAATTTTTAAGTTCTGTTACTTTTTTTCACTCAGTTATCAAATAAGTAGTGGATAGGGAAAGCCAAGGGGGATCTTGCACACATTTTTGCTTTTCATGAAATGTGACTTGCAATTTTGCAACTGATACATCCCAGTGATAACAAATAAACCACAAAAATGACACAGTAAAGGAATGCTGAAAATCATGGTGTTTTATATGGCCTAACACCAGTGGAAGCTATGCAAACTAGAAGATAGTGGTTTATAGAGAAATTTATTAAATCACATGAAATATTAGCAAATGTCCTTCATAATTATAATGGCTAAAAGAGCACCAGTGATGAACACAATATAAACTGAATGATAATTCTTTTTTCTTTATTGAGCTTTTCAAACAATAATCTTCAGTTGAAAGAATTCAATCACCAAATGGTAACACTATTCAGTCTGTGGTTTTTACCATAAGATGGTCATTTGAGAACAGAGTAGAATAAAAATGTGTGTATCTAAATTTCTGTGAATGCAGATTTCCAAACTGATATGGTGAATCTGACAGTTGTGCAAAAGCACAGCACAAGACTACGTTAAAGTTATAAAAGTGTGGACACAAACCTGATTAGACAATCCTTGGAAAACCGCATGACATATGTTCAGTGGGTTTGTGGAACCGTATACCCTGGCATGCAAATCTTTTATTCCGGCTAATCTACAGATTTCTTTGATAATTCGGTGACATTTCAAGCCATAACCTTCAAAGAGAAATAAAAGGAAATGATGTGATAGTGCCATAACACTGTCACCAATAAGGTAAGGATGAACTAATAACTTCATAAAAATTGGTTTGTTATATGAGTAAGTTTCACCAGAGTCCTATTCACTGTAATAATTGATTATTCTTTATTAGTCTAGTTTGCTTTTTGCTTTGGAGGTCAAGGAAAATACAAGATAGTTGGTCAACATTGGTAGTGTATTGACACTGCCAGAGGTTTGTTTTACTTGCTTGTCTACATGTACCACCAATTCCATCCAATGTCCAACCAGTATATAATCGTACAAAACACAATACAGAAATCGATGTTTTCATCGATAATACACATTCTCCTAGCAACTGTTGCTTTTAAATAGCTCTGAACTACATAAAGGTTTACCAATTTCGTTTTGTGATAACGAATGGCAAACAACTGTTATCTGTAACATTGGAATTCACATTACCCTTCGCTTGTTTCTTCATCCTGACTCTTGTGGCCTTGAATTTGCTCTCTACATCATGTAATACTGTGAAAAGAAAGTCAGTAAAATTTTCAAACGTCTTGAAAGTTCACCTCAATGAGATTTCAGAGACTGAGATTGTATACCTACACTGATGAAAAGAAAAAAAACTGAAATAATGGTTGAATAAGCATACATTGAAATCCAGTGAACAGTGGTCTAAAAACCTTTGTTCTCATCTATTTTATTGAAACACAATGAGAGACTGAGTAAATCCTTGGAAGTTTAGATTATTAGAATGTTTTTGATCACACCATCCAGTGAGATGAAAATGTTATAATTCAGGTCATATCTACTTCAAGATGACCAGTAAAATGAATCTTTCCTCTTCTGAAAATTGACATTTTGTTATATACTTTTAATTAATATCACACAGAACTAAATATGAAAGAAGACAGAAGTTACAACATCATACATAACAGTAGTTTATTTTCACTTACTTGTGTGATCATCATATCTTTCAAAATAATGCAAGAAGTGTTTTGAACTGTTTTTGGCTTTCCTCAATGCTGTGGTGAGTTCGTCTGACTTGCCCACTGCATAACCTACAGCAAGTAAATACCATAAAGCAGTCTGTCAACATAGGCAATATATTGAAGACCCCTCATTTCTTGAATATGATGAAAAAGGGAAGTTTAACCCTATCACCACCATGGTTTGTCCCAAATCCATTGTTTTCTATGGTAAAGTTGGAACTGTATACAGGGAACTGGGGGTGAAAGGGTTAATATCTTCTTGAAATACCTTCCTAAATATGAAAGAGACTTTTCTTCTTTATGCATTTTGTATGCAGTTTTGCAATATTGTGATCAAAATACTCAGTATTTGGCATATACTGTGTAATAAATGATTCACACAGCATGGTAAATACCATGCGATATCTGCACACATTTGCACAGAGTTTGGTATATACACGTACTGTACTGTACTGTACTTTGATGGCAATCTGCAGTCTGAAACACATACATACTGTACTATACACATCCTTTAATACAGAACATCAGTCAGTGTACCATAAATATTTACTGTTACTTAGAGAACATTCAAATCCTGGAATATTTCACTCATATTATGCAATATTGCACATATAATAGGCAGTACTAGGATTACATATAATGTGCAGTATCAGATCATTATGTGAAATAATTAAAACGCAATGCGGAAGAACGCACAAACATCATGGAAGAGTCATAATTTGCTGAACAGAAAGCTACTATGAAAAGGGATATATCTGAATACACTTTCTGTGCATGCACACTCTGAGTAAATTCCAGCTGAACTGGATCATGTCAGAAATGTGTGGATTGTTCTTACCTATAGCACCATTGTAGTTGCCTACCACCATAACAACAAACGTACTGCGCTTACGTCCTACAGTTCCAGTCATATTGAAAACACGTTTTACCTGAATCACAGTGGAGTCAAATCCTTCAAAATCACCTGGAACATAAAATGGTGTATAATGTAAAATGATTAGTAACTCATAGTTTGTGATTGTCCTGTGCTTTTATGAGAAATACATCCGAAAGTTGACAGTAACATCTTTTGCTGAGGTTGAGTTGTCGGGCTAAGAACTACCTTACACACACCTGCTGTCTTCTAACGTAATTGGTCTAGCATACAAACAGTTCAAAAGTCCAACGGAGCACTGTACAAGATGTGCTACCTGTTTGTTCTCACTAAAACATTAAATAGTACAAGGTAACAATGCAGCTGCTACTCTGTAAATACACAGCACCATTACATCAGAGTACCCAATGTCTTCCGACCCGATGTATTTGGTTGAGTAAATCAATCTAATGTACAGCATTGTATATTATGTATGGCACATTCACATTTCCTACGCTGTAAAAGCCCTCAGACTTTGGGGATAGGACTTCACGAATGGTTTCTGACGAAATGCAAATGTGTTCATCTCAAAAATGGTTTGGTTGTGTAAAATCGACATGAATTCAAAGGGAATAGACGTACTTTTGGAAGGAACATGGGAAACTTCTGAAAGTTACTCAGCAATGGTGAAAGCTAGCCTACTGTCCTATCTACTACATTAAATGTAATATGATTCCAATTACACATGTATCTAATGAGATCACAATTGCTTTTCCCTGTTTTTCCAAATGAATTACAGCATGCCCATCTTTTGTATACCTTTAAATGCTTACTGAAACAATACGATTGTTATTCGATAAATTTTAACTTCCTCTTTGACAGTAAACCTATTAATAGACTACAACTGATGATTTATCACAATGGTTGGATTGTTTTATCATTGTCAAATAACTTCCTCTTCTTGTCTCTCACTTCACTTCCTAAAATCATTTATTTATTATCCAAATACAACTATTTCTGAGTAGTTCTTACTAAAGTAATTATTTTACTGACAACATGGCATCTTAATCAATGCATACTCCACTGTGTACCTAAATGTAAACCTAAAGGCAAAAGTGATTAAATTCTTCACAAAATACTCCCCACCAGCAGTCATATTATGACCACTGAACCATGTTGTGTGACATAAAACGGTACCTTTCAGAACTTTGGCATATAGTTACAAAAAAATGTGCATGTAAATGTTGTCCAAAAAATCTGTAACATTAAAACAAGCTGATTTTGTGTTAAAGTTTGCGTGTTCTTTTCTTAACCACTTATCTGCCAACCTTTTGGAATTTGAGTGCCCAAAACAAAGAATTACTTTAACTTTATACTGTGGCCTGGGTTGTTGAAACAAACCCCCGGGGCAACAGCGCCCTCTATCAACAGACTTGGCAAAGTCCCCAATGTTGCGCAGAAGTGCCCAGTACTTCAGCATCTATACTACAGATTAATAACTTCAATTACATTGAGTGAGCTCATTTTTCTGTTTTCGTATAGCTTTTACATTCATGCTTCTTAAAAATTTGACACTTACAGCCAGGAACAGGATCAGGAGGTCCATAGCTTCGACCACCCCAGCTCTTTGAGGTCCAACCTCTTTCTTCTATGGGTACTGATCTCTTTTTTCGCTTGTCCCATTCACTTCGTATCCTCTGTAGCTCTGCCTCTCTCTCAGGATCTATGGGCTTTGGTTGTATTGTTTTCACCACTTTACCCTTGATGACAGGTACATTCAAACCTGGCCAGGCCATGCTCAGTTTTCCTGAAAAAGGTCAACATACACAACTTGGCATTGCACACACAAATTGCTGGCTGGGCGTTATGAATTCATTGATTTTATTCTGCTGATGAAAACAACAGGTCAACAAGAGCATCAAGAAACAAAATTCACATTGCACCACTACATGAGATGTCAGGCCAGGAAGGGTAAAAATGACACCAGCTTGAAAAGCTATGTTATTCCAAATCTATTGTTTAAATTTTTAGATGAAACTGCTCACACTCATAAATGACATATTTGTAATGGAATGAACATCAGCATTTCATTTTCACTGATGGTGACACTCACAATGTTGGGTGTGCTGTCATACACTATATATGAGCGGAATATTTACACCTACTTACCAACACACTTGATATTAAAATTTGTAATGTTCCAAAATATGTAAAGAGTCTGCTTTCAGAATCATTGTAAAGAATCAATGAGAAAGTTACAATATCACGTGTGAACTCATTGGAGTGTTTTTGCTATATTTTGGATACATAGGTAACTGGCTTGGGAAACCCACATAATCATTTCTGTTGTTCCCTAATAATATTGCATTGATACAGCCAGGGGAACCCTGGTAAAATTTACCTAGGTACTGCCCTTAAAGGTATACAGTCACCTGTAATCTAAATATGCCAATATATGGTCAAAGGGGTGTTCCTTGGTATTCAAAATGCCATCTGAGGGCGCTGTTTTTAAAAAGCGGCCACCCGCTTAAAATCCGTGATTGGTTAGATTTTCTCTTTCCATGGTAACTGTGGCAAAATTGGAACAGGTGACAGTATACCTTTAACAAAGACACTGATTAGTATTTCAATGCCATGGATACCGGCATCTAACCACAATCTAACCTTCTCCTAACTGCTGTCCAAGATTCAGGTTCTTTTTCCGGCCTTTCCTTGCTCGTTTTCCTCTTCCTTTCTTGCTGGCCTTTCCTGTCTCTGCTAAAACACCCTTCCAAAGCTCCTCAGCAGTATCTGTAATCAGACGAGGAAGGGAGAGATTGTTAGTAAATTTAAAATGCGTGTCATTCTGCTGCAAGAAGTTTTGACGTCATTCAAAAACAAGTCAGATTGCCTTAGGAACTTGATGGGCATTGAATTGATGACGTGTTAACTGACACAGAAGTTGTGGATATAGTTGGACTGACAATTTATTTTCTGTTTTATTCACTTTCAGTTAAATTCTGCTAAGTACCAGTACATATAATTGTGAACTGCAAATCTTTTAGAGAATTATGATTAGATGAACCATGTGCCAACCAACCTAAAGCTGTAAGCAGGAGTGTGTAAAAAGATCAAATAAAGTATGAGACAAATTGGTATTAGATGTAGATCAAGGCATTTATTAAAGTACTCACATGTATTGAAGAAACTTGAATATCTTTGTTGAGTGTAAGTTGGCAGTACTTGCAGGGCACTGCGTTGACATTTGTAAACATTGTTGTGAATGCTGACATGGCTGATGGAGCCTCTGAGTAGTGGTATGGGTGCATCTGTTGAGAAAAAAGGGGAAACCATACTTGTAAGTCAAAGACTGAAGAAATCAGCAAAAGCTACAATGACTTGATATTGCAAGTATCACAGTTTGTCCAAATTGATCATTTACAATGGCCATTGTAGATCTGTGCAATAGAGGTGAAAAGGTTCATCAATGTTTAATGAATTGTAACACTGAGATACATAATACATATGTTTGATATTGGGGAGGAGGCACTGACGTAGGAAAGGTATACATGTATGTACCTTAGTTTTGACTTCCCTTCACTTTTCCATTTATGTAGACTTTTAATCGAGGAAATTTTGATAAAAATCATGAATTTCATCAACTTCTCTTCTACTGGCTATTATGAATTTGACCCCTGTCTTATTTACTCTAGCATAACTTTTGACCGTAAATAAGCACTTTGACCTATCATTTTGCATGAAATATGTAATTATGATCTAAGTATTTGGCCAAAAATGTAGACTATTGATTCCCATTATATGGAAAATTGTAGAGTTTGTGGTTTTTAGTTTGAGCTCACCAGGGTACACTAGGTGTGATAGTCTTCAAAAAATCACACGATATTTGACAATGACCACGATATTTGACAATGACCACGATATTTGACAATGACCAATAAATAGACAGTAAAATTTACAGAGTACAGTTATCATACTTACAGTACCGGTAATTTTATTGTCTTTGTCTAGATGAGAAGACATGATGGAAGTAGTATTTTGGGTCCAATATCTTTTACTCTATGTTGAGGGCGTAGTTATGGGACAACAGATGGAACAATTAGATGTTGTAGTGCGACCAAGATATTTGTGATAATTTTGAATAATATGAAACTAGTAAAGACCTGTGGAATGTTCCACAACTTTTGGTTGTATCCTCATTTTATATTTCATCTGTGATAAATATTCAAAATTTTGATGTGTTAAATGTGTACAACTTGACTGTTGTATCCTCTCATGCATTATTTCCAAATGTTTAGTACATCACAACAAACAACCATTGTCGGAAAACTAATGCTCAAAAAACACAAATTGGTTACTGGTATTGTTATTAAATGAGTGATAGAATTTCTATCAAAACTGTGTAAAATTGTACAAAATCATGCAAAATATTGTATGTCAACGAAAAATTTCAGTTGTGTTTGCAATTCAACTATTACATGTACTATGAAGTTTTTCCACAGAATCACAAATTTCGCTCCGCAATCACTAGTCGATAACTTCAGTGTTGCGGTAATAGACTACAAATTTATGATTGGTACTTGCAGGGCCCTTAACAGTTCCAAACACACAAAAACCAAGCACGAGGAAGTAGTTTTGCCTACTTTATCATGCAGTCACATGACTTCTAGAAAGAGGTATTGCCTTGGTGGTCATGTCATCTTTTGTCCGGATACAAGGACCGTCCGCAAACCATAATGAGTGTACACCTTTTAACCATGGAGATAGACCTAGAAGTCTCACTTCTAGCTGCCTAAAAGCTGTAACCAATTCAAGGGCGAATGCCCCACCACGGGACTTCTATATTAATGACAACTGGCCGATTAAACCTCCTCCATCACCAAACTACAATACTGCTACTATTGTTACGATATGCAGGCCTACCACTGCATTGTGTTGCATGTTGGGGAATGGGTCGCCCTGCGTACCTAGCTGCAAAATTGTAGCGCTACGGTGAGGCGGTCGGTGATTTTTGGTTTTTGCGACTTCGCTCACCAGTAGCGCTACAATGCCGATGGCCCTGTAGATGTGAAACTAAGCGCACCCCATTGGACAAGGCGTGTTGATGTGATTACCAACTTCCGGTAATGGCGGCTCCCAGAAACACAAGGGCTCGACGCAAGGTCAAATCATCCACTAGCCCGAAGGACTAGTAGCAGTTCATTTTTAGTAGTCCTAAATGAAATCTACTAGTCCTGCTAAAGCAAAGCCAAATGTTGCTCTCATGCAGTAAAGAGGTGTATATGAGCATTCTCATATTTTTTGTCGCAAAGGTTTTTAAACCCAATAACTAACTTTCATGCAAGACTAGCACATTTGCTTACTGCAAAATGTTTAACTTTGAATCATATATAAACCACAAAAATAACCTGAATGAAATGTCCTGTGTAGGAGGAGAGGTCATGAAAATAGCCTATTACCATCAAGAATAAAATCAGACGTAGGAATGAATTTGTTGGAAAATTCTTCATAGCTCAGGTAGTGCGCCATTAATTTGCAAAGAACATGTTTGTTCATGGTGGGGTTAGATTTGTTTCTCCAGAACTGAAATACATACAGCCATTCACAAATGTTCCTGTGGAGTGCCTTCATATTTTTGACATATATCACATTTTAAAATTGACCAGCTTGTGGGGAGGACCTCTCATTTGTAATAATGTTTGTGAAAAATTTTGTTTTTAATAGTAAAATGTTGCATTTTACCATTTCATGTGCTTGTGTCTTTATGAGTTTTTGCCAGTTACTGGTAACAAAATGTGATTAGCACAAAAATAACCAATGACTCCCAGAAGTGATTGGATACAACAGTCTGATACACCCATTTCATACGTTGTTTTTTCACTACTGTTTTAAGGTTCACTTCACTATTATTGCCCCAATAATTTACACTTTTCCACTAAAATGGCAAAACAATAAGTTGCTAGCACCAAGTTATTATCTGTGAGGAATTCCCTCACCTGTACAAGCAGTAGCAACTTGCCATAGCACTGTTTTGGCAAGCTAGATGGCTCTTTTTAAGATCAGCTCCAATCAAGCTAGGGGGTCTTGACTATATATGGAGGTCAGCATGTGGAGGCATTCTAAAGCAGGGTCAAGCTGGCTACGAACTATCAGAGGTGTTGTTTGGGAATGCCCCTGAAGAAATCTTGAGAAAAATCTTCTTTGAAAGGCAAGGATACAGTGTTTGAACGAAATTGTGGGGTTGCTCATGTTTTTAGGCGAAGTGATGAGCTTCAAGCAAACCAAAATACACTACGTGCAGACAATTCCGTTTGATGCTCAGCGTTGAGCCATGTTTCCCGGGGCCATGTTACTGGCATGTACAGTACAATTGTTGATTCTCCGTAGCAGGTAAACTGTTTCATTTTAAGTTGGTGATCAATAAAGTTTGCTTCACTGTTTCACTGTCCAATTTGTTTGGGTAAAAGTTAGTTTATTTTTATATAAAATGATCGAGGCTTGGTTCATTCTTATCGAATGAGTGGCCCGGGGTCCCATTAGTTTTGTAGCAATAAACTTTCCTGGACAACTACGGAACTTGAAAATTGCACTAGTCCGCAGGACTACCTCCGGAGACATTTTTACTAGTCCTCTTGAAAATTTACTAGCCTCGGGCTAGTGGGCTAGCGCTTATGTCGAGCCCTGAACACCGATGCCCAACGCGCGCCCAATGTTTATGGAACACAATCGACGTGTTTGAACAAATTCCAAACCCAATAAACGACAAGATTAGTGAAGTATAGTATTGAGTCTTCAGTAGTGATAAATCAGTACGACCAAATGCAGTAAATATGTAGCATTTCACATCAACACGCCTTGTCCAGTGGGGTGCGCTTATTTTCACCTCTACAGGGCCATCGGCACTGTAGCGCTACTGGTGAGCGAAGTCGCAAACACCAAAAATCACCAACCGCCTCACCGTAGCGCTACAATTTTGCAGCTACTGCGTACCGTGCTGTGTGTTCCCGGCGTTATACAACCTTCCACCTTCTTGTGGTGGGAGGCCGTATAACGCCGGGAACACACAGCAGGGTACGCAGGGCTAGGGGAATGGGCTCCTACCTACAGCTACACAACGGGAGCGGTCCTACTAAATACTGCCCGTCACTGCCCGTCACGGCTAGAGGTAAAATTGGGCTTTCAATTACCGAAATAAGTCAATACCTAAACACCACTGACCCATACAACATATAAATATCCTACAAATTGATCGTCAAAGCCACCAATGTGTCGATTTACAACCCCAAAATTACTTCCGTAAACCGTCCCTGGCAAGCCGCCATCGTTCATTTATGAACCGTGCGTGCACCGAAGCTGCGACCCCTATCCCCCAAAATAGTATAGTCCAAAAAGCAAGATGGCGGCTTGCCAGGGACGTTTTACGGAAGTAATTTTGGGGTTGTAAATCGATGCATTGGTGGCTTTGACGATCAATTTGTAGGATATTTATATGTTGTATGGGTCAGTGGTGTTTAGATATTGACTTATTTCGGTAATTGAAAGCCCAATTTTACCTCTAGCCTTGACGGGCAGTGACGGGCAGTGACGGGCAGTATTTAGTAGGACCCTAGCTGCAAAATTGTAGCTCTACGGTGAGGCGGTCGGTGAGTTTTAGTTTTTGCGACCTCGCTCACCAGTAGAGCTACAATGCCGAAGGCCCTGTAGCATACAAAATAAGCACGCCACACATGGCGCGGCATTTTCATTTAAAATCCCACATATTTACTGCATTTAGTCGTACTGATTTATCACTACTGAAGACTAAACACTATACTACACTAACCTTGTCGTTTATGGGATTTGGTATTAGCACAGACACGTCGATCGCGTTCGATAAACATTGAGCGAGTCTCTGGGAGCCGCCATTACCGGAAGTTGGTAATGGCGGCTCCAAGAAATGTTTTTGGAACGCGATCGACGTATTTGAACAAATACCAAACCCCATACACGACATGGTTAGTGTAGTATAGTGTTTAATCTTCAGTAGTGATAAATCAGTATGACCAAATGCAGTAAATATATCGGATTTTACATCAAAATGCCGTGGCATGTGCAGCGTGCTTATTTTGTATGCTTCAGGGCCTTCGGCATTGTAGCTCTACTGGTGAGCGAGGTCGCAAAAACCAAAACTCACCGACCGCCTCACTGTAGAGCTACAATTTTGCAGCTAAGTAGGACCCCAACGGGAGTGGTAGGCCTATAGATAGCAGCAACACCAGAGCACAACACATACACTTTTTCTAGCTGCAGTGCTGTAGCTCGAGCTTTTACCTGGGCATGTAGGTACCCCATACCCAGACAAAACCTCGTTCACAGTCCCTCCACACACACAGTGCCTCAAGCTATACCACTGTAGCAAGCACTTTTGTCAAGTTTTGACGACAGTGGTCAACGTGAAAGCATGTATAGTACAAAACTCCGTGGTGAAAGTTACCACAACTGCACAATACACTGAAACTGGTGCATATCTCGTGTAAGTTAAGCTCTACGATCACCGCAACATAACGAAAAGTCGTTTCAGTGAACGATAAGTCTTGATTCTTACCTTTCGTAAGAATCGCAGACACGCGTGCGACGATCCTCACAGGCGCTGCCATATTGGTTGACTGAACTGAGTCTGCGCAGATGAGGTCAATCAAAAATGGCTGCGCCCAGTGGTAACACACCGCTGCGATCTCTGCAAAAGTTTAAAGACGCCTTCGTTAACAACAAATTTCTCCGCCTAGGCTTACCGATGTTGGTACGTCAACTTACATTGCTTTTTTATGTTAAGATGTAATAGAGTGTATTGGCGATTTAAGTGTCCGTCCGCCAGCCACATTTTACAATTTTACATACCAGAGTATGCATGAATTTTGAAGTACCAGGTATGAATTTGACTTTGAGAATGATAGGGAACGATCGACGGTATATGATTGACAAACTTGCTACTTTTCACAGTAAAATCGAACGTCGAAGATATGACATGACGGCATAATCCCTATACGAAATGGCCATTTCGGTTTCCTTACTTCTTCTCAGGCATAATGTACACATGTCTATGGGGCGCATAGACGCAGAGCAGAATAGACCACAGGGACTGTGCTTGAATGAAGCTAATGGCATCATGTAATCCAATGCAAAAACGGTCACTTCAAATTTAATTGATACCATTCTTTGTGGGCATGGGCAGTGATTAACTCTCAGATTCTTTTATTTCATTTTTCAATGTCCAGATTTTGATCGTTGGAGGGTCATTTGCTTTAAAAGAATTCGCAGTACTTCGATACGAAACACAGTACATCAGAAGAAAGGTACGTGAAATCGTAAATCATGTAGTGTATCTAGTTTTGAAGAAAAAAAATGCATTTAGTGGATTAATGAATTAAGGAGTTTAATCCACAGGCGCTCCGATTGTCGCGTTACGAAGCCCCAACAATTCTTGTATCCACAGTCCCTCCATACACGTATGTAGGGACTGTTTTGTATCATCCCGAAGTGACGATCAAAGCGCCTGTGGTATAATTAATTAACCAGTACTTGACTGCATCTCAAAAAAATGCACACTGGACATACATTGCATGTTTTTTCACAGAAGAATAAATCTTCTAAGATCATCTCAAAATGTAATTCTCACCTGAATGTGAGATTTTATAGCTCTCAGTGTAATATATATGATGGCTGAGTGACAGGAAAGATGTTATGAAAGTGTCAGACTTATGATGATAAAACAATTGTTAGAGCTGGTTATGTGCACGCACAAAAGTAAAACAATTATACTGTACTGTGTTCTGTGTTTTGTTCTCATTCCAGGGTCTGTGTCTAACTTACTAATGTTAGGGATTCTAGGTCACGTGACATTTGTGTTGAACGTACGCGTTTGATGCAGGTCTAGTCCGAACTTTCGTGTTAATCCTTAAATAGACCAAATAATCAGAGAAATGAAACCGTAGTGTTGAAGATTATTATTTTAACTTCATTTTGGGAAATTTTCACTTTTGTACTACGATAAATGGCAAAGCAGCACGACTACAAAGTCACGTGTACCGGCGATTTTGGCGTCCATTATGAGCGTTGTGCCGTGACCTCAAATGTCCCGCGAAGGAGATCGAACATATACCTCTTTGATAGGCTCTCCGCATGACTTATTCCGATCGCATCACTATTTTTTAGGGGTGGTACGAAAGTAGAGATCATGGGCTTCATTTTGAGGGGGCGAACGTTAAAATCGGCCGAGAAAGACTAAATCTGTGATCAAACTTTGTGTTTTGTTTTTTGTTTTTTTGAAAGAAAATCTTGATTTCCTTAAATGTTTGGCCCAAAAATGAATTTTATGATAAATATTAATCGTAATTCTGCAATAATTACGAGTGTGACGATGTGAGAAATGATGCTTAAGGCCCTTTTTAGCGAGTATGGTTTCACCCCAACTTTACATCCGGGCACTCCCAAGAATCACATACAAGTAATCAGCGCTTCGCTGCATGTTCTGTGTCAGGAGGTCGAAGCTGAGTTCCAATGATTACGATTTTGCAGCTAGATTTGTCTGATTTCTTATCAAACGCAAGGATCTCGAGATATATATTTCTATACTTTACCCTTTCAAACGTTATCTTGTTCGAAGTAGTTTGATTTCCGGGTGATATTTTTCGATAGACACTGAGAAGTTGTCAAAGCCAGCACTGCAGTGTAGGCATACGCACGTGCATCGCACTTTGCCGATACTATACTGAACTGCTCACGTGCACCGCACTTTGCCGATACTACACTGAAATTTTAGTTTCGATCTTAAGTTCCCGAGAAGGGGACTATTTTGGTTCTCTCTGAAGAACAAGGCCGTAGATAAATTGTTCTTTCCTCATTGATGGTGTTCCGGACTTTGGAAAAGTTGGTATTTCGGACCGCTGACTTCGAGGGTCTATGGTATTTCCGGGGCAGCGTAATTTTGCATCCAGTTTAATGCAGTTGTTTATTCTATAAATGCGTGTTGCTGTTTTACGGCATAGACAAAAGGTTGAGAACGAAGTTTTTTTGACTTTTTGGAAAAGTTTTTTGTAATTGTTAAACTTAAAATCTACATTAATCAGACATATTTCATAATCATGTAATAAAAGTTGTAATCACAAAAAAAAATTACACAAATTCCGAAGTTCAAATTAAAAAAAATATAAAAATATACTTTGTTAAATTTAAATCAAGTTCTAAAATGTCACAGGTATCATTTGATTGTTTACAGGTATTGTTGTTTATTTGTTTACCTTGTAAACATAAATCTAAATAACTTTTTTTCACATATGCAAAGTAAATATGATGGAATATGATTATCATATTTCTGTTGATGTTTACAATACATAATGCATACAGTGATCAATGTCACAGGTATCATTTGATTGTTTACAGGTATTGTTTATTTGTTTACCTTGTAAACAGCATTCTAAACAACATTTTTCATTTATAAAAATTAAAACCCATTGAACATTTCATTAGCAATATCCACAAAAAAATTCATCAATTTTCAATAAGAAATGCTTGAGTTATTGCAAAAAGCACCAGAAATTGCAATTCTAGTTTCCTCATACAATGTTCAAGATGGGGTCACCTGGTTGTTATGATAACTACAGGTGTCTACCATGGCATGATTTCTAAATAGGAGGCCGCTTTTTTTCAAATTCAACAGGACATTTCACTGCATGTACTTAACTGATTTTCGTCAAACAAAATGCAATCAATTGGTCTTGAACAGAGCTTTCTTTTGATATAAAATTTATCATTATTGTAGCTGTCTATCAATTTTATGTAAAATCCCTACTAATGTGTCATGTGATATGTTTGAAACCAATGAACATTGATGTATTAGTTGATTCTATTGTATTGATTGAGCTTACTTAGTACAGTTAGATGAAAAAATGTGAATTTTTGCAAGCAAAAGGGAAATGGTGGTTCATTTGTCATGAGCCCATCAACTATATTTCCTGCCGTCTCACCATATCTAACTTGAAATGGAATGCACATTTGTAAATTCTAGATCGATCCTGAAGTTGAAGAAAGACTGAAGAAAGGAAAGAAGGATGCTAAAATTACACTTGAAGGGGAATATGAGGTAAAATTATCAAATTGGATGTTATTTGCTATTAATCTTGATGTGATCAATTTATGTGGATTAGGAGATAACTCTCACCATCAAGCATTGGAAAATCCTCATTGGTTTCAATTGGTCAGATGGACTTACAAAGAGAAAATGAGAGTGAAAGGTATCATTACATACATAAAACTGTATTGAGAGAATAAAAGACACTATTTTAACACGCTGTACACCACATGTACCCACTGTGTTCTTATCAAGGAACTGAAAATAGACATTATTTTAAGCTTTGGATGCACTTACATATATCGTATAATCAGGGGTATGATAGAAATAGGGGTGGGGAATGAAAACCACACAGTAGACCACAAAAAACCTGCTGTGGATGAAATCCCGTAGTTGACAACTGGATCCCACCAGTACCCAGCAAAACCCATAGTTGACCACTAAAATAGTGCCAAGTGGCCAAACAAGGGCATTTTATCAAGTTGCTAATGCCTTCTACACAAATTTCACACAAAAAACTACATTTAAATTGGAATTCTATGCCTCAATTATGCGCCATCCAATGAGAAAGTGACTCAAGAATACCAAAGTCAAGTTTCCTTCACAAATTCTATTTCGCTGTGAAGAAAATCGAAATCTTACACATTAATTGTATTTATGTATATGTGTGTGTGTGTGTGTGTGTGTGGTTTATGTATGTTTGTATGTATGTAGTATGTATGTATGTATGTATGCTGTCAAATATACAAACCTGAAAATTACTGTATATATTACATAGGTATTTGAAGTGAAGATGTACCATACATCATAGATTTTATGTGGTTTTTCTTAAGGATCCATGGTTCACATTAGTATGTTAGCCGAAAACTATGTAAACGAACTTGCAAAATGTAAAAACAATTTTAAAAAATCATCAAGAACTACTTGTCTAGTTGCTTTGATATTTATTATATTTATTTATCAGAGATTTCTTGACCAAAGGTCATTCAAATTAGTATAAAATGTGCACATGCAATTATGTAAATTTTTTAGTCCCCACGGACACCGTCCGGGGGGACTTATAGGCTTGGTCATGTCCGTGCGTGTGTGCGTGCGTCCGTGCGTCCGTGCGTGCGTCCGTCCGTCCGTCCGTTCACGCAGATATCTCAGAGATGCCTGAAGCGATTTCATTCAAACTTGGTACAAGGATTACTTCATATGTCATACAGATGCACGTCGATTTGTTTTGTGATACGATCCAATATGGCCGCCAGGCGGCCATTTTATTACGATTTTTTCATGTACAGAGCCATAATTCAGGCATGTTTCAACCGATTTTATTCAAAGTTGGTACAAGGACATTGACCAGTGCAGGGCTCGACATAAGCGCTAGCCCACTAGCCCGAGGCTAGTAAATTTTCAAGAGGACTAGTAAAAATGTCTTCGGAGGTAGTCCTGCAGACTAGTGCAATTTTCAAGTTCCGTAGCTGTCCAGGAAAGTTTATCGCTACAAAACTAATGGGACGCCGGGCCACTCATTCGATAGAACCAAGCCTCGATCATTTTATATAAAAATAAACTAACTTTTACCCAAACAAATTGGACAGTGAAACAGTGAAGCAAACTTTATTGATCACCAACTTAAAATGAAACAGTTTACCTGCTACGGAGAATCAAATAGTACTGTACATGCCAGTAACATGGCCCCGGGAAACATGGCTCAATGCTGCAACGCTGAGCATCAAACGGAATTGTCTGCACGTCGTGTATTTTGGTTTGCTTGAAGCTCATCACTTCGCCTAAAAACATGAACAACCCCACAATTTCGTTCAAAAACTGTATCCTTGCCTTTCAAAGAAGATTTTTCTCAAGATTTCTTCAGGGGCATTCCCAAACAACACCTCCGATAGTTCGTAGCCAGCTTGACCCTGCTTTAGAATGCCTCCACATGCTGACCTCCATATATAGTCAAGACCCCCTAGCTTGATTGAAGCTGATCTTAAAAAGAGCCATCTAGCTTGCCAAAACAGTGCTATGGCAAGTTGCTACTGCTTGTAGTAGTACAGGTGAGGGAATTCCTCACAGATAATAACTTGGTGCCAGCAACTTATTGTTTTGCCATTTTAGTGGAAAAGTGTAAATTATTGGAGCAATAACAGTGAAGTGAACCTTAAAACAGTAGTGAAAAAACAACGTATGAAATGGGTGTATCAGACTGTTGTATCCAATCACTTCTGGGAGTCATTGGTTATTTTTGTGCTAATCACATTTTGATACCTATGTCAAAAATATGAAGGCACTCCACTGGAACATTTGTGAATGGCTGTATGAATTTCAGTTCTGGAGAAACAAATCTGTCCCCATCATGAACAAACATGTTCTTTGCAAATTAATGGCGCACTACCTGAGCTATGAAGGATTTTCCAACAAATTCATCCCTACCTCTGATTTTATTCTTGATGGCAATAGGCTATTATCATGACCTCTCCTCCTACACAGGACATTTCATTCAGGTTATTTTTGTGGTTTATATATGATTCAAAGTTGAACATTTTGCAGTAAGCAAATGTGCTAGTCTTGCATGAAAGTTAGTTATTGGGTTTAAAAACATTTGCGACAAAAAATATGAGAATGGTCATATACACCTCTTTACAACATGAGAGCAACATTTGGCTTTGCTTGAACAGGACTAGTAGATTTCATTTAGGACTACTAAAAATGAGCTGCTACTAGTCCTTCGGGCTAGTGGATGATTTGACCTTACGTCGAGCCCTGCCAGTGTCATAGATATGCACGTCGATTCTTTTTGTGATACGATCCAATATGGCCGCCGTGCGGCCATTTTGTTACGATTTTTTCATGTACAGAGCCATAACTCAGACATATCTCAACCAATTTCATTCAAAATTGGTACAAGGACATTGACCTATGTCATACATATGCACATCAATTTGTTTTGTGATACGATCCAATATGGCTGCCAGGCGGCCATTTTATTACGATTTTTTCATGTACAGAGCCATAACTCAGGCATGTTTCTACAGATTTTATTCAAAGTTGGTACAAGGATATAGACCAATGTCATAGCTATGCACATCAATTTGTTTTGTGATACGATCCAATATGGCCGCCAGGCGGCCATTTTGTTACGATTGTTTCATGTACAGAGCCATAACTCAGGCATATCTCAACCAATTTCATTCAAAATTGGTACAAGGACATTGACCTATATCATACATATGCACATTGATTTGTTTTGTGATACGATCCAATATGGCCGCCAGCAGGCGGCCATTTTATTACGATTTTTTCATGTACAGAGTCATAACTCAGGCATGTTTCTACAGATTTTATTCAAAGTTGGTACAAGGACATTGACCAATGTCATAGCTATACACATCAATTTGTTTTGTGATACGATCCAATATGGCCGCCATGCGGCCATTTTGTTACGATTTTTTCATGTACAGAGCCATAACTCAGGCATATCTCAACCAATTTTATTCAAACTTGTCACAAGGACATTGACCTATGTCATACATATGCACATTGATTTGTTTTGTGATTCGATCCAATATGGCCACCATGTGGCCATTTTATTACGATTTTTTCATCTCCTGAACTACAACTCAGACATGTATCAAGCGAATTTATTCAAAAGTATTTTTATCACAGACCTAATGAAGAGGACTCTATCCTCTCTGAGGACCTGTAATCAAAGCACCCATTAACAAGTGGGGACTGTGTCATCAACGATGACTTGTTTCACATATTTCTTTAAAATCTTCAAACTTTTTTGAAGCCATGTGTCAGATGCTTAGAAATTTGGCTTTTAGGTTCCCAGGGATGATCAGGTTTCTTCAAATGATGATGAAATTTGTATATAAGAAAATTGGGGGGGGGGGGGGGGGGGGGGGGGGGGGGAATTTGCACTTTCGGTAAAAATGTTTGTGAAACCTCTCATCAGATAACTGTTAATATTGTTATATAGGTTCCTAAGAATGACTGAATGCTGATTACCTAATGGCAATGAAATGTACATGTTTAAATTTTTGGCCAATTTTCTTAGTTCTGCACTCAAAAAGTCCTTTTCTCTAAACTCTCCAGACTTACAGATTTTAGATTTGATTTGGACTATAAGTGCTTTTGGATAACTAGATTCAGATTTGATCAAATGATTGTGAAATGGAACATGTAAATTTCAGGACTAAAATTTCTCATTTTTGCCCAAAATATCTCCACTGAAGCAGCTGGTCATTTGTTTTGTCAAATATATGTTGGTGTTGATCAAACAAGAGCACTGTGTCATTGATGCTATTTTTATGTAGGCATCAAAAATTTGTAGATAGTTGTGAGTTTGTTCATTATTTGCCAAATTACGACACACACATTTCATTGGTTTGCCAAAATTACCAACTGTGTACAGCTATTGCCATAACATTCTTGTACAGCCACTATGAATGCAAATATATTGTCTCTGACTGACAGAAAATGCAAGAGCAGGACTTGGACAACTGGACAAACATTCGAGGGCCAAGACCTTGGGAAGATTCCAAAGAAATACAAGATGCCCAAAGGCTACACATGCAAGACACAGAGACAAAAAGCAAATCATGGTTTGGTTTGTGGTAGGATAAGATGTTTGGAGACTTAGATGAGCCAGGACATCTGTTGTGCCTGAGGATTAACAATATTGGAGGACTTGTAAGCTGTTGGAAAGCAATCCTACTGAGGATTATAAACATTGCTGAATGGAATGTTGAAGAGAATTTCAAAGCAAACATACACTAGGAAGGAGGAGTTTCAAGTGGAAATTTTTACGATTGAACAGCAAAAGATTAAAGATATTTGCTTATTGATATTTTTAACCATGATCAGACGTCAATCAAATTAATGGAAGAAATGTATTCTAATGAAAGCCATGTATGCAGCTGATTTCTCACTTCCAGCTAATAAATATTTTATGATTCTGTACATATTTTTCTGGAATAACGAAGTGTATAACTTGCTATGCAGAATTAAATTCCGTTTAGCCTTTGTACAGCTGAAGTTAACTATGTTGATACATGTATTGCCTATTTTCCTTCACTTATGAACGATAGGACAAGTACAAAGAAACAAAAAAATTATGCTTTGGTGCATAGAGGGCGCTATACAAACAAAAAGGTCCCATTAATGTTTGTAGATACCAGAGGTAAAACGGCCGAATTTCCAGAGCAAATTTATCAGAATTCCTTTGAACTACAGCTTTGATAATACATTTGGCATTTGTGCTTAAAAATGTTTAGAAATTTGAAAGAATGAGAGGCAGATGTGATTCCCAAACAATGTGTTACGCCTTTTTGTGTTGAAAGTTTAAATTATCAGAGTGTGGTGGTCTCAGAAGTATTCCATCAACTTTCAAAACAGCGATGTAGCCCAATAGAGCCTGTTCTATCTCTCAGTGTAGAGTTCAGTTTTGTGGTAAATT
The DNA here is from genome assembly GCF_041260155.1 of Ptychodera flava. Lineage (NCBI taxonomy): Eukaryota > Metazoa > Hemichordata > Enteropneusta > Ptychoderidae > Ptychodera > Ptychodera flava. Next base: position 32,077,427 of record NC_091941.1, on the reverse strand, counting down.
CCTTACTTGTTTGTGCAAAGACTTTCATATAATTCTTTGACCATCCTTTTTAAACCATGAGACATTTTATTTTGTAGTATATTGGTATCAGGAGGATTACTTTGGACAGTTGCCATGCACAATTTAGGGCTGGTGTTAGGGATTTGATGAAGGTGAGGTGTCCATTAGTTATGCCGTGTCCATAATTCCCCCAAAATCAATCTCACCACTGTGGAAAAGAGAAAAAACAGGTAACCATATTGACCCAAATCCATTTGTATTTGCACCTACTTGGCATGGTATGATGAAGCAAGTTTGGTAACTATAAAAAATCATATTTTCAGTGTCTATGTATTAAGGTGCCTTTGAATATTCAAGTTTTTGGTACAATGCAACATATGGGACCTGTTATACCTCAGTGGTTGTAACTAACTCAACCTAATGCTGACATATGAACTCTTGGCAGGATAAGGGTTAATGTGTGAGATGTCTAGAAGAGTCTATAGTCATTTCAAATATTTCAAGTTTGTGAAGTTGTTTACAACGCCAAAGAATGTCTGAAATGCAGCCTTGCAACCCCAACGATGCACATAGCAAAAACAAAACCAAAGTGGTGAGTTTTGCCGAGACAAATATAATTAAGGAGCTGGTCGGCTGAATCATTGTGAAGTGTTCACAATTCATCTTTGTACCTGGCCATGCTAGTCTCTGAGAGAACAACCAGAATCAATGGCAAATCTAAGTGTTTGTGAGAACAAGCACTCTAAAATAAATGTTGCATTACTTTTCCAAATGTATGATTTCTAATGTGGCAAATATATCTGTGATTTGTGGAATGTAATCCGACATAGTCATCCACTAAATCACTGTGATACAGAATGAAAAGCCAGTATTGAGAATGTCATCATTTGTTTCTTTTGTTTCCAGCATGAAAGTCCCATTAATTGTAATGCCAAAACAGGTTGTCAACATGTGTTTTATAATTTCTTTTTGTATTTGCTACTGTACCAGGAAAGTCCCAGTATGTAATTTGGCTTGTTAACATTGAGTGTATTTCTCTCAGATGCTGGTATAACTACACATGCCTATTGGCCTGGCAGTCAGACCATGCAGGGCATATGGATTTAACCCTTTCACCACCATGGTTTGTCCCAAATCCATTGCTTTCTATGGTAAAGTTGGACCTGTATACAGGGAACTGGGGGTGAAAGGGTTAAAGCAGAGATTAGAGCTGTGTAGTGAACCAGGGACTGTGAAAGTCTCTAAAATATTAACTGAGTTGTTATTATTGACAACTCAATATCTGTCTAGAACTTCATTCAATTTTCCACCATAAAAAAGTGCATGGGACACATATACATATTATGTTGACAAACCTAATTGTTGGTGTTTTGGTGTGCTTCGGGGAGTTGACCAAGAATCTGTTGTGAATAATTCATACTCACAGCAAAAGGTACAGAAAAATGTCAACTGTTATAGTGAACGAGTTTTTAATGGAGACTTGACATTTGATATACTCTTTTGCTAATTTCCCCTCCTGATTTACTGTTAGAGCTATTGACAGAGTTTAAGTTTGTGAAATCAAATGTTGATCTTATTATTAGGTTTGCAATACAATGTACACTTACATGACTTTAGACAAAATTTGAAGCATTATAAATTGCTTTTGTGTATTTTGAGTAATAATTTCTTCCTCTTTCTTTGAAAAAAAAACTTTGTTAAGTATATGTGAATAAATCAGTTGAACGCTTTGAAATCTTTTGCGCTCTGCAGCTGTTAATAGTTACTGCAGTGTCACCTTGTGCAACCTTGGCGACTGAAGGAAATGTTCTGCCAGTAATTAAGGGTGTAGCTCAGCAGTTATTTGTACATTACGGACACTTTCTTCACCGCAAAATGCCATGTTGGCCAACATATGTTTTAGTTCCCAGTCTACGCTCTGCAACAGTAGGAAACCATGACTAGTTAATTACGTATGTAGACATCCACATTAAATCGGTCTGGCCTCTTTGAGAAAGCTTTCCATTAAGGTAGCAAGTGCTTCGAAATTCAAAGTCTTACGCTTTTGCTCAACCTTTCTGTACAGACACATATAACCAGTCCCCTTGGAAATCAAGAATAAAAATCAGGGGTTTCCATGCAAAGTTTGGTACAAGAGAAACAAATTATCCAATGTATACGGACACCTGAAATTCAAGATGGTCGCCATCCTTGTGTTACCTCTATTAAGAAAAATCAAATTTTCGACTTTCAGAAAAATAATCCGTTGAACACTTTATTCTCTCTATGAGCTTAAAATTTAGCCCCCACAAGTGGTAGGCCAGAAAAATGTTGGAAAATTTTGAGCGTCCCGATATCTGTTCCCGGGGCGCGTTCTACCTTAAATCAGTCCAGCCTTTTTTGAGACAGTTGTCGATTAAACAGATCTTAGAAGAGAATAACAGAGTGAACGCATCACGCTGTCTGGTTTATTTCAAATACTCCTCCGTGCGGTGCATGCTCTAATCACCACTTTAAGTTCAATATATGTTTAACCTCTATCATTGAAGATAACATACAGGAGTCATCCTGGCTGTCCAAGACTCCACGGAGTGCTTGTATTTTATTTTTAGAAACTTTAAAATATACAGACTGTTGAATGAGAATGGCCTCTGCAGCGCAAAAAACCTGTAGATTGGATAATTTATCTACCACAGCGAGGTGAACAACGTTTTATTAGGACCAAACAACATGACAATCAACCCGTTTGTTGTGTTCCCACTTCTGAATCAAGTTGAGAAAAAAAACCAAGTACGGTTTTCAGGATCATCTAGTCAAGAAGGAATATCTTGTGACCCCTATTTGTCCTGGCACGCAGACATCTGAATCTCTTCCAAGGCAATTTTTATCTGTTACGAAGTCAGCTTAGAGCATTATGGGCTTGGTGATCTGCTCAAATAATCGACCGTCACTCGGTGTTAGCTCTATGGCGTAACGTATTTAGTTGTACATGTACCAGAGTGCAGCACACCGAACACACGATCGATTAATCCAGCAGACGATCGATCGATCAGCCATATCCTACCCACAAGTGGCTGTGGTGGTTTGGGGTGCACATCTTTGTTGTTTGCGCCTGCGACTCCAACCACAGCCACGTGCACAGAGCTACTACCAAATACAGCAAATACAAATATCATGGAGCTAAAAAAAGACCATGCAAAAATGTAGGACAATTCTCCCATAAAGAAACGTGGTCTCTTACTTGCCTACACAATTGCACACATTATTATGTGCGTCTGTGTGCCCGCTCGTCAATTCTTAACAAAACGATTGGTGACTATCATGTTCCAGTTTTGTAGAACCGTTTCCCCATATAGAGGAGCTGACAGAGACACCTTTTCTTTGACTTCCCTACTTCTTTATGGACCTATGTGGATTTGAATTCCTAAATATATTATCTTGTACCAGTTCTCTTATCCAGGAGTCAAAAGACAAGGTACCTTTGTTGAGACCTTAAAACCACACAATGGTGTCTTCAGTCAGTTTGTCATAGGATCTGTCTTGGAGTATGCTGCCAAACACTTAGTCAAGTCTGTGTTGACAGTTACCTCTCAGACAAAGCAGTAAATCCACAACTTCCAACTCTGAACAAGTTGAGCAGGAAGTATGTTCTGTCTGTCAACAACACTACCGATAGTCCGATACAAAACCCCCACAGTAACTCCCTCTCACACATAGTTTTCACATGTCAACCACGGCAAAAAATGGACCAATTTTACGTCTCGTGAAAGCAATATTTCACCCATAACTCCCATTTTCTAGAACGATTTATTTTTGTTCAATTTTCAAAGGTAGTGGCTACCATCAATGACGCACCACACATATTTGATAAACCGTGAATTGTCCTGACAAATTACGTTTATACTTCCAGAGTTTACAAAAGAGGTCTACTACTGGTAGGGCTTCAGTTCCCGCGCAACTCTCCTGGTACACGGCTAGGATCGATTTCTGTTGGCATTACTCGCAGTCGGTTCTGAAATTCCTCTAAAGGTCGTCGTACTTATGACGGGAATGCCGTCTCCTGGTGTTCGGATCATCTACATGCCCTCGGTTTGCATACCCCTCTGTTTACATGCGGTTTGCTTTCAACGCCGTGTGAATGTTGGTGTATGAAATTCAAATCAGCCCTCAGTTCTTTCTCTGTACCATTGAAACAAAAGTCAAAAAATTTCCATTCTCCTTTTCGTGGTACGTTTTTATCTTATAGACTATGTCAACCAATATCAGCTCGACGTCTCCAAGAATTAACTTTATCATTGGCCTGTGGGTTCATCACTACAATTCTTTTGATAAACGACACCATAAATACTGTCGTATGTAACTGACTGAGATTGAGTTCATCACGTAACACAGAACTACCAACTTTTCCAATAGCCACATGAACCTTTAACAGCGATTGCATCCATTTTGACTAATGTCAACAATACGACAAAAGAAACAAGAGAAACGTTGACAAGCCTGTATAGCTTAGCGCGATCTTTTGAGTAACATATAGTCTGTCAAATATTCCATTTTATCCGTAAAACGATTCACCGAACAACGAACACAAGAGCATTAAAATGCTGTTCGTGGAAGGGGATATATAAGTATTAATCTTTTCCCTATGTGCTTTGAGCAGTTTTTGCCATAAAAGCTAAAAATAGCACATCCAACTGTGAGCAGCTTTGGTCTTCCTGTATCAGTATCTCCGTTCGGTAAGAAATATTGAAGTATGGTAATATGAAACCATATGGTATCTATTATTCCAAAAAAAAATCAATATGGGACAACGCCCCTTGCGTCAGTCAACATCGTCAAAATATGTTTGTGTGACCGTGTAGTTACATGTACACAGAATCAACTTGTACACAGCATCACCTCGAATTTGTACGCTCTGCTTAAGCCAGAATGCCCCCCCCCCCCGGGTACAGTTGTCCAGACTCTACAAACCTTTCATGCTTTTGCATATATTGACTCAATGCGAAACCTGTCACGAAGATTAAAGGATATAAATTGTGACAATTCAATTTTTCCATTATTAGATTAATACAGAAAACTGGCGGTCATATTAAATTTCTCAAGTATTGGTAAATTTGCAGTAGCATGCGTCCTAATCCCAAAAACATTTATTTTGAATACTGAATTTTATTCTTGTTTATACAAGAGAGAGGTTTGAAGATTAAATTGTTGTGGATTTTAAAATTTTTCATTTCTGAAAAGCATATGATGACTAGACATTTGTTTCATATATCAATATCTCATATCATTATTGGCGATCTTCCGTAGACAAACAGACGCCAATATTAGATCGTATTAAGTGACACTACGTTCTGCAGTCGACCAAGCACAAAAGCGAACCTGTCCACGACACAACGTAAAGTAGTTGATTGATGTTGTAATCCAAAACTCGAATCGTGATTCCTTTTTAAGCCAATATTTTGCTTGAAAACCGGCGAACGATGCTCCGAGGTAAAATGAGTAAAGTTCATGTGGGTTCACGAGAATGATTTATGGAGTGTACCTTATCATATGATTAGGAACTCGCCAAGACCAAGCAGAGGAGTAGGCTTGATGGTGAAAAACTGGCAAGTTGAAGAGGTTTCAGATGCATGCCGTTGTGTGTAAGGGTTTCCGGAGAGCAACAATTCGGTGTCAAATACTTTTACACAGCGTTGACATCATGGAATGCCACACAGCTGACGTTTCAGATAGTCGCTGGGACTGGTGTGGGAAATAGATAAAAGCTGGGTATTCTTCGGCACGGTGAATAGGAAGAACATAGTGACAGGTATTCTTCACTGCGATTTGACCTTGGTAAGCTTAACTGTCACTTAGGTCAGTGAAGATTACTCTACGGAAACATCCTGACTGAAGTATGCGTCTGCGGACAGGGTGTCACGCTCTAGACTGTGAATAATAAAAATCATGTCAAATTTTCCTGTGCCTGAAATTACAAACAATAATTAATGTAGTTTATGAGAAGAAGAAGTTTTACAGCAATATTGTTATCATAAACAGTAAGACAACACACTGTACGTAAATAAGGGAGCCATCATTATTTACGCCCTGGGGGTCGTAGGAATCTGAGGTGGGTCACTGAAAAAATTGACGGCTACAAAATGTTGAAAGGAAGGGGCCAGTCATTTTTTGGGAAATGTACTGAAGCATCTAGTGCAGTTATGAAATTATTCAAAAATAATAGAAAATAATGAAAAAAAAACCGCTATATATTAAAAATTGTATAATTTTATAAAAGCATGGTTCAATATGACACATATCAAGTGTTGTGACCAGAGGTGGAAGATGAGCTGGGTCATGGATAAATGCTCTCCGTAGATACCATTATCAGTGCACAGTATCTAGGACAAAACTGAACGGTTATGAATTCATCCTTTATTATCACAGAAATATGTACTTTAATTGGCTTTAATCCAATAACTATTTTGATATTTTACTATACCCATCCAAATTAAACAACAATACATGGTTGGATACAGGTTATAGCGTGAGCTTTAATATGTATATTTTGTTGTGATTTTGAATTTCATTTTGTTTGTTTCACCTTTTTTAGCCGTCATCATGAGATAACCGATAATAATCTAGCAGGATAAAACACGATTTGAAAGGTATTTACTATTTATGTATCGGGGAGGGGGTAATCAAAATTTCTGTGTTAAAGAGGGGGTATTTCTCAAATTCATCATTGGGAGGAGTTACTCGAAATTTCGAACCCCAGGCCCTAAATAATGACAGCTCCCTTTAGATCTCACTTCCTCCAAAAGGGGCGACAACAGAAAGGTGTGGCCTCATCGCGTTGAATATGAACTCTGGCAAACTAAATAATGGTCTACTACATCCATCAGATCAACGGAAATTCATAAGGGAGTTAAAAGTTGATAGTATGTAATATACTCAATAGTTTTGGTTGTAAAATCTTATATACTTGTCCCGTTCCCAGAACCCCACCAATAAATGGGGAATCATCTGCACCTTTGCTGAAAGTTGAACTGCGAACTAGTTTTCAGTTATCCTGAGAGTTGATAAAGCCCCCTGTGGTCTGTGCGGGAAACCACATCGGGAATCTTGACGATATCTTTCACTATCTGTAATGAACACGCAATTGTTGATAAAGTTTTACCATAAACACGCACTAATTGCTGACAGGAAATGCCTTGATCAAGTACTGTCCCCGGGTACTGTCCTTATGCACAGCTTGTTCGGGAACCTTTCTGACAGTTTGAAGACCTGTGAGAGTTTTGTTTTGCCGTCTGTGGATGTTTCCTTTGCTCGTTGGACGTGAAGACTCTTTGACAGTTCTCCGATCAACGGCCGTCCGAGCTCACGTCGCACAGGTTGACTACACATTATTCTCATTCATCTCAACATAGTGAAGTTCTTTAATAGAATCTTGTCACGTGCGCTGAACGTAAACAAGATTGATCACCGGGTGTACGGTTTCACTCGAAATGCCGGCAGCATACAGTGAACGACCAAAGGGCACGCTAGTAGACGACCAAAAGTATGCTTTCACAAAGACGAGGCCAGTCAAATCGCAAAGAGTGTAGTAGGAGCAAGGATGCAGTACGATAGAACACCCTCCACAATGGCCTCGCTGGTCCTCTATCTTGGTTTCGTTGTCCTGTTCTGCCGAACATCCGTGGTGCTGTGCTCCGATAAATGTATCGCCATCTGCGAAGAATGTCAGCCGCCGCCGCTTACTACTGACTGTACCGGTGGGCGGCAAAGGCTCGACGGATGCGGCTGTTGCACTGTTTGTGCAGGCCAAGTCAACGACTACTGCGACGATTTTATGTCACCTTGTGATGAAGAATTTGGACTAAATTGTGAAATCAACGTCTGTAAAGGTAGGTTGTTTTTTTTCTTTTTACATGTGAAAACCCCCTTACATCCTCCTAGATTGATGCATATGTAAACTGAGCGAGTGAGTTGATGATTTCACATTTGTGTTTTTTCAATACCAGTAGCTGGCATGTGACAAACACGATGATGAATAGTCTGGCAACTTTGTGGTAACGACCATGAATGCTATGTCGAGTCGTTCCTCTATCAGCGTAAACAAATACATGCGTTACCTGTATCGCACGTAAGAAAATCACGGCGTCGTATAATGTGCTATCAGTGCTATCAACTTTTACAAGAATATTCTAGAGACTTGTCTTTAAAATCTTCTTTCATGATACTGAAAATACACTGATATCGGGTTCGGAACTGTGGACTCGTAAATCCAAAACCGTTAACCAGCTCCTTCACATTCACGCGTTATCAAAAACTTGTCCTCAATATTCTCCCCTGCAAAGAGGAAAATATTCGCACCGAAAAGTACTATGGCCAATTTGCGAGGAAACCGAGCCTATAATACTTTCCAAACTCTATCTCTTGAATTGTCTTTTGGAATCTAAATGTGTACGTTTCTGGCATTTTTTGCCTAGAAGTCATTTCGGGGCCTTGATCGGTCGAGTGTGTTTTCTTGGCCTTTGAGTCGGGCATAGTCAATGTTTGCTTGCATTCCACAGGCTGCAATGTCAAAATATTCCTTGAATGACGATATCAGATGATATTGCCTTGATCCCTTCACATGTTTCTATGGCCATGACGTCGACATTTTCCTTCATATAGTAAGAACTCATAAAGATTATGTCCATACGTATTGTGATATGTATGTATATATGTATGTATGTATGTATGTATGTATGTATGTATGTATGTATGTATGTATGTATGTATAGTAAAATGTGAGTGTAATTATATTACAGAGAGAGAGAGAGAGAGAGAGAGAGAGAGAGAGAGAGAGAGAGAGAGAGAGAGAGAGAGAGATGCTCAAAGACGAAAAAAGCCAAGGTTTCTCTTGAACCAACTCGACTCATCAGTTGTACAGCCATGTAGACTATGTAGGAGAAGCACAGACATGGCATATAGGTGCTAGGTAAACCCATTATGGCGTAAGATGATACGTATACTGCTCAGTCCAAAATAGCATTCCCCAGGCGCCAATTGCATTGAAATAACCGAAAGTGTCAGAACAGAAACTACTATGAACACGTAGTCGGGAAAAGTTTTTTTTTCCCCTCAAGAGAGAGAAATTTGAAAAAAAAGCGTGGGTTGTTTCTGTAAAACACACCGAACTCTTCTGAATGGTCGGTATTATACGTGCTGTTTTGTATTTTCGTGACAGATTGCGTAGTTTGAGAGAGGAACTGCACACAGCGACTTAAATAAAACAATTGACCGGAAGATTTGCTTTTTAAAGTTTGGTTAGCCATGTCATGGCCACTCAGGCACAGCTGGTTTGGCAATCACCTGCAGGACTTGAGGTTTTCTTCCTTTATGTTTTGAAATTCGTTGTCATGGGACGATTGTGTCCCCGTTTTTACAGCACAATTTATACCAAACGTTTTTAGCAAACAGCGCGACGCCTCCGCGGAGGGGGGTGGGGGACTGCTAGATCCTGAGTTCGTTGGACCTGAACTTGGGCGTAACCTTCGTGTTTTGGGGTCGACCTCTGAATGACGACCTGCCCCGAGAGTCAAGGTCGCTAGCGTTTTCTTGAGTGAAAAAACACTGGAATAACATCAATAAGCTTCAGTCTAGGTCTAGTATATATCACCGGGTTAAGGGTTTCGCATCTTCTTTGGTTCCTGTTGTACGATGCACATATTTTCCTAAAGGAACATCATAATTTTCCATTTTCTTCCGTGCTATATCATTCGATTTCTTTGAAGCAGATTTCAATATTTTAGTCACCTGAGCGTGTGCGTATAAGATAAGGTAAATGGCTGCTATGTTAGCCTAGTCCCTGGATGGAGTATTTTTGCGAAGGCCAAAAAATCTGCGAAGGCAGAAATACTTCGTCTAGGGACTAGGCTACTGCTATGTAAGAGAACCCAACATATCAGCTGGGACTTGATTCCGGGTGACGTTACGGTTCTGCCATTAATATTCGAAAATAAATATTTATCCGAAATTTCAACACGATTTTTGAAAATTTACGCGTTGACTGAAATGGTTTTTGGTACTGCAACAACGTAAGTATTGATGAAACTTCCAACAATGCATATTGACGGATCAGACCAAAATAAGCCGGAAGAAGGCTGCACGACAAACAAGATATGATCGAATTCCTGTCAGAAGCCGCTAATATCGAGTACCCAATACGACATTCACGAACAAACCTTTGAGCGTGGTAAGCGCCACTATAGAAGTCGTGTACAATATGTAACATTATCTAGCACAAAGCGGAAAGACTTTCACGATAGTTGTTCCTAGGCAACTAAACACGACTTCTGAAGGGACCTCTGATTATACTATATTGCCAGTGACTTTGTTTCGAATGGGATTGCTTCGTTCCGAGAACTGAGACCACATTGACATAATGAATCGGCCAATTCCAGTTTAAAGTCAATTTTCGCGTAACAAAAACATAACTATACATAACGTTTATTTTATTCACTTAAGAGGGCTGGTCTGTATCTCTACCCATTTTCTCCCTCTACAGGTTCCTTTAATGTTCACGTCGAAACAGAGACACAAGGTTCGTTGACAATAAAATGGGATCCACTTCTGACGCCGGAACATTTTCAACCCTTCCGGTGCGTTCTCTTCTTCACGGAAGAGTACTCGGATATAATCGGAGACTGGTCCGCCAGAGAGGCAAGTCTATTGTACAGCGAACCTTACTAGCGTGTGTTTTTACAGAGTGCCTGATAATGGCAAGTTGTTTCCTCCACAGTTTCGGAAAGCTCTTGCAAGGCAACCTGGAGTTTTCAAGATTTTTCATGATAAATCACCTCAATATGATACCATCAAAAATTTGGTGCCAGCTGATTTAAGCTGATGCCTAATCAACGCTGCTGTGCAGCCAGGAAAATCCGACCATAGCTTTTTCAATCCCCGAAACAATTATCGTGTTAGACAACTAATGAGACCTTAACTAGCCAAGTTAATATTTCATGTTCCTGATCCTATTAGTCTTTTCAATCGCTCAACTAAACTTTCTCTATGGTCAGAATGAAATGTTCGTTGTCGTTCACATGAGACTGAAAGATGTATAGGTACCCTGCCATCTCCGAGCCAATCTGATTAAAATTAGGATGCCGACGTTTTCCACCTTTGTTTGTTCTTTGCTGTTCACGTTAGCGGACAGTCGACCATCAGCTGTTCTCGTTAGCTGACAGTCGACTGTCAACTAACGAGACTGACAGTCGACCGTCTGCTAACGAGAACAGCAGAGAACAAATAAAGATGAAAAACATCTCTACATCTTATCTTAAAGGGGTAGGTTCTCTATTAGTTTTATCTCTAGGCAAATTGACTAACTGTGCAGAACTTTCAAAGGAGAATACAGGACTAAAATCACATAAACAGTCTATGTAAACAGTCAAAAATGTGAGAACCACGCATTGAGAATTGCCCTTTAATCAAATTGTCTCCGACCCTATACAGGGTTGGAGTTTTTTGCGGGTTTGGCTATACGCTACTGAATCTTTCAGTCAAAGACTTGTGCGATTTGTCATTTTAGAGGTACATTTATCCGCTTCTTTGACTGTATACGTTATTTTAAATACTTCTTGAAAAACAAAATACATATACATATATATATACATATTAATTACATAATCTATGTATACATGTGTATATACAAACTCATTACATATTATATATACGTTTTGTGTATATATATATATATATATATATATATATATTATATATATATATACACATGTGTATACATACAATACTAACACATTTCTTGCTCTACATTGGGAGAAACTGTGTGGTCTCGTTTTACACTCTATTTATTATATTTCAAGATAAATGCAACACCCAACTGTATGAGTCACTGTTTCATATAATGAAGTCCAACTATTCAGATCTTTTCCCACACACAAGTCAAAGCATGAATAAGACGCTCCGTAAACACCTCGAAAGAATCGCGCAACCTCGAAATTGCTATGAAGTCTGAATAAAAACAACTCTTTTGCGACCGACTAATATTTCAATCAATTTCTGGACCCTTAGCTTAGACAAAAATAATTAGCTCTCTAATTATTGTGTTTCAGGTCGGGGATAGTTTCAATTTCGTCTTGGAAGACGTGCGAGAAGGTGTAGATTACTTTATTCGCATAGTTGCCATGCCAATCGACGGGGGATTTGATGATGCTCTTGTATTCACTGAAACATTGGTCTACAGGACTTCCTCACGCGGTAAGTGCAGTAAAATGCCCAGGCCTACAGCGATGGGGTGTTTACGCATTTTTGGTCGGATTCGATGGGTGGTTAAGTATGTATAAAATATTTGCCAGCTAACATGTGTTTTTCTGTCTTGTTTTTCCCCACTTTCTAAAAATATTGTTTCAACCACGGTCTCTCCACTTGGGAGTGTGTTGAAACAACAATTTACAATAACTCGTCATAGTGAATGCGTTCATCGGTCGTCAGCCTGAGGAAAGCAAAACATGCTGGAAAGAACATACATTTAGAGTATAGGTACTAGCTACTATGATGAAAGGACCGATAGACAGACAAAAAGACACACAGAAACACAAAATAACAGACGGAGAGACAGACAGAGAGACAGAAAGACAGATAGACAGACAGACAGACAGACAGATACATACATACATACATACATACATGCATACATTCATACATGCATACATACATACATACATACATACAGACGGACAGACAGACAGACATACATGCATGCATGCATGCATGCATACATGCAGACATACATACATACATACAGACAGACAGACAGACAGACAGACAGACAGACAGACAGACATACATACATACATACATACATACATACATACATACATACATACATACATACATACATACATACATACATACATACATACATACATAGAGGGGACAGACTCCGACAGTAAGAAATGGCAGTGTTTATTGACGCAGTTATAGTGTTTAATTGCTGATAGATTGATTGACCAATTGATTCACTGATTCATCCAATTATTCGTCCGTTCATATTCATACTAGCCCATACTGCAGCAATCCCCCGTAATAAATACCAATGCCTTCCGGGAATATGATAGGTATCAGTCAAATGGCAGAGCAACGTACAATTGACAATAGTGCAGGTCTATGAGTTGACTTACATAAAGTCCTTCATGCTATAGATTCGTGGTGTCATTTTAACGCTACCCACTACAGCCACGGTGAAGAGCTCCATAACGGTTGCCAGGTGTGTACGTGTCATACGGGCGAATGGTCGTGTCGAGCGAAACACTGCCCTCCTCCAGATGACCTGACTATCATCAACCCGGTCAACTGTCGCCATGTACCCCATCCCAGTGAACCGGAGTGTTGTCAAATTAGGGTATGTGAGGAGAATTCAACAAGTGACTCTCAGCGTTGTAAGTATCCATACTATACCTGTACCTTTAAACTATTCAACAGTAAAACGATTGACATGATAATACCACTCTTCAAATTTGAAGAATGGTATAACATGTAGTTTCAATATAGATTCCTCTCTGCCTTTCTCCGTCCTTGCGACGCGATTCCGAAAGCTCTCTGGTCTAGATTGCAGATTACTTGAAATTCAACAAGATAATCGTTCTAAGCTTAAATTCACATTTTGATCCCGTGAAAGGGAGATACTGACAACATACTTCTTAGGGTTCAATGGCGGCAAATATGCATAAAACCCTGAATAGCCAGAAATCATGTGTTCAATTTGTCATCTACTTTTCTTTTGGTGTATTACGAGGCATGCCATTGTCGATGGGTTTTAACAACAAAAACATGAAGTAGTTTCGGCAGGAACAGTTTTGTAGATTTAGAGAGCCTGTCGGGACAGTCACGCAAAGTGTAGTTTTTGATAGACTGGCGAGCTTCAAAGCTAGAGCCTTGTCCACTTTTAACGAACGTGTTCGGCATGTTTTTGAATCGGCGTATAAATCTACTTTTGGATTTTGAAGAATAAAGAAGTTACGCATTTGATTTTGCATCTTTTGTTAATCAATACTTTACTTTGCAATATTTTCTGCGCTGTCACTTTCAAATATTGCCATAGTTTTTGGGATTTCACAATTTCATACCGTTAACTGTTCCATCATTCCTTGCTGCAGCGTGCTGGCACGATGAAATTGAGCACCGACATGGCGACTTGTATGATCACGGGTGCAATGAAACGTGTTACTGCGACGATGGTGTCGAAAAGTGCGTTCCGCGTTGCGACGATCCTGGCCAACTTGTGCCTAATCCGTCCACCTGCCCGAATCCTACTCTGCTACCGCCGCCAGAGGGCGAGTGCTGCGAAATGTTAGTGTGCCTTCCACCGGGTGAGTACTTCTTGATTTTAAATTCCACATTCGTAGCGTACACGGTGCTTATGTAATGTACAATTCAACAGTGACTATAAAATGTTAGTGAAATCTCCGTATCTGACCATTGGATTAAAAACAACAATTTGAGACGCCAGACTCTACCATGAACCATTTTGTCGGCTTAGTAGATGAGACTGATTTTCGGAGAACATATCGCTGGTCAAGTGAGATATCACAAACATTTTCCTCTGCAGTACAATTTGCTTCTAAGGAGTCTTATAAACATTTGCTGCGATGCTATTCTACCAACTTTGGCTAGCTGATAATGGCTTCGGCGGTCCCCGAAGCCGCCGCCAACAGCCGCAGCATCATTTAAAACTAGAGTTCTCAACCCTTGGTGCACATATTAGTTTATGCTGACATTGGATGTTGACACGAAGCTCTTTATAGTTTTGCTTTTTAATACAACTTAAAAATTCGGTTCGTAGAGAAAGCTGACAGTCAACCAGCTTTACAGAACCGTTTCAAAATTTATCCTACACGTAGGGTTTGTTGTTTGACGGGATTGCTGGAAATATGAAAATGTAAACCCTTCTGAGCGTACTATTCATCTATACTTGCTTTCACAACGTATTATATACACTGAGGCACTAGCGGTAATCTGACAGGTTAAATTTGCAATTCATCAACACAAAAATGTGAAAATAAAGGGAGTATTCAAACCATTACGCCTGATTATAGAACTAATTTGGGATAATTGGATAGCGTATTAATGTTTGTTTAATCAGTAAATGTAGCACTTGTTTTATGGGAATTTGTAATATTACAACTTTAAACCATAGGGCACATAAGCTTAACAATTATGATAAATTCCAATTCTCCCAAATCAGTTCCAATCGTGTTTTATTCAATGACAAGAAAAATACTTTAATGGTAACATATTTCTCTCAGACTGATTAAAATTCAAGGTTTAGCAAATAGTCGCGAATTTTATATAAGCAATAAACCACGTCCAGTGACGGTACACAGCGAGATTTTGACAAGTTATATGGAGTGAAATGGTCAAAATCGAGTGGTATACCCGTTGCTGAGGCGGGTTATTGCTATTATATCTAACATTAAATTGAAATTTTAGCGTGAAAATCAAAAAGGGAATTTTTCTCTTGCTGAGACCTCGTGTCTGTTCAAATTATGCTAAATTGCGAATATAGCATGGTTATTTTCACGTCTCGACCAATCCGATCCCAGTATTTTCGCCATCAATATACCAGATATAATGTACAATAATAAATGAAATTCTCAATGAATGTAGTCGAACTATTTTATTTTAAAACTCTTATTTCAATATATAATGCGCATTGTGGTATTCATTGCAAAAATTACTACAATTCCATCGTCATATAGACTGGGGCTCATTTTTTCCTCGGATTCGTCTTTTTGGGAAGTTAAAGGAAAATGATGTATAGGCGTATGTTTTTGAGTAATGTAGGTGTCTGAACTTCTAAAACCAGGGACAGGAATTGAAGTATTATGATCTTTAATAGATGTATGTCGGTACTGTTGTCGTGATTTCCACTTTTTGTTGTCAGCCGGATCTTGTGAATTCAATGGAAATGTATATGAAGACGGTGAACGATTTGATGTGGACTGTATAATGAGATGCCACTGCCAAGGAGGCGACGTTGGATGCGTATCCTTGTGTCCACCCACGCTAATGACACCATCACTGGAATGTCCATCACCAAGACTGGTCGACGTACCGGATGAATGTTGCCAACAATGGCAGTGTGGCCCACCGGGTAAGCCTCCCTTTCCTACGATTCAAGTGAAGTAAATGCGTTACATACATACATACATACATACATACATACATACATACATACATACATACATACATACATACATACATACATACACACACACATACATACATACATACATACATACATACATACATACATACATACATACATACGTGCGTACGTACGTACTGTGAATGTGGTATTTGCAGTACACGCCATGCAAAATCATATTTATTGAATAATTTGCGCCAAATTATTGTCCAATTACGTGTTTCTAGATACTTGAACATTGAAAGTCTGTTTCTCGTTTGTATATGTTAACCTGAACGTACCGAGTGAAGCTTGTATCACACAGTGGTCATCTAAAGAGGCACTGCGTAACTCTCCTTCTGTCCTATGATAGATCACAGTGGGCATCGAAGAACATAATGACAGATATCATTGTGTATTCATTATAAAAATTCAGTACTGGATATTTCATTGAAATAAACATGTTTGACATGTAATAACAACAGATTATTTTCTGTTAGTAAATTACCGACTACCTACTTTGTCTATATTTATCCCACTGAATATCATCACAGTAACATTTCACATTTCATCTTCAGGACCTTTTTGCGTCAAATAACTATGGAAAAAGTAGTAGATGATGAACAAATTTCAATCCATTTTCATTATCTATGATCGATATAACTAAATCATAATCATTGTGCTGTTCAAAGTTAAGAACGGTTTGTATATTTTTACATCGCTTTACTGACAGAATATATTACATTACAATTTCAACTTCACATACATTTTAATATTTGTGATACAAGGTACCATCGGTCCGGAATTTATACTGACTTTATTTCTCCGAAATTCAATTATCTTCAGTCAATATAAAGTGTGAGCTTGAAGGAGTCGAAGTAAGTGAAGGAGACTGGATCGATGTCAACTGCGAGCATCGCTGTCAGTGTCAGTATGGGGCGCTCCGTTGCTTACCCCTGTGTCCTGTCCTCGTTCCCATGTCCCAGATGCCTTCATTGACGATCTGCCCAGAGCCGTTTATTGGCAAGAGGAACGAGGATGATTGCTGCACGGAATTTTTCTGCCACCATCCAGACCGAGGTGAGTGATTTCATACCGGAAAATCGTAAGCTCACTTTATCGCAATAATAACCATTATGACTCTGATATCCAGATTGTAAGGCACTGAGCTGCAACATATATGTTACACGTATACATACTGGCATACTGCGTATCTGTGTGGTTCGATAAGGCAGGATGAATGACATTTGCCTGTTTATTTATGACAGGTAGTGCCATATAATATAGGTTGTGATATATATATATATATATATATATATATATATATATATATATATATATATATATATATATATATATATAATATATATGTATGTATGTATGTATGTATGTATGTATGTATGTATGTATGTGTGTGTGTGCGTCGTGACGACGATAAAATTTCGAATGTTTATACCTGCATTATTTTCTGTCCTCAGAGAGCCCAAACGAGGTCCAAGATGTGTTGTCCGAATCATCCGGGCCGTCGTCTTTGGTTGTCAGTTTCTTCCCACCGTCGAATACCGAGATACTTGCTGTCATCGACAGTTACGAAGTTTACTACACCAGCCAGGTCAACGTCTCCGACATCAGCCAATGGCAACTCAAAAGAGTACAGGCGAGTTTAAGTGTTTCTGGATGGTTGGTTACGCTACTTGAAAAGTATCTTGTTGTGTGTGTGTCAACATTAATTATGGTATCATCATTTTTTCTGTAACAATGTGAGAAAAAAATGATGAATTAAAATTGATCTATGCTAAAATAGACGATAACAAAACAATAAACAACAATAACAATAACAAGAGGTAGAAACTAAGCTCTCTATAGTTGTTTCTGGCACATGCGCACAGATGACAACAGCTCTTTCTGCCCAAGAGTGCAAATCGCCGTCGTAAAACTACTTTTCTTTTCTTTTACGGCAACTTCTGACTCCTAGATGTTGGCGCATTTCTGTGGAGGAGCGAATCGAAGCCCTGGCTCACGAGAAACAACTGCAATTACCGTAAAGAAGCATGACAAGTTGACTAGAAAGTAGCTTTACTGTGAAGCATTGGTGCAGCACTGCCATCATTGTTATTTTGTTCACAGTAATCGTGTTGTTTTGATCACATTATATGTTCGTAAATACCTTGACCATGACGAAACCGACGGAAAGATTGGTTCTATTCCGACCAGGCGTGCAAATTCCCTATTGTCTTTATTAGTCTAGGATCTCTCTGGCGTTCGGTTTCCCGAAACTACCGCTAGAGAGATCCAAGGATACCAATATCCGAACTTCATTAGTCTGTGTTGGATGCAGGGGCCGGCAGGATAGTGACCTTGCGCTATTTGCTTGGTTTACTGTTGCTGTCGTTCTTTTAGTTATTTGCTTTCAGGTTTTCAGTGACAACTTTGAGTAAAAACAGTCCGTATTTCCAAAACCTACTTTACAGTGAATATTACATGTCAGTCATCCATTCCGAGTCTACGAAGGAGACACCGAGCTTGGAAACCGACAAAACTTGCTCCCACCTCATCCCCGTATTTATAAAATATTTGGCTATTCTGATGTTGTTTCGTTTAATGATGTTCGTTTGTTTCAATTCAGGCAACAACGAAAATTCCGACAGAGAACAGTCGAGGAAGACGAAGCGTTAACCATGAGAGCAGGATCACAGTTGAGGTCACTGGTTTAACACCCAATACCGTCTATTTCATCAAAATAAGAGTCAGCATTGGTATAACGCCGACACATTACGTCATACTGCCAGAATACTTACCATACTCTGATACGGTTGTGTGAAGACGGCAAATTCAACAGGTAATGGTAGACTTAACTTGTGGTTCAACTTAAGTTACGCATCCGCACATTTATCGTTTAGGCTTAGAACGACCCTGATTTTTATTTTGAATAAATTGACGAGGGGCATAACGCTTAGTTAGACCAAAGTGACGTCAATTTCTCGAGTAATCGCATCCTGCAACTGAAACATAAAAAACAACGATAACAACATGTATTTATCTGCTCGAGGAACAAGGACAGTTTATGGAATGTATGTGGTTCGATTCATAAAATGCAGTCACAAGTGCATGCCTGCCACTTTGTCATGCCTGCCTCATTTACGCATGCTCGGAGGGAAAGTGGGGGGGGGGGGGGGTGCAATGCAGCGGATAGGTAGACCGTCAGACAGACCATGAAAGTACATCACTATGATACCAATACTTTTTCCTGTTCCTGAACTCTATATAAGCACGATGATAAAGACAGGCTATCTGAATTAGGAAGCGTTCTTTCCCACGGTCTTGCAATACATCATTATGATATATCGGCCGATTTTTCATGTTGTCTGGAGAATTTTAGGAATGTTCAATGTATCTGCCTACGCTCATTTTTCCGGATGTGACATGTAATACCTAATAATTTTTATGTGTACAGATCACGCTGCCATCTCGATATAAAAGCCTGTCTATCGATGCTGCCCACACGTTTTACAGTCAGCGGCTCTTTTACATATTTAAAATTAGTCTAAAAGGGCGCCGTCGTTTCAAGCTGTTGTGGTACCATCTTTGCTGTTTCTTTCCCAAAACACAGCGATCTATCGTAGCAATGGAAAATCGATGGGATGACCTATTTAAATCATCATCAATTCTTTTGAATGGTAAGGATGGGAGTAAGGCCTCAAGGATGATGACATCACTATTTTCAGACGATCACGAAACAACGGAGGATCCTAAAAATTGTTTTGCAGATTACAAAGAATATTGTTCGCAACTTTTCATAAACGTTTCATTGGCCATTCTTTGATGAGATAATTGTCCAGGAACTTGGGAATGTCTTTTGGTTATCGCAACTTGGTCATCCGATGTAATTGTATACGACAGTACATGCCGAAACAATGAATTGCTCGTCATTTTTGTCGAGGCCTATTGTGTTTTAGCAGTGTCAGCGCTAGTACGGTAGTTTCGTTGTTTTTCCCGTTTACGTCGAGCGGTGAACGCGTATTTTTCGGGCCAAAATCATATAGAAGATCAGACCACATCACATCTAATTTGTGTATCACAACGCGTGATGCCGTCTGTACCCGAACGAACAGTTGAAATTCTTTACCTATACCTTCTCTTACTGAAGCGACAGCCTACGAACACAAGTCTTTCTTTCCCTGTCACCCCATCTCCCCGCGCAGTCGCAATACAGCGATGATGTTAGAGAGAGTTTGGTGATGAAAGCATAATTTGCATGCATTATTCATTTATTGCCTCATTGGTCTGGATATCGAAAAAAAATCTCTCAGTGGTGCACAATAAGACAGAAATTTGGGTCGTGGTCGTGACAATGATGACGCGGATTGTTTTCGCCTTCCAAGATGTGGAGCGTTTTTCGGAGTAAACATATCACTTTAATTTTCAGAATTAAATTTCCACTCCGGTTTTTTCATATTAGTTTTGTCATTTTGCAAAAAGCAGTGAGGATGAAACACTAACATTTTTTGTCATCGTTTCATACCATGCCTTCCCAAGATCCATCTTTATCACAGTCAATCCTTTATCTCGGCTACTTCTTTCAACAATTCGAGAGCTCGGGTCAATTTACGCCTTGTCTTGCGCAGTGCAGTGTAGAAACACATTCAGATTGAAAACGTGTGTTGACCTATAACTTTATCCAGCCAGACAATTTCTTTCAACGCCACGAAAGAGAAGGCTAGACCGTTTACTTAATATTAAAACATGGAAAAGCTTGTGAAATATTGTGATCTACATAGTAAGATAACACCATAAAATGTCAAGAAGGACTGACGTCACGGTAGTCGAAATGTATGTGTGAAAATAGAATGTTTTACACTTGATGCAAGATGAGAAGAAATTAGCACGTGTCGTCGTAATGCGGGACTTT